>NC_137913.1:15520042-15860042 GCF_963457725.1 Sprattus sprattus | reverse complement strand
GATTGCATCAAAAAGAAAATTGACTGCATGAGATTGCGTCCTTTTCAATTGACCCTTGCGCAGTAAATATGTCATTACACAGCATTTTGCTGTGTTTTGCCTTTTTCTAGAAACCCTGAAAATGGGTAAAAAAGGATCAATCACAGAAGTCCAGAGGAAACAAATTGTGGTTCTTCAACATAAAAGATATTCTGAACGAGCGATTAGTGAGGGGTTAAAGTGCAGTAAGACAGAAGTTCACAATGCAGTCACTTTTCACCATCTTCATGTGTTTAAAAAAAAAGCGAAACAGCAAAATGTGACATAAAGCCGTATTAACTGCATGATGGTCAATTGAAAAGTGACAATTGCCGTACGCAAGGACGACGCAATCAATTTAATTTCTGATGCCATCACTGCGTTCAGAAGAAAACTAGTTTTCTCAAGAGTGTCATAAACTTTTGTTCACGACTGTAAATAACCTACGTGAAATAGGGATGTGAATTTTAAACAGTGTGGGAGTCACAGGCAAGGATAAAGAGAGACAGAGAGGGGAAAAGGGAGTTAGAGAGGACTGGACTTAGTGGGAAGAAATGATATTCACCCATTTACATAAGTATTTGCATAGGGATATAAGTCAAGTGTGCCCTGAATGTGTCTCCGGGTATATTATTATTAGTGGTATAAGCCTTTCCAGACCATGTCCCCGATGAGTATTTGATGCAGTGAAAACAATGTCCCCTTTTGAGGGGAGAGTTGAGACACTGCAGACTCAGTCAGACTTGCCTTTGAGTTGCTCTACACAGCAGTAAGGGCACTTCAGCGTCAGCAAAGTGAGCTACAGGGAACCTATGGTGGAAAATGGACATGACAAGTTTGAATTGATGGCACCGCGTCACAAGACATTTTTTTTATTTCTCAATAGAGAATAAGTTGTCAGACAGTGAGAAAATTCTACGCCAAAATTGTCTTAAACATGGAAACTTGCCTAAACTATTTTAAGGCACAATGGCAGTGTCTGGCATTAATGCACACTTCCACATTATGAAAAAACATAATCTGTTATGGTACTTCACTTCAGTGCCAATAACAGCAGAGCTGGTCTTTGTCACATTACACAATATACAGTAAAGTAGAAATTTAAATAGATAGCAATTAGCCTACACTGGGGGCATGCTTTAGGCTGAGGTGATGTCCTGTTTGTTGTGACAGGGCATATTTGAATTCGGTGGCAATGGAGGCAGAGGGAACTGGCTCTGAAAGAGCTGTAATTGGTGATGCACGTGCTAACCTGAGGTTGCCTGGCAGTGGCAGATCCCTGCATATCAAACAGGAGCCATTGTCATTACGGAGCAGGAGAAGATACCTGCCTATAGCGTGTGCAGCACCTGTCCCACTTTCCCCCCTAAGAGTTGCTGTTTATGTTTTGTATAAGGTATTTGTTTCCCCATATGGATCCTATCATGCCATCTCCATCTGCCACGCACACACACAACCACACAGACAGACACAACTACACAGACAGACACAACCACACACACACACACACACACACACACACACACACACACACACACACACACACACACACACACACACACACGCACACATGCACACAACCAAACAGACGGCAAGGAGATTTCCTTTAAGTGCGAGACAAAGACGGAGCCAGATAATTCCTTCATAAAAGAGCAGAGGCCCCGGTTGTTTTGTTATTTACAGTAAAAGCAATCAGAGTTGTTTTCCTTAGAAACTTCAACCTCATTCAGTCATACACCTTGATGGGCTTTGTAGTTTAGTAATACGCAAACTGTACGCCTTTAGACCCCAATCCCTCTATAATGGATGCTATCATGCACATAATTAGCTTCTCTCCGTCAAATTCTTTCAACTGTATTTATTATCACCATGGTATGGAAAGGAAATGATGACTAATGCTCTTTAAATACTGATAAGCCCTTTGATGTATGTATAACAACATCCCCTCCTGGTCCTCGGCACATCTGTGAAAGACTCCTCGCCATCTATGTGCCTAAATCTGTGGTGACAGAGGAGGAGGGGGGAAGCATAAGCGTAGGTTTGTAATGGCAGACTAGCCACTGTGTGTGACTGATGGCACGGTAATGCACAGCGGAAGAGCCATAATGGCTCTCGGAGGGGTACAGGGGGTCAGCGGCAGGGATGGGTCACTCTCCACAGAGTCGACACGTGAGCTGGAGAACGACCCTCCCATGACCATCGGAGCTCCTCGGTCTGAGTAACAGTTCAGCGGAGCGAGGTGTGTCCATTACAGAAGTGGATCAGAGCCGAGGAAACCATTTAGCGAGAGTCGCTGTGAGCCTTTTCAACTGGCACTTTGGGCTGGGGTGCGTTAGTATAGTAAAGTAATTACAGACTAATTAGTTATTGATCTGAGAGCCGGTTATGTTTATGGGGGTGTAGAGTGGGGGGGTTTACAGCAGCTCAGTCTCAAGTCTTGTATGACAACCTTCTCCTCCCCAGAGTTTCTCAAGGTCATTTTGCCCCTTCAGTCTTTTCTAAGCTCTAGGAGTTAAATCATACTGCACTTTTGTGAAAACTTTTACAAAGTATTAAAGTATAAAAAAATCTGTCAACAAATCATTCCATACCTTAATTCTGTGTTGCTGAATGCTGAAAGTACTAAAAAACGCAAACAACAAAACAGAGCAATCATGTGGTAGATCATGGATAGTTCTTTGGTCGAATCATCTAATTTAAGGGCATATCAATTAGGGTGTATTAAGAGATTGTACTAATACCAAATTAAATATTAATTTGGAAATCAAACCATTGTAGCTTATGCATGCATTTCAATGCAAAGTGCTTCAGCATTCAGACGCCCTGTTAACAGATGGACTCTGATACACAAAACAGAAGAAAGGAAGGTCATAAAAACCTAGACCAAACAACAAAAACAACCAAAATGAACCTTGTAAATAATGAAATAAAATACAACATAAAGAGAAGGAAGAGATAAGCATAATGTAAAACACACAAAATTGAACAAAGCAGAAAAACAAGAGAGGACATAAAAGTGTGCCCATCAGCAAGTAAATAGATAAACAAAAGGCAAAAGCTATTAAAACTAGTTTTTGGTCCTTCTAGTTTTAGTTGACAACAGAAAGTGATGCCCTATGGTCCTCAACAGAGAGACACACTGTACACATAAGAAGCTTGATCCTCGATCCTCGATCCTTGTAAACCACGGTCATGATGTTCAGACGACCAAGCTGGTTTGTATATCAGGCTCGAAGGGATGCATTATGAAAATGCTTCAAATGCATATCAAGATACACTATGTATCGCACTGATCTGGGCAGAGGTGATTAAAAGTGGGGACTCACGGCGACCTGTCCTCTGGGTCATAGGTGCCATGAGGCATAAAGTGACAAATGAAATTGCAATGTGAGACAATGAATGGGATTTAAAAATCAGTAAAATCATTGAAATACCAATTCCAAAATTGCCAGTCGCAAATTCAAGGGACTTTGAAGAAGGTGGAAGATGAGACGGGGGACTGCTTTTCTGTTCAAGCGAGGCTGATAACCTGCCTGGCTGATTTTGAAAGGAAAGAATGATGCGCATTGGAAAGGCTGTGGTTGCATGTTAGCCCTTTTAAAGTCTATTAGATGGCACACACAGGATGAGAGGTGTGGGTGTTTGCTGTGTGCTGCACTAATCCACTTACCAATTCATTCACTTTGCCATCAGAGCATACACACACACACACACACACACACACACACACACACACACACACACACACAGGTTTCCAGAGAATTGACGCTAATCTGGTAAAGTTTGATCAGGTTAGGAGCAGAGGGGCTTTCTTGGTCTCCCTGCTTTCTCCCACGAGTCCAGAATCGTGTGCTTTGCTTGCAATTCCTAAATGCCCCCTCCCCCAAAATAGGTGCGCACACACACCCACACGCACACACACACACACACACAGCCACACAGCCCAGCTTTCTTCCAGAGGACACTTTCAATCATGCCATCAGCTGAGACGTGTCAAACAAAGCATCCGCTCTATTAAATGAATGTCGGATCGGAAAAAAAGAAAACGATCAATTTGTAATCCTCTTTGTTTCGTGAGCTAGGCAACCGACAAACCCCGCTCCCCCCACACCTCCACACACGCGCACACACATACACACACAAACACATGCCCCTCCTTTCCCTGACACCAGCCACTCCGTCTTTCTCTTTGTCAAATTCAATTAGGGCGGACATTACTGAGGGAATCTTCACAAGAGCCAATTAAGGCCGTAACCCCTCCACGCCGGGCGCTTAACGCCGTGCCGTTAAATAGAGGATTTGAATGCTAAGCCTCTAGGACCACTGCTGACAAGTTTATTTGTTTTATCGAGGCACCATCATGAGCCCACCCTTCAGCCCTTGAAAATGCAATTAAAAAAAAGAAAACCACGGCAACCACACTCCCCCCCTGCCCCCTTGCATGCATGTTCCATAGTGCAGTCAGCCTACGCATGCGCTACCACCTGAACTGTACCAGGTGATTGTTTTGACATGACATTAGCTATGATTTAGTATTGCTTTATTCCTGGGCACTGTTTCATGTGATAACGCACATTTGCCGTTCATGACAACTGATGTAAGTATACATACATTATATTCAAGGTTTATTTAAATTGTGTCAAATCCTTAAGGCTGCTACTGCCGTGATAGGAGTAAGATCTGAGCATGTTCTGAAATCTAGCTTTGATTAATTTCCATTTCATACATTGTATTTTTAAGAGAATAGTATTACATTTCAGCTGCTTGTGCAATGTGCTAGGGACAATAGCATACCAGTATCTTAAAACTCTTTTAATGGTACCTAGCTTTGGCAGCTGGATGGCAGCTGGAATGTAACTCTAATAACATAAGTGGTTATAACCAGGTTCAATTCAACAGATGAAAAACAGTATGTCTTCTTTAGGACACATTTGGAGAGGAAATTATATCCTGCTAAAAGCTCCTGGAAAGACCTTGTGTCGCTGTCAAATATATTTGTGGGCTTCTATTATGGGTTATCAGGTTGGCCGTTAAAAGTTGGGTCACATACAGGTTTGTTTGCTTCATCATTTCAAACTGCAAACTTGACAAGGAATTTGGTTCAATTTTCCATCCAAGGCATTCGGGCCTTGTAGCAGACATACTTTCTGCTCTGGTACTTTGTCCCGGCTGACAAAGACAGCAATTGAGAAGTAAACGTTAACGCTAATAACAAGCTTTGTTGCTGTAGTTTTCTTTTTGCTGGTAGTGAATGAGTTTCTGGCTGTACCGTATTGATTGTATTTAAAGAACCATCTCACTTCTTGTAACAGGAAATTGCTTCAATATTGAATCTGTCGGAAAAATCCAACCTCTGTTTTGGGCAGAAGCCAGCACCATGTCAGCCAACCAAAGCTTGGCAATGGCATTGTGCTCCTGTCAAGGCTATTTTTACAGCATGCATACATATGCATGTTCTAGAGGATATATGCCACTAAAGAAAAAGGCCTACATCCCTGGCTTTAAAACTACATATAACCACAACAACTGCAATAATGCCTTTTTGCGGTGGGCAACAAGATTAAATGAGATGGGAAATAAACCAGGAGCATTGAGTTGGTTTAACTCCTAAAGGTCTGAGGCCTGTTAGACTTTTTTAGGTTGTCTGACATGCCTTGATGTTTTTCTATATATCCTCTAACAAAAAATGTTTATGCACAAGTGGCATATGTAAAAGATTAAAGGTTTCTGGTGATGTTCTTTTTATGACACTTTGTATTACTTTTTTAAAACTCACAGAGCTTTAAAGGCACATTGACAACAAGAGTCAAAATAACTATTATCCCACCGATGGGAAATGGACCTTTGCTTGAGTAAGTGCCTGCGAGTGGGGGATGCCTACCTTCACCACGTCTTCATCCGTGGAGGCACAGCCCACCATGTTGTCCACCTCCCTCACCGTGCCGTCCTGCTCCACGGTCACCAGCTTCACAGGGACCGACACACGCTGGCCGGTCAGAATGGCAGTGTTGAGGATCTCTGTGTTCTGAGAGAGAGAGAGAGAGAGAGAGAGAGATAGAGAGAGAGAGAGAGAGAGAGAGAGAGAGAGGAAGAGAGGCGGCAGAGGGATGTGAGTAGGATTTACCTTTATCATAATTTTACTAAACAATTGCTGACAGTCGTAGCAACACATGGCCCTTCCAATTAATGCAAACATGTAGACACATGCTGTACAATTAAGGCCTATGCATAGGTAAACTACAGCTGTCCTGTAACACTTGCCTTAAGTCTTGTGGAAGACCCACTCATGTCATGGAAAATAAGTCCCACAGTACATCTGTAACTGACACACAGGCTGCCAACATACGACAGTGTTGTTCAAAAGCACAGAACTCAGTGAGCTCTAAGCTCAGTAACTTCACCATCTTATCTTTTCTTCTCCAGTCCAATCTCTCAAGCGTTTTGTGTACTTCTGTGGTAGAATCTCAAACACATCTTGCATGCATCCATAACTTTAGTTTTTGCTTAACATAACCATATGCAGCACCCATGCAAAAAAACTGCCACTTAAAAATGCGCAAGAGGAGAATCTTGGCATTTATGCATTTATGCAGATGATAACAAGCACACAAAGGCTATTGGATCCATATCACGACCCCGCTCATTGATGTGAGGACGTTAGGTATTCATTACAATCTGAGCCCTCTCTGCCACAGAATGAGCAATGAGGTCTCCTTCCGCGGTTATTTAGTCGCATATTAATTTCAGTATTTACTGTATAAATATTTAATGTGCGACAGCTTTCAACCCAGCCCTCCCCCAACCCCCCTGGGGAGGCGACATGCTCTCCTCCGGATTTATCCTGGCCGAATCACAGAGGGACTGGCGGGCGGCGGAGTCGCCAAGCCGGAATGACATTTCAACTTTATAAAAACCCCGGTAATTGCTCTGAGAGGGTGGGTCAGCCTGGGTGGCCCCATCAGCAGTATCCGTGGCAATTACGAGCCAATGTACAGCAGGAGTCTCACCGACAACCTCACCACCATTGCCCCCCCCCCCCCCCCCCCCCCCACACACACACACACACAGAGGAGGGGGGGGGGATGGCCACAGACAAAGACTGTGATTCACTTTAGCCTATACTGTAAAAGGTCTCCATTTAATCACTCAAGCAGGCGCTTTTATCACACTCACATTCATACAGTACATAATACACATACTATTGTATTTTCACTTCTGCTCCTCAGGCATAAGAAGCATAATTGTGATTGATGCTCATGCTATCTTCCCTCTTGATAGCTACCGTCATGTTCAGGGGAGTGCATCCTGGAGAACCACATGGATTTCCTTTGTTCCTTCAGGCTTTAGGGATTGCAGTGTGATTTCCACTGATGGCCACAGCATCTGAACATCTCACCCTGGCAGTTATCGTCATAGATGTCTGTCTCTCACTCTGAGACAGTTTATGTGAGTGTCGAGAAGCAGATATACACAAGGAAACTTAGATCTCTCTTGTGGCTGACTGAGCACCGTGCCAGATACTCTCATCAAAACAATTCCTAATATATCTAAAGGGCAACCAACTGAGCTATAACAAACAATCCTGTTTTGCCTCCCATTTCTGCCACATGCTAACTGTATGATTAGTTGATTAATTACTCAGTAATACTCAGCTCTGTTATGCGTGAAGTTCGGTGGGACTGTAGTACTTTTGCAACTCCTGCAAAGTTACTTGAACCAGAAAGAACACACACTTAGAGTGTGATACGAACACTGAACTGGTAGGCTTTTTTGTTTGAAAGATGAGAACCTTCAAGGTTAGTGTCAGTGAACCTTATTTATCAACATGATACATGATTTAAAGAAGACTTATATGACATGTAATGTCAAAGGCACAGAATAAGCCATAGTGTGATTTTTTACATACTTTGGGTTGCAAAGAGCACTCGACCATTTGAGTCATCGAGCAGTTACATCAGTTCTACATTAACTTTGAGTACTCCTTAATCACGTAATGCTAGTGTAAGAACTGAAAAAAGGGTCAATTTCCAAATAGTGTTCATTGTTTGTACTGAACATTTCCAACACTGCTTTGTTGGAGTCAAGGGTCGAGCAGGTTTTGGAGGGAGATTAGAGAGAGCAGAGAAAGAAGAGTTGGTGAGTGTGAAAGGGGTTTTGGAGGGAGATGAGAGCAGAGAAAGAAGAGTTGGTGAGTGTGAAAGGGGTTTTGGAGGGAGTTGAGAGCAGAGAAGAAGAGTTGGTGAGTGTGAAAGGGGTTTTGGAGGGAGATGAGAGCAGAGAAAGAAGAGTTGGTGAGTGTGAAAGGGGTTTTGGAGGGAGTTGAGAGCAGAGAAGAAGAGTTGGTGAGTGTGAAAGGGGTTTTGGAGGGAGATGAGAGCAGAGAAGAAGAGTTGATGAGTGTGAAAGGGGTTTTGGATGCCGCTGGAGAAGTAAAACACTTCAGTTCCGAACTCGTCTTTGTCTCCATGGAGTTTTGGCCTCCACCATGTAATAGCCTCTCCTGAGGATCTCAAGCTCCATGCCAGCTCTTGCACACATTAATTTTCAATCAGAGCCCTTGGTAAAAAAGAAGAAGTACAGTACGGCAGAAATCTGTCGTCGTGATTAAGTGAGTAATGGACAGATTCCTTAAGGATGGCACTGACAGTATGTCAAATAACAGACTAGGCTTCTACACCAAATGTACATCAACAACAAAAAACAGCCGATACAGGTAAACACAATAAGAACACTTGTTGAAAACCCACTTTCGACTGAATGTTCTATCTTTGGGCTACTGTAAAATGTTGGTAACTAAGGTTAAAAACTCATCCATACTTTACCCTTGCGTAAGACCAAGAGTTATATTCCGAGTTTCTTTATAGAGCTTCACAGGATTTAAAGGAGTTTAAAGGGCTTTTGAGAGTTAAAACAGGACATTCTTACAGTGGCCTGTGAAGCTTGATTCTCTTTACTTATCCCCAAAAAAGACAGTGGATGAGATCGACTGTAGTGTTAAGAGATGAAATGATAAGTAGAGAGGGAGGGAGAGCAGTGGTTTTCCCCTAAGGCAAAAGCAGACATGAACAGGAACAGTCACGGTCTCCACGGTAACTGCTGTAAGTGTACTCTAAATAAACCTAAAGCTTAGAAAACACAAAGATCCTAAATCTGATGAAAGCAACAAAGTCTCATCCATATCATCACTACATCAGACCACAGGCACAATTTACGTCCAAATAATTTAAAATCACGTTCACGGTTTCAGTTATAAAACATAATTACTGCCCTTTTCAAACCTGAGCAAATTCTGCAATGTTCTTAAATTGTAGAGTCCCTCCTTGCATTCACGCCATCTCTATTTTGGTTTAGCTCTTTGGGTTCACAGAGTGCCGTGTCCATTTTTTTTATCTGTTGCAGCATGAAATCATTTGACCATACTGATTAATATTTCAAAACACCATTTCTGCATGCTGTAATAAATGATAGTCATGGGACTTCACTGCTGATCTCTTCACATGAATTGTGCTAATATATTTCACACTTTCCGGAAATGTCCAGACCTTTTGATATTTCCAAAGGGAAAAGAAAGGCAAAGAAGGAAGAGGAAAAAACCAATACGTCACGCTTGTCCCAGTAAATGACTCTGTGCCACGTCACGCTTGTCCCTTACGACATGCATTGTGCAATCTTCAAAAGCAGCAGCCTGTTGTCTGTGGCGCTGGATACAGATAACACTGTTTGACTGGTCACCTGCCTGCAACGAATGCATTAGCGAGCACATGTGTTTACTGTAACTAATCGAAACCA
The DNA here is from genome assembly GCF_963457725.1 of Sprattus sprattus. Lineage (NCBI taxonomy): Eukaryota > Metazoa > Chordata > Actinopteri > Clupeiformes > Clupeidae > Sprattus > Sprattus sprattus. Next base: position 15,850,235 of record NC_137913.1, on the reverse strand, counting down.
TGACTGCCTCAGAGACTTGGACGAGTTCACCCATAGGAAGTGGGCTGCTTTCTGAACAGAAGAAGAGGGAGTGGATAAAGGCCTATTTAATAAACTACTGTGAACGCGGTGTTAAAGATGCAATGTTAAATTTGATACATCATTAAACATACATGCTAAGAAGAGAAAATAATATATAAGGATATATAATTAAGTTAACTTATTACTAATGTACCTGTAGGCTAATTGATTACTTATTCTGTTATTTTAAAATGTTTACATTATTATGTTACTTTGAAAGAAAGAAATATCTTTCAGAAAACAACTGAGAGAGGAGTGAAGATGCAACATAAATACTCAGAAAGAATAAGCCATTTTGAGGTCGTATCACAAACAGCAAAATAAACTAACTTTACTGGGCAAGTTTCATGTATGGCATTGTGTAGAAGCAGAAATAAAAAATCTTTTCTATTATGCTGCATAACCTAACCTGCCAGACATAATAATGCACCTTGTTTTGTCAGGTACTTTCACAGCTCAGATAACACGTGAATGGGCTATCGCTGCGGGTCCGTCTGGAGAAATTGGGGATTTAATTTCTTGACTTGGCCAAGCCCCGGGCCTCTACTGCCATGCATCTTATTTTCTCTAACGGCTCTCATCTTCGCCACGGTCCAGTGCGTGTTTGCACCTTACACCGACCAATTTACTCTCTTAGGGAAGACGATGACATTTATTTAGTGAGGACATGCTATTTAATTGGTACAAACACACTCACTCACACACACACACACACACACACACACACACACTCACACACACACACACACACACACACACACACACACGCACACACTCACACACACACACGCTCACAAACACATGCACACACACACAAACACACACAGACACACATACACAGCGAAAGTGAACAATGTCCTACCTAACAACACTCAACAACAAATACTGTCCGCTATCCGGTTGTCATGCCTTTCTAAATCTGCACCCCATCTGCACAAGTTGCACCATTAGGAGAAGCAGCCACCATCACCGCCGTCTAAATTAAGGGTCTGCCGTCATGCTGGGTTAAATGATAGTTTTTCTTGTCGTGACTTGAACCTAAGGAGCTGCAGCTTCCTGCTTGAAATCTTCGCAACGCACACTGACAAAAGGCTGCGAGCGAAATCTCTGAAAACCAGCTCTGTAAATAAATTGGCATGTTATTATGATGCCAGCATGTTGGAGAGGCCATTGAGGGAAGGGTTTAGAGCACAGCTGTACTATTACTCAGCGTTTTAGGCTCATTTCCAGACTCCAAGTGCTTCCGGGGCCCAATCAATTGTGACCCTTGATCATATTTTGTGTTTTGCCAATCCAGTTATCTAAAACCTTTTCTCCTACCGCTGCAGAAGCGCCACAGGTCAAAATGTATCTCAGGAATGTATCTGTCTACTGTTATAACACAAATATGTTTGAGACAGTTTTCATTTTGACTGCACTATACTAATGCATGTCACATTGTGTATGCAGAATAGCTATGGAAAATGCTAAATCAGGGCTAAATCCTAATCCTGTGACAACCTCCAGTCTTTAAATGCCATGATTGTGTTTTTGAGCCTAAACTAGAGCATTGTCAGTGTGACCTTTCGCCAAGATTTCTTCACAACTGCTTGTTCAATCCACTCGACGATCAGTCACCGGAAAGTGGGAAAGTTCAAATCACTGTGAGATTAGATTGGACTTTAACTGTTACAGATTCAGTCAGACAGAAGAACCACGTCATTAACACAGCATTGCAGAGAAATACAATAACACTACAGGACTTCCAAAAATGTCCCGACAAACACAGCAAGACAGCACACAAGCCCCGTAGCTCGGTCAAATTACCCAGAGCGATCAATAAAGCATCACTAACACTTCAGTCCTGAATCTGAATGGAATCGCTCATGAGTTCTGGAGAGCACGGTGTTGCACAGTGGACTGCACCTAATCACGGTTGAATTACTGAGGTGTTTACGGCAGGAGTGCTGAATGAGCATGTGGCCGAGACTTATTAATAAATAGTTGAGGAGGGAAGAGGTAATGGCCTGAGTCAGTGTGAACAAACAAAGCACTGCAGCATGTGTGTTCGGGAGCTCTGGCACCATGCTTAATTAAAAAAGCCTTCCATTACAGGGCATTTATGACTACTTTTTCTGGAAAAAGAAAGAAATAAATAAAGCTTGTCGATGTCCAGGCATGGACAGTGCTGGGAAACATGGGCTACTGAAGCTAATCAAATACTAATTGGTTAACGAGGGGTTGAATTTGAAAGCCTTGAGGCTGGTGTCCTCATGTGACAAACACTTCGATTCAGCTCACCACTTTTGGCTAATTGGCTTGAGGGGAGAACATGCTGTTGGCACTGGCTGGGCATCCGGACTCATTCACTGAAAATAGATCTGGCTAAGAGGACGTACAAACATCGTTTGAATTTGCATCGTCTGCTGTCTGCTCATATGCCAATCAAAAAGTAATGAAATATAAGAAGTTTAGTTACTTTGATGAAGTAATTAAAACAGTTACTAATGTGTGACCTATAGCATTTCAAAAGTAGCCTTCCCAACCACAGACAATATCCAAATGGCTTGTGGGATTCTGCTCTCAACACTGTTACGCTTAATTCCTTTTCAAAGGGTTTCAACTGATGAATTCTTGACATAACTCAAGTCACTTTAACTCAATAGTGATGCATTTAACTCAAAATCACCCTATTGCAATAAGGGAAGTATTCATTATGTTGTGTTGCTATTTTTATTGCTGGTGCTGGTGCTGGTGGTATTGAGTTCTAGGCAGCTTGTCGAGGCAATTATTTCTCAGTAAGGCAAAAAACTTGCAAAAGCAATCAGGTGACTGAGCAAAAGAAGAGGGTCCCCTCAAAAAAACATAATCCTGTTCATAGTTCTCATCTTCATTTTGCTCATTACCATGACACTCCCTTATAGATTGTATTGCACTAGTTTAACAAAGCTCAAGAAGCAAGATATGATACAAAAAATTACATGTTTTTTTTTTAGGGGGGGGGGGGGGGGGGGGGGGGGCGGCTTGAAAACATTTAATTGCTGATCCTTGTTTGGAGTGGGCAAATAAATGTCTCTCACATAGCTACTAGAACAGAGAGCGTTCCACATGGGGTGACTGATTATACCGCTATGTTCCATTTCCCACAAGTAAGCAGTCGATCATTGGTTTAGTTCAAACTCTCTATCACTGTCTGCATTCCCAATTAGGGGGCATTGTGTGGTATGATGGCATTAGTTATGTCACAGCGTATCGGTTTGTGGTCTCAAATTTGAAGCCGGGCGAAAGTCTTCCTGGGATTATGCTCCCATTTTTGTTTCTTTGCGGGGGGAAATGTCTTTTTAAATTTTAGCACAGGACCACTCTTGCCATCAATATTTCAGGCTGCCTAAGAGTTTGCCTTTTCATCTCTCTAACAAGTCTGTACCTGTTTGGCACACACACACACCCCCGTGTTAAGAGCACAACTAACATCAGCACCACACACCCTCTCTCTCTCTCTCTCTCTCTCTCTTCACTGCCCCCTTTCCCTTCCATTTCCTCCAGAAGCTCTCCACAGCAATTTTGAAAAATAATTGATCTTTTCCACCATTTTTCCACCCTCTCTCTTACCCTTTTTCTCTCCCTCTCTCTCTCTTATCTGTCTTTCCCATCCTGCTCTAGTGTTCTTTTCTGCTGTTAACCCCCACTCCTCCCCATTCTAGCTCTGCATCTTCTGTCTCCCTTGTTTTACTCTCCTGAGCTGTGAGGGGCAAATTACTGTAGACCCATTAAACACACCAAGAGCGTCTGCCCCAGCTCACTTCTGCGTGCCACTCAGGAGACAAATTTAGATTTAACTGCCTTAATGCATCGCTTATTTGTTCCACAGCGGCAGGCGAGTCCTTGTTTAGATGGAAATAAGTGAACTCTGACAATGGAAAGGGGAGGGTGGGGGGGGGCGGGGGAGGAAACACATGCTGGTGGTTAAAAACGGCAGATCACATGAGTTGGATTCAAATGAATGAAATTGGAACCCCGCCTGGCTCTGTGAAATGACAAATGCACCCCTGATGACATCCTTTTAGAATTTTTTTTCTGTCCTTTGCGTTAGGCAGAGGGAACATTGAATGCTCCTATACTTTTTGCTGAAAATTTCTCCCCTGCAGAATTGCAAACAAAGCACACACACACAAACACATACACACACACACACACACACACACACACACACACACAAATACACACATTCACACACAAATACACACATACACAGACACAATTCCATTTTACCCAAGCAAATTACGAAGCAATCTAACTTGCTTTGAAGTCAGAAGGCACAGAAGAAGATCCACAGGGCAAGTTGTCGGAGGTAGTGAGAGTGGTGAAATATTTGGGTGGGGGGAGCAGGGAGGTGTCTGGGAAGTCTGCCTGAAACAGATAAAACCGCTCCGTCTGAGACCGATGGTACAAAAGTAATTGACAATTAGCTTGGTGACGATCTTAATTACCGCTCGTCTTTTAGGAGCCTGATGTTCTCTGCATAACCCCTCCTCCTTCCTCATAACCAGAACGCCATCCTGCAACACAGGGTTTGGGAAGCAGCCATGCCAAAGGCCCGAACACCAAGGTGCCATAAGCCCCCCCCCCCTTTCCACCAGCTAACCCAGGCTCTTGAGATGACCCCCCCCCCCCCCACACACACACTTTCCACCAGCTAACCCAGGCTCTTGAGATGACCTAAGCCCCCTCACCAGCTAACCCAGGCTCTTGAGATGCCCTAACCCCCCCCCCCCCCCCCCCCCCCACCAGCTAACATAGGCTCTTGAGATGCCCTAAGCCCCCTTTCCACCAGCTAACCCAGGCTCTTGAGATGCCCTAACCCCCCCCCACCAGCTAACCCAGGCTCTTGAGATGCCCTAAGCCCCCTTTCCACCAGCTAACCCAGGCTCTTGAGATGCCCTAACCCCCCCCGACCAGCTAACATAGGCTCATGTGGCCCTTAAGCTGTGGGGACCTGGCCTGGTGACAGAGGGCTTCAGTGCTAATGACTCACCCTGGAAGGGAGTGACAGCCGGTTAAGGGAGTGGAGGAGTGAGTGGGTGGCGGCTACGGCTGCTGATAGGCCCTAGAGGGGCCACACTGCTGATGAGCGTTAATTACATGTACGACACCAAAGTCTCGACTTCTCACCTCCCCCACGTCTTCAAATTACTTAGCCTATAGACAGGCGAGGGGCCGGCCCAACTCCGGAACGGTTATTTGTAAGCTTGCAAATGGGTATGCCAATTACCATCCCGCTAACCCAATTTCCCCCATTTAAATTGAAAGTGACAGAGTCTATAAAATCAACACAAACATGCTGCAGAGGTCACTGCATTGGCTCTCTCACTCTCTCGAGGCAAACTCAATAACACCCTTTAAAAGCAGAGAAGTCGATGATAATTGTGTGCAGATGGTTGATTATAACCCACCATTAAATAGATAGGGAAAAAAACACTGCATCAATGCATTATACTTCTATTTATTGAAACTCTTTCACCCATATTTTAATATTGTATTGCAGTGTCCTGGGGCACTCCTAGCTATTAACATAGTTACAGTCTATAAACTCTGATTTAATTAGGTAAATGCGCACTTAAAGGACTATTTTCTGGTGTCTGCTGGGCTATCATCTTAAATCCTCAGAAGGATCTTTTCTTTTAAAGAGTGTGCTGTTATTGCAGACTACGCATTAAATGTATGATTGATTACGACAAGTAACCCATGAACAACAAAGTCAACCGTGCCCTGTGAGCGCACCTCAAGCAATCCATTTTGACGAAGGGGGCTCTGTCTCGGCGCCGTGTGCAGGGAATATCATTCGAGGCGATCCACCCCAGCCCAGCCCTGCCGCGACTCCAGCGACGGGAACATGCAAAGCACCTCGATTTACACACGGAGCGGTGCGTTTGATTGGATGATGCTCTCGCCGACGAGTGTCCACTCCGCCATTATGGGGTGACCCACGGGAAACAGCCATTCATCACGCCACATTATTAAAACAACACATGGCAGCCCCATGCTTACGCCCATGATAAATATGCTGTGGAACAGGAGCACTCTTCGCTTTGCTTCGGGGTCTTCTTCACTCAGCTAATGAGGAAGAGAGAGAGCGAGAGAAAAGAATGAGAGGAAGAATGGCAGGCTGAGAAGAGGGAGGCATAGAGAGAGAGAGGGAGAGGGAGAAGGAAAGAGAGAGGGAGAGGGAAAGAGAGAGAGGGACAGGGAGAAAGAAAGAGAGAGAGGGACAGGGTAAGGAGAGGAGAGGGAGAGGAAATACTGAATAAAATGGAAAGAAGAATGGAGATAGAGGATGAAGACATTTTGTAGATATGAAATCTAATGGCCCATGAACATCCACAGGAGGATCATTCTTTCAATTTCCAAAGACCCTAATTGCATTAGAGAGCTGCACTGCTGCGCCCACTGGGCCTATTAAAGCAGGCTTCCGTTGGAATTCCACCCGGCTTTCCATTTTGCATGTCTGTCGAATTGACTGAACTTGCCTAATTCTTCTGAAACAGCCCCCTTCGCTCCCTTTCACCCCACTATCCTGGGCCTCTTCCTTTCCATTACTTACTGCACACTCATTTCCCTCTTCATTCTTTCTTTCTTTCTTACTGTAACTAAACTTATGAAATCACTAATTCTAATTCCAACTCCATGTAGCACCAAGAACTCCCCCTGCAAAATACCTCCAACCATACACAGCCAGTACCACCCTGCTTCACATATGCTATTGCTTCCCTCATGTTCGACCACACCACCTGTCCCAGTTTCATCTCATTGTTTTCTAAGGAACAAGCCTACACAAACACCAACACACACACACACACACACACACACACACACACACACACACACACACACACACACACACACAGACAGACATGCCCCACAAACACACATAGACACTTAGCCCCTCGGTTCTGAACCAATAGGACTTCAGCATTGTTGTCCCTTGCTCTATTTATAACACTGATGGAGCTTAATAAGCGCCGGACTGATTGGAGTGCTTGCTCCACATGGAAATGGACTACGGAGGCCCTGGCTGCAATCTCCTGATGACCTCTTTGCCGTTTGGTCCTGCTTGACATACGACTTGATTAAATCAGCCTTGATTGCCAAGCCACTGTTGTGTCGGTTGTAAGATTGACATGTACAGCATTTTTAAGTGCCGGCGAAGGGAAAGAAAGTGGACATCTGTGTAACCGGGCGAGACAGAGGACAGGAGCCCCATGCCTTCTTGTGGTGACATTGACATGGAGGAGATAAGAGAGTGCCGATAAGAGGGCGGCAGTGGTCAGGGAGGTGTCCTGGTAATACAACAGAGCTGCCCTTGTAATCTAGTGCTTGACACAAGCTGCCTCTATTCTTCAGAGAGGGAAAGACATGGGGAGCATCATTGTAAGGGGATCCTGCCAGGAGAGGAAATTAATCCAGTGTGTGACTATGACTTTGACCGAAAAGATCATTTAAATTCCATCAGATTTGCACTCGACACTAAGGCCTGCACAGCAATGTAAAAACGCCACTGGAGGCAGAGACATAAAAAATCACAATGAACACAGAAGAGTTTACTTGGAGATTAAGCATTTCCAGACTAAAAATGTTTGATGATATTGGTGTTCTCGAAGCTTGGGATGACTTATGATGCAAAGATTATGGTGTACACCTTACAAAATAGAAAATCGATGCTCGGTTGCCTTTAAAAAGACATATTTTTTTGTCTATAATCAAAAACACTTGTCTTCTAAGCAGGGAACGAATCACTTCTTCACAGTTACATAACTTTTCAATCAGTCAACAGCAGAATATTTGAAGACTAAAATAGAGGTTTTGTACACACCACAATGCCCCAAGTGGTTATTAACAAAGTGAAAACTATTTATTCCCACAAAAACCCTGGATAAAGCCTGCGGAAATCAATCAAACTCATAAAAAAAACCTGGATATGGCAATAACTAAACTGTGTGGTATACTTGGGAGTGATTGTGCAGTTAAGTCACTTCTCACTTTTATAGTCAATTCTTTATCGAAATAATTTACCGCATTTTATTACATTTAAACTTCACAACATTCTTTTTCCATTTTCTTGTTTTTGCCCTCCACATAAAAGAATGCAAATTAGGGAGGGAGCTGTCTAAACTGCCAATCTCAGAGCTCCGCCCCTTCTGGCTCTGCCCGGCCCATTGGTTATTCCCAAGCCTCTCCAGAATCTTCAAACAACAAAGATAAACAAGTGTTCCAATTAAGAATTAATTACGCATCATCCGCCCTGTGCTGCTGTCAACTCTGTAGGGACTGCGAGTGCATAAATCAGTGTGTGGGGCAAAAAAATTACGGCATATTTTAGAGGGAAAAGCAAACAGATAGACAGAGAGAGAGCGAGAGAGAGAAACAGAGAGAGAGAGAATAGAGAGAGGGACAGAGAGAAACAGAGAAAGAGAGGCAAAGGGAGAGCAAAAGAGAGAAAAACAGAGAAAGATGGGGGACCAATAATCATTTTGAAATGGAGTAAAAAGAGGTGAGAGAGTATTCTGTTCAGCAGGGGACCAAAAAGTACCATAACAAGTCCAGAGCAGAGTAATGACCGTGCTTTAAAGATAAAGAAATAGCCACACAGATCCAATTTATCACAGCCTTTCAAGTCAAAGGTACCCAAAATGCACCTCTATCCAGGCCTCTCCGATATAAAAAACCAGCTTCCTCACTGTGAGCTAAATTACATGTAATGGGCAGTATTTTCACGGAGACCTCTCTTTACCAAATGACCAAAAACAGGCCCTAATGCTGTTTGAAAACAGGACCACTCAAAAGTAGACACAAGTCTATTTTCTTTTCTTTTTTGTTGGTAGATCATGATGATCGAACACCTACAATCACGTGTGTGTCTGCGGAGTAAACAGAGAGAGAGAGAGAGCGAGAGAGAGAGAAAGAGAAAGAGAGAGAGCGAGAGAGAGAGAGAGAGAAAGAGAAAGAGAGAGAGCGAGAGAGAGCGAGTAAGTATGTGTGTATCTGTGTGTAAATACTGGGATATATGATTCAAGGGAATTATCTATCAAACCAAAGTAGACATATATCTAAACAGTTGTTGGTTACAGTCTTGCTGTGTGGACACACTTGCCAAATCGTGTTGTGTACCCGCCAAGATAGTGTTCAATTGGCAGTCCTTAATGGCGGTGGCGGAGGCCCAGCTGCCAGCGCTAATACCGATGAGTGTAGTGATCTAGTGAGATCTCTCTCATCTCTCTCTTTCATCTTCCCACCTTTCCAGATGACTTGATTGGATCCTCTCTCTCTCTCTGCCTTTCAAGGAGCCACCTCAACACCAGGCTGCCAACAGCACTGAGAGTATCCTAAGCACTTCAACCAGCTACATACATACAGACCAGACACTGAGAGTATCCTACGCACTTCTACCAGCTACATACATACAGACCAGACACTGAGAGTATCCTACGCACTTCTACTAGCTACATACATACAGACCAGACACTGAGAGTATCCTACGCACTTCTACCAGCTACATACATACAGACCAGACATTGAGAGTATCTTAAGCAATTTTACCAGCTACATACATACGGACATCCATACTATACGACATACAGAGGACCAGACACTGAGAGTTTCCTAAAGCTTCTACCAACTACATATGACATACAGAGGACCAGACACATCACACCGTACATAGTTAGATGATATATTCACATCTATGGCAATGCTGTGATAAAGAATGAAATTGTTCACAGTCTGGGGGAATCTTCCTATCTCATCTACAGAGTTTTAACAGTATTAAAATCTGATCTCTTGTCTTAAATTACCTCTGATCCCTTTCTTTCAAATTTAGTTGCAAAATATCCCTTGAAATGAGATTAGGGGAGTGCAACTCGATGTTGAAATGGTATAAAACTTTCTGTGAGAACAATGGGTTATATTACCATGAGCCATAACTGCGGGTATTTGACACGTGTAGGTATGAGATCAGCCATTTTGTTTCTAATGGCTTACGATAACTGGTTTATTGATGCTTTGTGCACCACTTCAAGCCTGTGTATTTGTCATGGTTAACTCACAATTGTAATATCTGTGAATTTTTTTTTGCAAAGCACAGGTATATTGAGTTAATATAAATGTATTCTGGATGTTCATTTTATGCGACTGTGGCATGATCTACTATATTTCTATTTCTATATTTCTTTCTTAATCCTTTTAAAACAAGCAGACTTTTAAAACATCTGCAGCTTCACTACAAATTATTAGTAGCATATGAAGCAGTTTGCTAACATTCTGTTGCGTAACTTTCTGTTACTTTTTCATTACTCATTTAAGTTCAACAAAACTACTGTGCATTAATAAAACTTTGCAGGCATGTGATTCCATACTTTTGGACGGTAGTGCACAGCGAGTCCTTTGGCCAGATAAAGCATATAACGGCTTGCTACTCTTACGTTTCTGATTGTTCAAATGAGGACAGGGCAGTCTAGTTTCGCACAGGTATTCCTTTTCCTTACTAGCCTGTCCTGTGCTTTTGTTTTCAGTTTTGTAAGAAATTCCTGCTTCCATTCCTTTTTTAAAGAAACATGGAGGACAAGGGCAGGAACACCTCAGCTTCTCCGCAGGGAGGTCTGTCGCTGTCAGCGCAGCGGTGGCAGGCTTGTGGCAGAGACAAACAGCAGTATGCACCCGGCTGCGGGAGAGAAGGCGCCGTCTGGAACATGAAACACGTCATCTCTCATCTCCACTGGCTACAGCTGAGGCGGATCGTCTGTGTGTGTGTGTGTGTGTGTGTGTGTGTGTGTGTGTATGTGTGTGTATGTGTGCATATGTGTGTGTGTGTGTGGGGGGGGGGCGTACACATATTGACCTTTAACAAAGTCGAGTGAGTGGACCTCGGGGGTGGCAAGGTCTGGCCATTAAGCCCAATGAGGAAGTTGTTTGGGCTCTTATTAAGAGAGGGAAACGTGAGGTTGGAGGACGGCGACACAGCCAAGCACCAGGGCCACGCATATGATGGGCGTCTGTGACATTTAGAGGGTGCTGTACTCTGTGCGGGCTCTGTTTGGGCCACACCGTGTTAAAGGAGTGGAAACGAGAGCCGAGTTAAAGTGCACAGGGTCAAAAATTTGAGTCTCTCAAATAATTGCATCGCTCTTGGAAAATTATGACTTTCTCAACACCCCCAACTTGCCTGAAGCTTGCCTGGTGGTTAACTGATTAAGGCTGAAAGGCAGGAAGAGTACTTCCAAGATTCAGTACATGTCAAATATTTTGTTCAAACAGAAATACTGTCGCATTTACCTAGGCATTAAGATAACTTGGCCATCATTTACCAACAACAAATGAGTTCCTGGGTCAACAACTAATTGAACATGTAATGACATAAAAGTCAGTTCCAAATTGAATATTTTAATTGTTTTCTAAAAGAAACACTGAACCTCTAAAATCAGCACTTGCTCCTGTGATTTGTCCTCTGATGTCTCCATGTTTGCCAGTCCAGGCCATCAAAGATAGGTTACATAGACTGCTTTCCATGGTTGTATTCCATAGGGCTGTGCTTTAATATCGGTTCTCATTGTAACTGCGCTCGACAAGTCTCACCTCTGCCAGAGGCACTATGCCCTGGATGTCCCTCTGGCTGATGTAGATATAGGAGAGAGCCTCTGCCTGCAGGCCCGTGGCTGGGTACTCAATTTGCCATCGGATGGTCTGGGAGGACTTGAGGTTGATAAAGTTGTCAATCTCGAAGTCGACGGACATGACCTCGTAGAAGGACCCCTCGAGTCTAGAAAAGAAATGGGGAAAAAATGAACAGGAAGTTACACTTATGGTTATATGAGGAAGCTCCAGCATGAACAACTGTGTGTCATTGAGCAACGAAGAGGGATGTAAACGGCTCCAGTCTGCCTTGTAGTGCAGCAGGCCTACTATCTACACTTGAATGATCCTGTTACATGTTGAACAAAGCAGAAAACACACCCTGGCTAAGGGTCGAATTATGCTTGAGTATTACAAAACACCTTCATCTCTGTCTCTCAGAAAGAAGATTTAACACATAGATTTAGAATGGCGCATGGCTTGTAACAACATGACAGGTTCACACACCTCATCCATTGTGAAAGTCTCAAAGTTTTCATGTTTTTGGGGTGCCAGTTAAATTATTTATTTTTTTAAACTCAAAGGAGGAAGAGGTGACTCACTATCTGGTCCCGTAAAAAAATGTGTAAAATTATTACAGCACCATTGTGAGGAGAGTGACCATGGTGCTTGCGAGCCCAGCTAATCTGCAGGTGGAGGAAAGCCAGTCATAATTCATGATGACCTTATGCACCAGCGCATAAGGAGAAAAACGGCCTTTAGATTGATTTGAAAGAGGTTTTTTTCAAATGCAAAAAAAATAATTTGCTCAGGGATGGACGTTCAAGTTTCGCCTTTATCCCTGCCCAACCTTAATGATGTATAACCGGACAAAGTAGAACCTTGACCCCGTCCGATTGCTCTGGCCTGCCCTCCGACCTGAGTCAAATTTTGCCTCCTGCGTTTTTCTCTGGTAACCTCCAAAGACGAGCTCCATTACCCCCCACCCAATTGGATGGTTGATGGATGTCACAGTGTCTGACCTCTCGCCTCTCCAATGAATTTAGCCACGAAACAATAGATCAATACACGAGTAGACAACACTTTTCAATGCTGCGTAACTGCAAGAGTCCATGTGCACGTATGTGAGGTGAAACAGGGTAAAGCATTTGATGGGTTTGTTTGTGGGTGTTCAAAGTTGAGTTCAACTGCTTTAAACTAGTGTCTTTTTCAATTACAGAATTTAATGAAAGAATTTGTTTAACATAGAAAGTTCATTATGGTTATAAGCACTGTAATCCCTTCTTCCTGCAGAGCAAACCTTTCATGTAAGGCTTAAAACAAAAAAAATCTAAAGAAAGCTACATTTGCACACAAACCATGGAATGTGCTATTGGGTGTTTCTGGGATGAAAAGGACATTCTGAGTAAATTACATTTTTCACAGAATCCTCTCAAGATAAGATCTCACCTAAAGGATTCGTATATCACATATAAAGTCACTGTGAGCTATCTCTCACTCTCTTCTTAGTCTGTCTGTACTGCTGATTGTTTGTGTATCCAATGGCAACACCAATGGGAATCTCAGCTGAGTCCCTCAACAGGAAGCACTGAGCGTCGATGCCAAAGCACGACTTTGCGATAAAAATGGAAGCGCTGATGTCACATCCTGATTACGAGAAAAAGCGTCAGCCTGTTATCCTCTCAGAGTTGACAAAAGCACAGTCCTCCAGACACAGCCCACTCCCACAAAAAAAACACTGACCTGGCACAGTCAGCCAGTCAGTTGTCTAAACATGAAGGTGAATCTCAGCCATGCCAAGTTACAAGTGCCAACTAGTCCTTAGATAGCATGGCATTTGGGGGCACCCTGGCAGTGCCAACTAGTCCTTAGATAACATGGCATTTTGGGCCACCCTGGCAGTGCCAACTAGTCCTTAGATAACATTGTATTTTAGATAGCGTGGCATTTGGGGGCATTTTAGGCCACCCTAGCCTTAGATCATGGTTGGTAAGAATGCTTGGAGCCCATCTGAAAGAGGCATCTAAGCAGAGCTGTCTACGGATGAAAATGGACAGCTCAAATGGCATTGGCACTGAACCCTAATGTTGATGACCTTAAAAGGCCAACTGAGTTTAACTGTCTGGGAACTCAAATAACCATCTCAACTTTGCCTGTTTAATGTAACTGAACAAACTCAACTGGTAATCTGAAACTTAGACTACCATTTGAGAGTCTAGCTATCTAGGAACTAGGATCTAGGAAATGGCAATCTAAACTTCTGTCTTTAAACTCTTATGTTCTGTTAATCTGGCCCAGGTGGAGTGAAATCCAAAAGGAGGAGGATGGTGAGTATCACTTCTTAAAAAGATTAACCTTTGCCCAGAGATTTTAAGAGGGAAATGGAGTAGTTTGATGTTATCCTCATAATTATATAATTTCAGTGCAGAACCTCCAATAAGACATCACTCTTGATTCTAAAAGAGGAGAGAGATCCAATGAGTCTGTCATGGAAATAGAGTCTGGATAAAATATATTTTGAACAAATCAACCATTTTCACTAAAAACTTTAAAGAGCAACCATTATCAACCACCATGGTGCCAGAGCAAATGACATAAGAGTCTGAGCTGATCCATCTCTGAATCTTTTGGATCAGTCTGAGCTGATCCATCTCTGAATCTTTTGGATCAGTCTGAGTTGATTTATCTCTGAATCCTGTGGATCAGTCTGCAGCTGAGCTGATCTATCTCTGAATCCCATCTTCGAATTCTGTGGATCTGTTGGAATGCTCTGGAACAATTCCGGAAGTTCCCCATCCCAGATTAACCCTGTGTTTGCCTTAGACCAGCGGAGGCCATGGCTCGCTGACATGTGCTGCCTAGAAAAAGCCAATTCTGTTGACCTTGCATTTTCTGTGACTGTGACTATGCACTTTAATTAAAATATGCATTCAAGCTTGTGAACACGAGAACAGAAGGACAGCAGATACAATCCCATCAAACACATACTACAGTGGACACATACACACACATATATATGTATATATATTGAATATAGTATGACTGCATAGCCCTTTAGATGTGTTGTCTCTTGTTAAATGGCTGTGGCTGAGTACAATGTGAGGCCAGAGAGAGGCAGCAGGTGACTAATCTCAGGATTCAGGCACATGTCTCCCAGTCCTCGGTGATGATATGTTGTGAGGACTGAACACACTGGCGGCAGGCGGGAAGGCGGAGAGAGTGAAAGAGAGAGAGAGAGAGAGAGAGAGAGAGAGAAGAGCGAGAGAGTGAACAGAAAGAGAGCGAGAGAGAGCTCTCTTCTCTTCAGCTGCATTAATTAGCCATCATTGATTTTGGCCATTCTGTGCCTGAGACGAGAGGTGAGAATATTTATTTTGTGTCAGAAGGAATAAAACCAGGAGACGAGGGCTCCGAGCCATACATCACGCCGGCTTGTTGTTTAACCTTTGCAGAGAAAGTCATATTTCAAAACCGGGGAGGGGGAAAACAGGCCGAGCACAGAGAGAAAAGGGGGTTGCGATGGAAGGGGTGTAATCACTGAGGCTTAAAAAGCAATGCGTCACCGATGACAGGTTCATTCAGGTGGGCCCATTCCACTGATGCGACTTGTACTTCTGGAAGTTTGTCCAAGTCTTCCTCTTACAGAGACCTCAAAATAAATACACTCAAGAAAACTCAGACAAAATGACTCTTGGAGACAACAATCTGATTAATATAGTATTCTAACCATATTATCCTCTTGAAGTGCTAATAACACTTAACGTTTTATTGCGAACCACATGCCCATTCTCTCCTTGGCTTCCATATTGCTGTTTGCCACATGGTAGAAACAAGACATAGCTTTGGAGAGATAAAGACAGCTGTGAAAAACAGAGAGTGAGAGAGAGAGAGGGAAAGAGAGAGAGACTAGGGTGGAGGGCGAGGCTATTCTGTTGTGCCTGACCACTAGTGCTCAGCAGTGTGTAAAATGGGCCAGTGTCACAACTGAGCTGCACCACAAGCTAATGCCCTCTGGGCTCCAGACTGGAAGGAAACGGCACAACCGTCCCCCAACCGATTCCACGGTGACCAGTGCGTGAAACCCCAGCATCACCCCACCACCCCCCACCCCACCCTGCAGCCATGCCGGGCCAGCGTACCGTAAGGCTGCCTTATCGGCAGACAGAGGCGGCAAAACAGGATCCATTCTCCCCCCTCGGCGAGAGGGAGAAAAGGCCAAGATGCACAGCCAGGCCCTTCATAGTCCCTGCACTCGAGTCAGAGAGGGGAGGAAGAGGAGCGTCACGCCTCTATCTGTTCGGTTCCACATGACAGGCTACGGGCCCGACTAAACAGAAGCTTTCCCTCCCCTGATTCTGCAACCAGGGCTCTTGAAGGGTTCTTCAGGCTGAGGTTCTTGAGGGCAGATTGCATTCTCCCCGTAGGAGAATTTATTTTAATTTTTTATAATACTCCTCACAAACTGGGTCACCATAACCGAGAGAGCGCAAGAGTGCACATTCCTGAATATCCACTTGAATCTGCCATGATCCTAAAAACAACAACAACAAAAGGCGGAACGGCAAGGCCGAGATAAAAATGTCACAATGGGGGCCCGTTGATAAAAAAAGAAAAAAAAATGCCATGGTGAATATTTTAACACGGCTTTCAAGCTAAACTTGGAGCTCCCTTTTGTTCGCGGCATCTCATATGCTTTGGCCCCTGTGAAAATCTTTGTTCTCGTCTCTGGAAGCAAAGTGTGACACATCAAAACAGCAACAGCAAGAGGCTGTCCATTCAGCTAAACAGCCCAGTCACGGAGGTCTCTTTAGAGTCAAACTGCCGTCTGTCTCCTCAACCTACATGCCACATATGGAATCCAAGGCCCCGGTCTGCAGACAGGGGAGTATTGTTGTGTGAATCGCATGCACTGACAGCTGGAGCAGATGGAGAGAAATGCATCAATAGGAATAGAAAGATGGATAGTCACAGACAGACACAAAGACAGACAGACAGTAAAAGAGAAAGACAGATAGAGAGGGGGGGGGGGGAGAGGAAGGGGGACAGAGAGAGATGGAGGGGAGAGAGAGATACATGAAATAATACAAAATATATCCTAGTAAACCTAAAAAGGCACACAAAACACATCAGAGGGGAAAACTGTCCGTCAGCAATTATGATGTGTCAAAACCCCGGGGACTTACTGCAACTCCGCAAACTGCTTAAACAGTGTCAGGACATGCACTGATATGAATTAAACACGCATTAAACACGCATTTTACAAAAAAGTTTGTTCTTCAAACAGAGACAATTTTGACCCTTGGTTTTATCTTAAGAAGTTTTTTGTACACAGCTCATAATCCAAGAGCTCATGTTTGAGAAAAAATGTTGATTTTTGTTTATCTCTCCATGACCATCCTCTTTCCTCTCCATGTATTACTCAAACACACACACACACACACACACACACCCTCATTCTCCCTCTGTCTCTGTCTCTCTCTCTCACACACACACACACACACACACATCACCTCTCTCTCTGTCACACTCACATACACACATACACACGCTCTCACACACAGACACCCCCCCCCCCCCCCACCAAAACACACACACACTATATCTCTCAGTCACTCTCTCTCACACACACACACACACACACACACACACACACACACACACACACACACACACACACACACACACGACAAGAGTGGAAGACTTGATCTCAGACTAGATCTCACACAGCAGCCTGGAGAGAGGATTTCAGTGAGTGTGAATGGAGACTGGCCCTGCTGAAGGCTGCAGAGGTGCGGCCCTTGGGGGCAAGAGATGTCAGGAGGGGGAGAGGAAAGAGTGTCTGGGAGCATTCCTCTGTCACCGTCTAAGTCTCTGCTCTATCTTTCTCTCGTCATACTTGCTAACACACTCTATTTCTGTCCGTCACCTTCTCTCTCCACCTCCTCTCTCTCTCTCTCTTTCCCGCTCCCTCTCTCTCTCACACACACACAGACACACAGGAACACTCGTTTTTTAGCAGTCCTATCTTTTTTTCTCTCTGTCTGTCTCTGGCGTTGTCTGCCTCTGTCATGTGTACAAGCGCATGGTCGGGCGGTCACACACGCACACGCACACACACACACACACACACACACACACACACACACACACACACACACACACACACACACACACACACACACACACACACCACAGCACAGTGTCTATCCCACTGAGGAGGGCTGAAGGTGAAAGGGGTTGAGTACAGGTGCGGTAGCTGGAAGACACACACTCCCTCCTCCGATTCCGACAGGCATCAAACACCGCCGTGCGGCAGGGGCCGGAGCCAGCGCTCAGCTGTCGAGGTGGAGCGGCCGAGCGTGATGGAGGACGAGAGGGGTACGCTGTCGCTTCACGTCATGTGGCCACTCCAAAGCATCGCCTCTCCTCAGTCACGCTGTCACGCCAGCCAGCTAGCTAGCTAGGCTGGTCAGCTGCATCCACATCTGTTTACCTTCCCTCTCTGACCTACCGTGTACACACACACACACACACACACACACACACACACACACACACACACACACACACACACACACACACACACACACACACACACACACACACACACACACACACACACACACACACACACACATCTGGCCTCCAGCCTGCGAATGACCGTCCGCCAGTCGCCCCTTACAACCTAAACACCTTACCCCACCCACATCAATCACGGCCATGGAAAATGGTCATGCCATTCTGTTTGTCTGTCTATCTGAGTGCGTTATTGGAGAGCGACGGGAGAATACCAGACTGCTTAAGCCAAGGTTATCATGTTTGAATCACATTTTGTATTGAGTTGCTGTAGACCGAATTTGTTAATTAAAATTTAGATGTGTTGTTTTGCCTACATCACCCAGCCCTACTTCATGTCATTATTGTATGCATTTATCTCTGTTCAGAGATGCTTTATGCTATCTATTATATATACCTCCCACATAGAGGTACACATATGTGGGTGTAACATGTTTTAAGGTACATGGATGCATGTATGTATGATGGTGTGTGTGTGTGAGTATGTGTGTGTGTGTGTGTGAGTGTGTGTGTGAGTGTGTGTGTGTGTGTGTGTGTGTGTGTGTGCGTTTGCGTGTGCATGTGTTTGTGAGCGTGTGCATGTGTGTGTGTGTGTGTGTATGTGCTCACACACGTAATACATTTCTGTTTACTCAGGTCTCCCCATACAATGTTAACATGAAGTGCAGCAGCGGGACACCGCCTCCACTGCCCTGCTCTTGACGGCAGAGGGCAGAGGGCCTGGCCCACAGTTAAGCTCAATTTGGCTTGGGCAGCTATTTTTCTTTTCCCCGCCCGCAACATTTGCATACTTTATTGGATGCTGATGGGTATCCCTTGACCTTTGTGTGAGTGTGTGTGTGTGTGTGTGTGTGTGTGTGTGTGTGTGTATGTGTGTGTGTGTGTGTGTGTGTGTGTGTGTGTGTGTGTGTGTGTGTGTCTGTGTGTGTGTGTCTGTGTCTGTGTGTGTGTGTGTGTGTGTGTGTGTGATACACCTCTACTTTGGCAGATAACAGAGACACGTTCCCCTTTCAGAGTTCTGATCTGCACACTGTCCCTATCTGAAAAACACACAAACACAAAGAACAAGACAAACACGCTGTCGCCCAGGGAGATACATGGCAGTTGGTGTGGCGCTTGTTAACAGGCTGAGTGCTGAAGAAAGGCAGGACAACACTCTGAAAACCACACCAACGCTAATAATCACACACACACACATACACTCATTCTCTTTCTACTCACACACATACTCTTTCTCTCTATCTATCACACACAGACACGCACACACACAGACTCACACAAACACACATACGCACACACACACGCACACGCACACACACGACACTGGCAGAGTTCCTAATTCATCCACTTCCCCTAAACAATGGCCACAACATTTAAATAAGGATCAGGGTATCAAAGGCTTTTCTTTGCAACGGCATGAGCTCACTCTCCAACTCCCCATCTGGACTTGTGGTCTGCGCAAGCTGGAGCGCGGCCCAGTTGCTGTGTTCTTCAAAAAGGGCACACGCGCGACGACTGGGAGGGGGGGCGGTGGGGTACAAACAACTCACAATGCGACCGTGAAAGTAAAGCTCATTCGCCGCAATCCACCTGAGGTGCTCTGAATCAGTATACACCTTTCCTTTGTTTTTTTCAGTTTCTCACTCTCAACACCCCCCCCCCCCCCCCCCTCCCCGCTCCCCCCTTCAGCTTCAAGAATTCCGTTCCAAAACAGAATTTAAAACAGTTCCAGTTGAACGCCAATTTGTGTGTAATCCACGCTGACAACTTGTCACCTTCAGGGGCTAAGCAAAGGAAAAACAAGCAGCATAGCTTTTTTCTTCCCTTTTGTTTTTTTTCAGAAAGCCATGAAAAAACCTCCTGCGCAGACTCCGCTCTTCCCCCGCAGACACCCCTAAGGTCAAGGAGAAAGGATGGCACAGGGGGTGAGGAGGATTTATATACAAAACAAAGTGATTTAATGCCACTCAAATTACAGAAAGGTGCAATTTTACCTTGAGAAGAAAACACACACACACACTGTGAAAAGGGTGAGGCTACACTGGTGATCTGGGGGTCAGTGACATCTCTGTGTCTTTGTTTGCAGGAGATAAGCCACTTAGAGGTTTGGGCCGCTCCTGTGCTTATGCAGCAAGGACGGCAGCGATCAATAGAGCGGGCGCGGCTAGCAACACGCACGAGCACAAAGTGGCCGCCATGAGAAGATGAGGCTTTTCTGTCCAGCAGGACAATCGCATTCACAATCAGTGCATCTTTACTGTCAGTAAGTGGTACGTGTGCTTTCACACCAAAGCATTTAACCCGGAGAAGGTAGGAATCACACAATTCAGAGTCTTATCACCTCTTTCTGAATTTCTGATTTTGAGTCCTTTTGTTGACACAATAACATCTGCCAGAGAGACAGGATGTGTAGAACGCATGAGGACGGGAAGGAGGGAGTGAGAGCAAAAGAAAGAGAGAATGAGGCAGAGTGATGGTTGAGATGGAGAGAAGAAAAGAGAGTGCTGGAGGGAGAGAGAGAGAGAGAGGGAGAGAGGAGGGGCAACTGATTTGTAGCGGACATAAAATGAATGAAATGCCACCTGCAGGCGAGCCTCATTCCGGCAGCTGCATGATAGAGGCGGTAACATGTCGGGCGGGCTGGACCATCCACTGTTTCATCAGCCCAGGCAACAAACATAAACAAACACCGAAAAATGCGAAACCCACAGACTGTGAATGAGTCATTGGCAAACCCATATTATTTACCGGAATCCCTCGGAGCTACAATTTCATGGCCCTACACTGAGGTATAAACAAGTGTTAAACTGGGCAAGAACGAACGAGCTCCACCGGCGATGCACCATCCTCTCTCGGAAGATACACAAAGAAAGACAGAAAGTCACAAGTTTTATTGACTGTCTTCACAATATTTCGTTTTATTGTCTTAACACTATTTAGGAGCGGGTCGTATTTGAGCTCTGAGGTGTGTTGATGGTCCAGGCTCTCTCTCTCTCTCTCTTTCTCTCGCTCGCTCTTTCTCTCTCTCTTGCTCACTCTTTCTTTGGTCATGTTGTGTGCCTGGTGTGTTAAACGTTGTACTCTGGAGGGTGGGGTTGAAATAAAAATTTGTATCCCACTCCTGACAATTGGTGCATTTAATGGCTGTGTTGGTTATACCAAGAAGTACCACTGGAGGGGTAGTGGGAACTGAAACGTGCCCTACTTCTAATTAATTGGTACTGTGCATTAGGGGGGAAAAAAATCATATTATATGTTGCCATTACGACCTAGTGACTCTAACAGACATCACACATCATTATCACTTATCTCTTAGAAAAGACAGCTACACAATAATGGTCACAGATCTCATGTTGAAGATGGCATATCTTGAAACCAATCTAGCTCACAGATCTCATCCCTGAAAAGATCCTCCAGCTCAAATTCATGTTCTTTCTTTCTTTCTTCTCTCTCTCTCTCTCTCTATCTCTTTCCCCTATTCTCTTCCAGCTGCTCCATCTGCGTCCGGCCTCTCCTCCATCCCTCACCCTCTCTGAAGAGAGACAAGACATAATTCACCCTTATGGGTTTTCTGCAAGAGGAGAGGTATAGCCGGAGCACCAGGGTCCGTGCGTTAGAAACCTGGAGAGCTGTGGCAAGGCGTCAGCCGAGAGATTCGGTCTCATCCCCCCAGCTGGATGTATGACCACAATCTGTTCCCACACCTCAGCGGCCTCCAACCACACTTCCTGGAAGAGGGGAGACGTGAGAAGAAAAAAGGTCTTCCCACCATTATTTCGATGATTGATTTTCTTCCAGGAGGCAATGAAAGGGTGGTGTTATGAGGTGAGAAGAACAGGTTGAGAATGTAGGGTGTTATCTCTGATTTTTATTGGTGATACTGGTATCATAAAACAGGCATATGATGCGCATCCGGTTTCTGATACATGTGAGCAGGCTGAAATACTGGATCGTAACTCCTTTAGGGGCATATCTGGCAGGCAAATAAAACAAACCAAAACACAAGAAATCCCTCACCAAGAGCATGTAGACTGCTCCAAAATGGAAGCCAAAACAGAAAAAGAGAGACAGAAAGGAGGAGGGAGGGAGAAGGCTTGAACATGTTTGCTGGACAGGCTGCAGGAGGCGTGCAGTGCCAGTGTCATTTCTTCCTTTTTCTTCTGTTCCCTGTTTCCTCCCCCTCACCACACGCCTTACAGTAGTCGCCAATCTATCTCATCAGCTCGATTCGCAGACGGCCTTTGAAAAGATAAGCACTTCTGAAGTGTGTTATGAAAATGATGTTTCAAATACAGCGACGTCAACCAACCTTGACGCCAATTTCACTGCCTCGCGCAAGATTTTCAATGACTGCAATTCAACACAAAGCCCTGGCAAGCAGGGAAAGCGGCGGGATAGAAAGCGAGACGGGGGAAGGAGAGAATGAGAGAAGAAAAGAGAAAGAGAGAGAGTAAATCTAAATACATAATACGTGCTGGGTGCTTGGGGGAGAGAGACACAAGTGCAGGAGTGGGGGAATTAGGGTAGGGGGGGAGGAAGGAGGAATGAGGTGGTGGGGTGGGGTTCTAATTGAGTTTGAGCTCTTCTTACATCAGGCCGCAAACACAATTAGCCATCTCCCAGAGTGCTGATGGTGAAAAGGATGGCGTGGGACCTCAGACCCCTCTGACCCTAAGTCAGTCGTACTCAGACACACATCTAAAAGGGGGCTCCATACATTCTGTGTGCTTTACACAACAACCCACCCTCCACTTAAAATTCACCCAGGCATCGACACACAAAAAGGGATGAATTCACAGGATTGATTTTTTCCCCCTCCATTCATCTACATTGGAGGGGGGGCGGGAGTGGAGGCGATTCCTTGAGTCTTTTCCCTCCCTGCACAAGGAAAATTGATCCTGTTATAAATATTTAAGGGTCCCCAAGGTTGAATATTCAATCGTGTATATGTGATTATATTTTCCCCTCAGAAGTGGAGTCTCGTGTCAGAAAGAATGTCATGGGTCGCCGGGCAAGACAGAGTGCCGCGACAACCCATTCAAAACTGATTGTGGCCTTCCCAGAATTCCTGAACTGAATTATTGGGCTGCTAAGCTGTTTTCTTGAGAGGCAGTTCCTCTGAAACATACGGTTTCTATTCAGCTCCATCAGAATATGTATGGTTTCATATTCAAACAAAACCAAAAAAAATATGTGATTGCAGTAGAAAAAATGATTCAGTGAACTTAAACAGTGACTTCTGTAAAAACAATAATATACCCTCTCTATGTCTCAGCCTAAAGACAAGGAAGGGAAGAAGCCTTCCTCTTAGACTGAAAGGAGAGGGTGTCTTTTTTAAGGTAAAAATGAAGTTAGTCTTTTGCTCAATGTTACACATTAGGGAATAGATTGTCTACATCACCCTCGGATAAAAGACAAGATTGGATTCTGTGAAATGGCAAAATAGCATGAATAATCTCACAGCACTCACCGTGACTGCAGTCCTTTCATTGGGGAGATGACTGCAGAAGAGACAGAAGGCATCTGACCCCAGGTCTTAACATTGCCATATCGTCTTACACATGAAGCGATTCAGCCATCCAGCATGTTGGCACTACAATTCAGCACTACAGCAATTCAACAATTCAGAGCGATTCTTCTACACGCCAGCTGTGGCAGAATACATTAAATATTAAAAATCCAGTATCTAATTAGTTCTTCTCTCTGCTTGAGGAGGGGGGAAAATGGATCTCCGAACATCACATCTAAGAAGTCATTTTTCAAAACAAATTGCCTCCCAGGGATGAAGATGGCTAAAAGTGCAGAGGAAAGCTTGGATGTGTTGACAGGAAGAAAAAGCAGCATTCCCACGGAGAAAGGGGTTGGGGAGGTGTGTATGTGTATGTGGTGGGGTGGGGTGGGGTGGGGGGGTCAGTTGGCATGCAGGGGGGGCTATAAATACAGATGTAAATTTAGGGACTAATACATGCTAGTGCTGGGATCAAACTGACTGAATTGGGCCAGGTATCGGGCCGCCTGTCATCCCGACCGCTCAGACCTTAAAATACAGCCAAACCCCCAAAGAGGCTATTCCCTCTCCCCCTCTCCTCCACCCCCCACCCCCAACCCCCCGCCAGCTCCTTGCACCACAAGGCTGACCTGAGGCTGGCAATTGTCCATACGCCTGTCTAGGCTGACACTGACCATTCAGGTGTGAGTCTCTGGACTATTTTGGAGGGTGTGTGTGTGTGTGTGTGTGTGTGTGTGACAGCACGAGTCTGCACGCTGTCTGTATTGCACTGTATTGTATTGTACCGAGAAAAAAAAATCACTATTTCTAGCTCATGGCTGTTAAAAAAAGAGCAGCACGAAACAGAACTGCTTAACACAAAGAACGGCACTTTAGCTGTAAAGTGGAGCTGTGCACAGTGTGTGGCACACACACACACACACTCACACTCAATAAACACACACACACACACACACACACACACATACACACACACACACACACACACACACACACACACACACATACTGTCTCAGAGTAGGAATTTCTCATGGCACTCTGAGAGGCAGGGAAGGGGACAGGCATCAGAAGTGGGGCAGTTTGTCTCCTCGGAGCACCAGATGAGTAGCCCTGGGCCTAGCCGCGGGGGCAGAAGAGGGGTAAACACGAATCCCCCCCCCCCCCCCCCCCATCCTGCCTAGTTCTCCATATCAGTCGTCGTATAATTAATGTGACCATGTCCATCATCAAAATGAAGGTCAGGGGAAAAAACATGGGTCTCTCTCTCTCTCTCTCTCCTCACCCCATCCTCCCACTCCCTCTGGCTGACTCTGTAGGCAAAGACTGTCACTGAGGCTTTTCAATCTGGAGGCAGTGCAAAGCCACAGTGCCTTATGACGCGGGGGGAGGGGGGTTATTAGGAGGGGGGAGGTGGAGAGGATGCTACTAATGCATTTCTAATGACACCCGCTAGTTTGCCAGGCCTCTCTGGCTAAAAGGGCTACTTTTAAAGGTCATTGTCGGCAATGAGAGCTGGCCTTCCACAGTCATTAGAGCACTGCGGCCAGGGCCCAAATACGTACATCAAAGAGACAGCGAGGATGATGGGAGGAGGGACAGGCAGACAAACAGGCACATTGAAAGGATGAACGGATAGTCGGATGGTCGGATGGATGGATGGATGGATTGCCAGAGTGACGGAGGGTGCAGCAGATGAAGCCGAGAGAAATAGACACATTCAAACGGAGTCTGCCTTTTTCCACAGACAACAGACTTGTTGATTAGTGTCTTAATCTTAGTGCCCACTGAAACGCAGACGACTGCCTTGACCTTAGCGCATACTGAAACGCAGACGACTGCCTTAACCTTAGTGCACAATTAGAACGTAGACGACTGCCTTAACCTTAGCGCGCAATGAAACACAGACGATTGCCTTAACCTTAGCGCATACTGAAACACAGGCGACTGCCTTATCCTTGGCACGCACTGAAACGCAGACGGCTACCGCAACCTTAGCGTAGACTACACTGAAACGCAGATGTCTCATTGCTTTTCAAGGAAAAGCACTCCAGCCAGGTTTCTCGTCAACTAGTGAGCCAATGTTTGTTGAAAAGAGTCTAAATTCTGGTACACACATTTTCATGGTGAAATTAGACATGTTGAATCAGATGACAGAGGATGGCAGACTGATTTTTACCGGCATACGTAACATTTGTAAAACAAAATAGACGATTCGCGTGAATAATATATCAATGGTTGTGTGCCACCTCCTGTGCTGAATGATGATATGTTTTATATAGAAGACTACCAACGCGAAATATGTAACATGAGGTCAACAAACAGATGTTCTGTGCTAAATAGACCGGACAAAATACCTCATTTAATTATCCATAAGGCTGGCTCATTGTGGTCAGGTGTGTGTGTGTGTGTGTGTGTGTGTGTGTGTGTGTGTGTGTGTGTGTGTGTGTGTGTGTGTGTGTGTGTGTGTGTGTGTGTGTGTGTGTGTGTGTGTGTGTGAGAGTGTGTGTGTGTATGTGTGTTTGTGTCAGTGTATTTATGTGTGTATGTTAAGGTGTGTGAAATTGGGACAATGAAAAGATGGCAGCTTAGGAAGAGCAGAGCAGTGGCTGTAATGAAATAAAAATGCAAGGCAGACAGCAGCGAGGGCAGGAAAAAAAAGGTGAAACGAGAGAAGAAGGGTAAGAGCACAGAGCGGAGGGCGCCAACTTCAACTCCCAGCAATGCGTTGCCCACTACGCCTGGTCGGCCACTTCTAAGAACCCAAACGCGACAGACCGAACGTTCCGGCCCTCCCCCAGTTAAATGCCTTACAAATACAGTTTTTTTTTTTTACAATCGTTTTCACATATGGCTCAAAACCATGAAAACTTTTTCAAAACTCTTTACACAGTGTGCTTTACAAACACACACCAGAGCACATCAGTTAGCCTTTAGTTTGCACTACAACCATCAAAACACTTCATACTTCACCCCTAAAAGTGACTCATGCTGCCAGAACTATATCATATGCTCTCTCCAATTAAACTACTTTATCACTAAAATCAACTAAAAAAACAAACAACTTGAAGCATTGCAAAATGCCTATATTATGTGTTAGCGCAAAAGAAAACGAAAACGTATGACATCTCTTTAGTTAGGTTAACCACTACTCGGCATACTCTGTTCAAAGTTAACTGTTTTGTATCTTACTGTATCTAATTGCTGTAGTTGCACAGAACTTTGCTGGTGGTTAACATTGACTGAGATGGGTAGCCATGAATAACGGAAGAAATATGTATCAAAGCAATGCAAATGTATCCACTATTTCAGGGGTTTTCAACCGGTGGTCCTGCGGTATTGCAGGGGGTCGGCGAATTAAAAAAAATAAATAAAAAAATTAAAATTGCTTTGATATTTCAACACATTTTCAGATTACTCTTGAAAATGTCTGAAATAAGAAAAATAAGTCTAAAATAATATAAAGGTGATTCACGCTGACAGAATGTAGCCTTGCACCTATCCAGTCTATGGTAGCCTGTGTTAAGTTCTGGATAAGTTGCCAGACTGAATTTCCAGAGCTTGCTGCAAAATCAATTTGGTGTATTTTGCAAACTTTCAAACTACCTGTGTGAGAGCATTTTTTTTTTAAGAATTAGTACAGGGCAAGAGCATGATATGAGACTTTCGCTGTCTACCATTTCGCCAGGAATAGACAGGCTGTGTGGACTTCACCATGCCCAGATATTACACTGACACGTCTCCCCTCTCCCCACACATGTACAAACGAACGCACACACGCGAGCGCGCAGGCACATCAGTGGGCCGCGGATTACTTTCTAGTCAGAATGGTGGTCCCTGGGACAAAACCAGTTGAAAACCCCTACACTATTTAGTTCACATAGCCTCCTGATATGGTGAATGTGTTAAGTGTTTTGAAAAAGATGATATTGAGAGTATTGAGTGTGAAAATGATTGTGGAAAAACTGTCACAAAACCACATCTGCAATGTCCTTGTGTGTGTGGTTTGGGTACGTCCACGTCTGTGCTGGAAATGGGGGGTTATCTAAATGATATGTACTTTCACCTCCTCTCGCTTCCCCTATCTGCGGTGATGGGACTGTGCGCTCACCATGCACAAGGTTAAAACCCTAATTGAACCAGTGCTCTTTAAATAATGAGGTCCACTTGGCAAATTTGTTATGAAGGCCAATGCAAATATACCACTTTTGAAGAGAGAGAGAAAAAACACTCATCCAGCAAGCACTCAGAGATTAAATGTGAAGACTCTTCACTATGGATGTCCTTTTTTTCCTGTGTGTATCAATGTGTGTGTGTGCATATGTTTTGGTGTGTATGTGTCTGTCTGTGTTTGCATATGTGTTGGTGTGTGTGTGTATGTGTGCGTGTGTTGTGTGTTCATGTGTGTGTGTGTGTGTGTATGTGAGTCTCTCTCTCTCTCTCTGTGTGTGTGTCCATATTCCTTTTGCATACTAAAGTAGAGCCATGTGTGTGGCTGCGTGTCATGGAGTGTTTGTGTTTATTCTGTATTCACAGCCATGCCCAATGTCTGCCTGTGTGGCTGCATCCTCCAGGCCAGGTATCTCTCCCTCTCTCTGTCTCTGTCTCTCACACAGCGGCAACATCATGAAAAGTGACAGAGGCAAGGCAAACCAGACATGGCACTTTTGATACAAGTGTGAAACAACACATGACAGATAGGGAAAGAACGATAGGCAGAGTGAAAGAAAGGCAGAGAGAAAGAAAGAAGGAGTGAATGAATGAAAGAGGATAAAAGAGAAAGAATGAGATAAAGAAACAAGCTATGTACAGCCAAAAAAGAAAAACATAAAGTTTTAATAATATAGATGGATGGAGAGGGGGGATGAGAGAGAAGGTGGGAGGGGGAGAGAGCAAGGAAGAGAGTTAGGGAGAGGCAGAGGTCAAGGGAGGTCTGGATAGTAACATCACAGGTTGAGGATGATGCTTTCACACATGCGAAGATGTGGTGGAATCTGGGCCGAGGTGAAGACCCAGGGGGCACAAAGGGACAGCACCTTCCCCACTCTTCCTTCCTTCTCTCTCTCTCTCCCTCTCTCTCTCTCCCACTCTCTCTCTCTCTTCCTCTCTCTAACAGACACACCCCTCGGTCCAGCCTCTGAAAACCCCAGGCCACGCAAAAGCACTTCATCCAATCCAATCTGACCTAAAAGCACATTAACACCATTCCTCTCCACAAAGCATATCGATTCACCTCTTTTTTTCCCATTTAAAACTCTCTTTCGATTCCACAGGGCAGCATGCCAAATATTTAGGGGAGGAGAATTTGCTGCAGCCTCCGGCCACATAAAATTTGGGCCACGGCTTTAAGTTGGATAACGGCAACCGATGCAAACCATTATAACTTCCCACCCCAGCTCTAATCAATAAACTATATTCATTGGTTCAGACAGGAAACCCCCACCCTCTCCTTCCCTCTTTTACCACTCCATCGGCCAACACACAGGCATTTCCATCATGTCCATGATATAGGGGACTGCCAATGCCCATTTCCTCCGGCAGCCATTTGTTTTAGCCATGCTAAGAGGGGCTGGTTTTATTTTCTCCCCATAGTGCAGTGACTGGTGGGGGGTGGGCAGTGGGGGCAGGCTTCTAACAGTGCAGGGCAGTGGGGGCAGGCTTCACTCCGATTCCTAATTTCATGCATGGAGGACCATCTGCTTTCCTCCTGTATCATTGGCAAACCGACGTTAATTAAAGGGAAAAATAGTGGCGCACTGCTATCATCTGCAGAAGTGGCCCTAGCCCCCTTTAAATCCCCCCTCACTCACAATGACAACGAGTGGCCTGTATCTGATAGCTAAAGCACGGCATATATGTGTGTGTGTGTGCGCATGTGTGTGCAGGAGTGTGTGCACGCGTGTGTGTGTGTGCGCATGTGTTTGAGTATTTGTTTCAGTATGTACAGTATGTGTTTGTTACATCTCCAGTACCGTCCGCATGCCATGGAAACAGGTGAGCTAAAGCCCTTCCTAATGGTTGGCTAAGGCTGTGTAGTGTAAACAATTAAAGACATGGAGCCCTTGTCTGAGGAATGTGTGAGAACACGCTACTGACACAAATGTCTCGTATTCTATCGGCACTAACAGATGCACTGTTAGTTGCCAGCTTGAAGTTTAAATGGCAGATGGCTAAGAGCACAAGTAAACGATGTCGGCCAACTTCCATATATCCATTATATGAGAATTTCCCATCGTTATCGCACACCTTATCATCTCATCTCCACAGAATCCACCCACATGTTTTCTCTCCCGGAGACAGAGAACAACAGAAGAAACGCTTTAAAGGAAAAACAAAACAAAAAAACAAAACAAAAAAAGTGACAACCATGGCAAAAAAAATATATATATATAATAATAAAATAAACCTCCTCCAACAGCCGTCAAGAACCAACACCTGCTGTTTCCTATGCCGGCTTTTTAAACAAGCGCCGTGGCCATGTGAGGGTTGAGCGGCTCTCTTTGTAGCAGTCAGAAACCCAAACAAAGCCTCCTCAGCTCTGGCCCTCTCTCAAGTAAATATCAGGCGACACACCTGCTCGATAATTAGTCCCGCGCGGAGTCTGCGACAAAGTGGGTGACGCACCTTGCTGTGATTGAGAGGCTGGCATGGGAAAATTGGCCTTTGCATGTACTAGCTAATGGGGACCTGAAGCACCGTTAATCAGCCAAGTTAATAATAGGGCCTTGGAGTCAGAGAGACTGAGAGATGGACTCTGTAATCCTGACTGACTGATGCCGGCGAGGGGTGCCAAGGGTAAGCAGAGAAATTGTAACCGTAGGTGCTCAACTGGGTTTTGTCTTTGAAGGCAACGCAAGGCAAGGCAATTTAGCTTTCATGTAGCACGTTTCACAAACAAGAGTGCCATATATAAATCTATGGCTGAACAGGATGTATCTGGCTTTTGGGGTAACAGTTTACTTAGCTGTCATTTCAAACCCATTCCTCAGTATCTGCACATTAAACTATTGCTTCAGAGTTTACCAACAATATCAACAAGGTCTAATAATAATGTTTCTTTGGCCACATTTACAGTCTGTATATTCTCAATTCCAATCCCCTCGAAGTTCTGAGTTTTTGAGGGAAAAATCCCTCCCAGGCGACCTCCAGGTGTGCGCCGCGTGCAGCTCTCAGTAGCTTTTCAAGCCCTTCAGAGCGGATTATTCAACCGATATTAAATTTCAGCGTGTGCCACGACACCCGAGGAATCAAAGATTTCCCTGTGTCATTATGTCTGTCAACTCGGGGAGGATCCGACAGAGAGGCAGACTAATTAGAATGGAAACAAGGGGGGAAAGGGGGCATTAGGATCCAACGCAAATTCTGGAAATAGAACCGAGGACGAGAGAACAACAACGATGCCGGTCCAATCCATCTGAATTATACCAACCTTCAATGTCGAGAGACAACAAAGGGACGCCTCTCGCCTATGAGACAGTCAGGGGGAAAAAAGTCAACTAATTAATAGGACTGTCATTTAAGATGATGAAAAAGGATGAAAATGTAAATTAGACACACGTCCACGGTGTGGCCTTTTTTCCAGGCTTTCCTGGTTCTGTTTAATGAATATGATTTTCTACACACAGGAGCACAATGAACAGTATTAGCTCTGCCTGGTTTTTCTGTTTTTTAAGTTTTGTGTTTATAATAAACTAATGATGGCACTAATCCAAGATCACAAGATAGTTAATACTTATCTCATAAAACCCATTGACAGGCATCACATTGAAATACATTATAAAGCATTAGACTTCACTGAAAGATTAGAATTTGTTATTTACACATAGCATAGTGCGCTCATTTCTGTATTTATACGTTTTTCTAATAACTAAAACTCACTTTAAGAAGTATTGACAGGGGCTTCTTTTCTTCCCTTTGCTACTTGGCTAGGCATCAGAACAAAACTTTCCAGGTAACAAAAAACAACCTCAGTGTGATGACTAGTGGATGAATGGCTCGAATTCACATGAATAATATCCTTTTTTTCATTAAAAATGAGGCTCGATTCCCCTGCCACCAAGAAATCATGGGAGACCTGGTTGAGTTTGCAGTCATGGACAAGGTTATGTTTCATTTCCATGATGAAAAGTGTAATTAGAGTAGGCACCAGGACGTCTCTCCTCCTCTGAGGGAGAGGAAAAAAGAGGAGTGTTGGGGGGAGGGTTGAGTGGGGTGGAATCTGAGGGTTTGACGTCCAGTAGGAGCAAGATATAGTACACAGGAGTCTTTGGCGCCAACAATGGAGCGTAGCTAAAGCGTAAAGCCCGTCTCCCATGGGCCGCTTCCATGGGAAGGTGTGTGTGGAGGCCAAGTTAATTATCCGGCGCCTCCCCACAGAGGAGACGGCACAGGGGCAGAGGCAGCGGAGAGAAAGGCAGGGGGTGGTGGGGGGAGCAGTGGAGACACTGGAGAGGAGCACGATCCAGAAACCAAATAAAACTATTTAAAGCCTGCTCCAGAAAAATACACTCAGATGGGCCACTGTTCCTGCCTACCTTCAACTGCTAATACACACACAGAGACACACACACACACACACACACACACACACACACAAGAGACACACAAACGCACAGAGACACACAAACATACTCAATGAGAATTACAGGTGAGATGGGATACTTGAGGGAGAGGAAATAGGTCAGGAGATGTAGATGTTAATTCCTGTGTTCTTCCTACACCACCTGGGAAGTCCAAGACCAAGTCACACACAAAGGAAAATGCTACATTACATGAAGTGTACAGGTAAATGGTGTCACATTAAACATATCAAGAGGCCTTTGCTTTTAACTTCTCTATGCTAATCTCCATTTGTGGTAAAATTAG
This sequence comes from Sprattus sprattus, assembly GCF_963457725.1. NCBI lineage: Eukaryota > Metazoa > Chordata > Actinopteri > Clupeiformes > Clupeidae > Sprattus > Sprattus sprattus. Next base: position 15,817,627 of record NC_137913.1, on the reverse strand, counting down.
ATTGCGAACCTCTGTATTTTAAAGTTATTACTGAAATACATATTTCCATATGCCATGGAGATAAGTGAAGTGAGAGGGTTCGATTCGGTACCACTTTACAATAAGACTCCATTATAAATGGTTTATAAATAGGTTATTAATTAGGTTGTAAACCCTTTGTAAGTCATTAATAAGCCCTTATAAATTAGTTATTAACACAGTTTGTATACGTCGATGCAGGCTCATTTTTTATGAAGATCCCCATCTTGGCAACCCACTGTCTATCCCTTAACTTGCTCTACTAGTCTAATTGCACACTCCCTTCCATTCTTTTATCTGTTACTAGAGATTAAAGAGAGTATTTTTTCACAACTGCCTGAGGAATTGAGACATTGTGTTTAGTCTTGAGACTTTACTCGCCTTACTCTCAACACATAACGCCGGTTTTAAACTAAAAAATAGAAGTTGGACTGAACAAAAAATCCTCTTTGACTTTTCCAAAGGTTTTAATTAGAGCTTGTTTGGTTTCCTTCTTCAGCTACTGGGCTGACCTCCAGGGCTACAAATATTGTGTTTATTTTGGAAAGCAAGGAGCGTGTGTGTGTGTGTGTGTGTGTTTGTGTGTGTGTCTGTGCGGGCGCTAGGGGGTGTACCTGTCAGAGAGTGACCCCATAGGTCAGATGCAGAGAGCTACAAATGGGAACACACACAAAGGGCAGTGTCCATTTTCAAAAACCAGGTCCCAAGAGAGGCTGGGTAGATGGTACAAACACTTTGCTCATTTACTGTATGTGGACCAGCCACTAGACCGCAGCACCTAAACCTCCCCTCTTCTCCTCATCAAAACTATCATATAGTATTAATCAGATCTGCTTAACACTAAAACATCAAGGAAACCAGTAAATCCAATGCAAATCATATGTCTGTGACGACTGAACTAAGATGTCTATCGGAGGCAATCTTGGCCATGGAATTAGGGATTCTTTTAAGAGCCATTTTAAAGACTTCTAGTTCTTTGTTTAAGCGCCTAGTATAAACTGTTGAAGCTAAAACGGCTCATTAGCGGGAGGGTGCATGGAACGTTTAAGAGTTCACATCCAGTTCAGAGCTGTTTTACATCTAAGTTCACTACACTGATTCACACATCTCCTCAGCGGCTTTCACAGCTATAGGATCCAGTTACAGCTGAGGCGAATCAAGAACAAGGCACATGGCTGACTGTGTGTGAGTGTGTGTGTGTGTGTGTGTGTGTGTGTGTGTGTGTGTGTGTGTGTGTGTGTGTGTGTTTGTGTGTGTGTCTGTGTGTGTGAGCAGAGATCTTTGAATGCACTAAATTCCCTGTGGCTTTCACCAATGCAGTTGACCTCATACCCCATCCACTCACACACAAACAAACTCTGCATCTCTCTCTCGCTTTCTCCCTCCCTCTCTCTTTCACACACACACACACACACACACACACACACACACACACACACACACACACACAAACACACAAACAAAAAAACATACACACACTCTCTCACACACACACACACACAGAGTGAGAGAAATACACAAACATTTCAAACAGTCACATTCATATGATAATCCAGCCAGCATTGAGTTGAGCAGATCGCTCGAGTGTTGGTGAATGTGAGTGAGCTTTGAACAGCTTGGGTCTGACTGGCTTTGCCGGTCCCCATATGGCTGAAGTCCAGAGGACCAGAGCGTGGCCACACTCATTCTGTGCTCAGACCAGAGTTGGGGAAGGGCTTTATGGACCAGAGGGAAGGCAACACATCTTCAACTCCCCCCCCCCCCCACCCCCACCCCCCCCCCCAAACCCCGCAAGATACAAGACATCAACATGCAGGGTTAATTTGATTCCCCAGTCCATAACAAAGAAACATTGGGAAAAAATTGAATTTTCTCTCAGTTGCGACTAGGGATGTAACGAAAACCGATGCTTTAGTACCTTGTCGATGCCAAAATTATGAAACGTGATAGTACTCCAGACCTGACGGGGGCAGTCTGTACTCCTACTAGAAGATTTTTTTGTTTTATTCTTTGAATATTTATTCTTTAACTTAAAAAAAATTGTACGGTGGTATTCAACTGGGCATTGTGAATCGTGGTGTTGGTATTGACTACTAAACTTCTGGTAGTGTGACGTTCAATTGCCGAAAACACCAGTGTGGGATGGAACATTCAGGAAAAACACCATGTCCTAATTTTGAATCTAGATAACTGCGCCAAAAAACACCAAAAAGACACAAAAAATGCTCACAAAGTTGGTCAAAACACACACACACACATACATACATACACACACACAAACACATACGTAAATACATACACACACACTCATACATACCCACACAAAACAGCTTGGGCAAACGCGGTCCAGTTTTATCCAGCTCTCCCTGCTACAGGGCACGCAGTGGAGGTGTCTGGACATGTCTGCTGCAATCTGTTCACAGCCAGACTCTCAAAGCGAAGGGCTTATGTTGCTCTGAGTCCATCCTGCAGGCTTTATCATGCACTGTGGCTTCCGACATGCAGAGTGTTTTGCATGAGGTGATTGGTCTAAGCTGAGAAACCTAATCAGCTGGTAATAAACAAACACGTACATGCAGTATGTCACGATTCCCCCCGATAAGACTTCAGCAGGCAAACCCCCAAATGGATTTAATACATATAGCCAATCTCCTTTGGTTTACTCAAGTGCCTTTAGTGCGTTTGTGCTGTCGACACGAGCGCAGCAAACGGCTGGACTTGTCGGGTCTTCGTCAGACCTCAGGCATAGAGATGCAGACTTCTTTCTGCCTCAGTGGTTTGGGCTTCTGGGGAGCGTACAGAGGGGGGATGTTGTCATGGGGATAGAGTCACTAGGGGGCGCTTGCTTCAGTGCCCTCAAAGGTGGGGAGGATGCTGTGCACCTGTGTTTACAAAGCTCACCCTTTTGCCTACCCCCCAACCCCCCGCTTAGAACACAAACATGCATCCACGTGCACACACACACACACACACACACACACACACACACACACACACACACACACACACACACACACACACACACACACACACACACACACACACACACACACACACACACACACACACACACAAACACACAAGAACAAACCCAAGGGCACGGAGTGCTCAGTGAAGGCAGACTCCCTCATCTGAGCCCCAAACACCTACGGGGAGTTCTCTCATGTTTGCCATCGCAGTCCCCCGAGATGCACCTCGCCGTCCAACACAAAACACCACACAGCACAAGACACCCAGGGCACCATTTACTTCAATTATTAATTATAAATGCAATTGTGGAGGTGTTGTGAGACTGTGTGTGTGTGTGTGTGTGTGTGTGTGTGCGCGTGTGTGTGTACGCACCTGCGTACAGTTATGTATTCTGTGTGTGTGTTTGTGTTAGTATCCGCACATTCGTGTAAATGCACGTGTATGTGTTAGCACCACTGCATATTTTATTATTATTTGTATGGGTTTTCAAGAACAGCTGTGTGCATAGGTGTGCGGTGAACATGTGTATGTGAGTGTCTAAAAGAGCAGTGAGTGTGTGTGTGTGTGTGTGTGTGTCTCCTTATGTGTGTTCTGTATTTGAACAGCACTGAGTTGTGTGGAGGTGTGTGCTATGCTCTAGTGTCTTGACGTGTTAGTGAGTCAGGAGTGTGTGTCTGACAGTAAGTGCACGCTTAAATGCCTTCACTCCCCTGGTGGAGTAAAGGCCTTGCTAAATCCATCCTCACACCGTGTAAAAAAACGTGCACTTTGCACAAAGAACTGCCTCAAAACCATAAGCCGGTGATCTCAAAATCTATTGATCTCTTTCAACCCTGAAAAGGCCGTCCACTGGAGCAAAGCTTAACCCCGAAACATCACCCCGCACAGAGCGAGAGAGACACCCTTCTACTTATACGCACAGCCAACTGCCTCTCTCAATCAGCATGGCGGTGGCCGAAGAGGGTGACTTTTTGGACAGCCACAGTAGGACGTAAACACCCAACACATTGCATTATTGATCTTTCTGCCCATCTGAATGCAACGCTATTGGGGAGGGGTGGGGGAGAGAGGCAGGTTAAAAAGATCTAATAGTCAATCTTTGGAGACGTCTCTAAATTTGTCCAGTGCCGGGAGACTTATAGTGGGAATGATCATAAACCCTTCACTGTCACAGGCTGAAAACATTTATTAATAGACATTAGATTGACTTTTGTCAATGAAAAAACATATTTCAGCAAACATACATACATATACACACATATAAGCAGAGTATGTGGTATTTCCAGAAGCGAAGACACAGGAAATGTCATTTCTGATGTGTATTGGGCATTCTGTGAGCTTAATGTAGTGTAAAAATGATTCCAGAGAAGCAGATAGAAACACAACAACTGATGCAGTGCTCTGATGTCCTGCTGGGCATTGTTGATGTGTGTGGAATAAGCTGTGGTGAATGAATGTATTTTCCAGGTAATGTACCTGAGGCGTTTGTACTGTCTCATATCCAAACTCTGAATTTCAACCACTGCACTGCATAAAGGCATGTCAAAATCACACTTCAGCAGTCCCTATGGACACTTTTGTCTTCCTGTGAGATCGCTATTTTGTCCTTTATGGACCACCATAGGTGTCGTGCATGCATGGCCCCATCATCAAGTGAAGTGGCCGAGGGCTCTTAACGCCATCATCCTTACTTTATCATGTTAAGTGTGTCCGTGTTTGGATAAATAGGCTCTGCATGACACCCATTACTCTCACGCCACGTCTCGCCCACTACCCACAATCCCCCATCCATCCCCGCTGCCGTGGCGATAAAGGGAGGGCCCCCGGTGGCCTGACGTCTGAGGTGTTTTATTGAGCCCGTTCCATTAACCCCGCTATGCAGAGCATCCCTCATCTCAACGGCACGCGCGACCCACACCGCCGGCACGGCCTCCGGTGGGGCCTCGTGATGCCACATCATGTCAGCCGACGCCTCGACTCATCTTTTGAAAAGTGAGAACTGGCATCTCTGCGAACTGCAAATTTGATTACAGTGTTGCATCAGTCATTTGAGCCAGAGGTGCTGATCCCCCCCCCCAAGCCCCATAACCCCCCCACTGGCCTGTGCTGAGGATCAAAAGATCTGTCCAGATGGACTTACCTGATATGCTACCTCCTGAATGTTTACAAATTACAAATATACAGTATTTTCTTTTGCTTGCTACATTTACCATTCCATAATTAAAACCTGCCATAATTAAAACCTCAAGATATGCAATCATTGAACAACCCCCTTTTTGAGAAAGCCTGTATGCTAATGATAGACAGGCTTTTAAAAGATACATGTTGAGTTTAATTGATGTCTAGTTCAGAGCTGAGTGTCTCCCTTGTTACTCTGTGGAGGGAGAGGGCATTATCTGAAATAGACCTGGCATGGTCACCTGCTTGGCTGTGTACTGAGTAAGGGAGCAAATACACACACATGTCACAAAATGAATGTGGAACACACACACACACACACACACACACACACACACACACACACACACACACACACACACACACACACACACACACACACACACACACACACACACACACACACACACACACACACACACACACACAGACACTCACGCACAAACTCACACACACACACTCACACTCACACACACACACACACACACACACACACACACTCACACTCACACTCACAATCACACTCACACACTCACACACACACACACACACACACACACACACACACACACAAGCTAGCTGCAAAAAAGTCAGAATGTTGATATACTTGTATACAGCGCGCACTGAAGGCAGGGGTAATTCAATGCCAATGAGACATGAGAAGCAGTGAATTAGAGACAATGGATGAGAATGGCGGCTGAGAAACGCTCCATAGAAACAAAATGAGAAACAATACAAGCGAGTGTGTCTAGCAAGGGGGATAATTCAAAGGGGGAAAAAAATCCCATCACTTTTGGTGCTGCTGTTCACTAACAGCGCCACAGAGAACAAAGTACATCTCCCCGCCCCTTGCCCACAATCCTATTTCATGAGTCACTGTTAATTGTGCATCCACATATTTCAATTGTTAGCAGCTGCAGAGGCTAAAGGAATCCATTTAGACTTGTTTGCGATCTGGCGGGAAATCGATAGCCATGACTAGTTAGTCCTTTCCTGGGGGCACTACATCTGTGTCATTTCTGCTGGGGACATTCGTGCCCATTACTCAAAAAGATCAGTCCTAGCTGGTGATTCACAGAGCGTAGCATATATTGCATAGCACATTTCATACAAAGGCTACAAAGGTCTGTGCAGTGTTCACAGGCGTTGAGGTGTATAGAGACCGATGAGTCAGCAATGCTTAAGGGACAATGAGCATAGTGTCAAGGAGTTTTGATAAACTTGATGGCAGTTCTTTTGAAATCCTCCACTACTGTTCAAGGTGGTGTTACCATTGACTTGGATCTCTCCTTTGATTCACAGGCTATACAGATCACCAGGTTGGCCTTCTTCTATACACATGAAAACCAGCAATATCCTCCCTCTAAGATGCAGGAAGTCTCATCTGTCTGTGCCTCTGTTATTTGCACACTAAAATCACTGCAATGCTTCTCTGTATAGATGTACTAATAATTCAACACGATCTGATATAAAAAGCCACTGCTTAGATCAAAACATGAACCGTAAAAATGTACCATCAAGCCTCCCCCTGTATTTTTATCATTACACTAATTTGTTGATTTTGAAATTCACGTTCTCTTACAAACAGGATCAAAATGGCCTAGTTCCAACATTCTTTACAGTTCCTTAGTACCCACCAAGGACTCCTTACTGTCAAAGGGCAGACCTTCTTTGGGCTCCATAAATCTAGCTCCTTCTGTTCAGGAGGCCTACATGCTCTCTTCATGTCTAGATATACGAACCTCTGTGGTGAAACCTATGATAAGGTGCAGGTTGTAGAGGACTGGCACTTGGTGTCGAGTCTCTGATTCAAGTGACAGGTCTTTAATGTTGCCTCTGTGTGACAGGCTCTTGCCTAATGTGGTTTGGTAGAGGTAGCTCTGGCCTGTCCCCATGATACTCTTACCTACTCAAACACTGTGTCTTTGTAATTCCTCTATATGCCTAGTCTGTACGCCTGCCGTGTGTCACACAGAGGGAACTCCTCGCTGCTTTTTTCCTCCTCCTCCTCCTCCTCTCTGACATCAGTCGTCTGACCACACTGCCATGCCTTATTATCCAGCGCGTTGTGCTACTCCAGACTGCGACAGCTTGGCCTGCAACCACGTTAATATATACAACACATTCCAGTCCAGACCTGCGTGCCTGTCTCTCCCCCGGCTCTCTCACGCCCCACTCTGAAGCCACTCAGATGCCTGACCCCGATGCCTCTCGTTCCCACTTCACCTTTCAAGTGGTTTCTGCTGTGCCTCTTTCCACTGGTTGACTAGCCTCCACAGTTACACTACAAACTCATGCTGCGATACCATACGGTAACCATGGCACACATTCTAAGTGTGCAGTCACAATTATACTCTAATTCCCATACCGATGGACACATACAGACTTTGTGATAGAGATTATTTACAAACACTGTTAATGACTTAAGAATATAATAATCAAGTGCCTTGTATTAATATATTCCTTGTATGAATCATGTGCCTATGAAAGCAGGAGCATGGCTTTTCTCTTTGTGTGTGAAACTAGAATATTAGGTGCCACTTAGTCTGCATATGAACAAGAGCATGTTTAGACCAGAGGAGACAAGAAAGGAACTATGCTTCTTCCGACCTTGTGCAAAACTGCCATCCTCACAAGACAGGGAGCCTCGGACATGAGAAATTCACCACGTGGTTATCCCTGCTGAAAGCTAAACTTCTGACTATATAAACCTTGTGCGAAGGGTTTATCATGGCCTTCACTGTCAGCCTTGTGCTGGGAGGGGAGCCCGATTGCAATTGTTGTTGTTTGTCTGTCTAATAAATATACTTTCATGCAGCTCCGGAGTCCTGAGGTAACTAGGGTGAATCACTTTGTCTCAGTCATATCATGAGATATGTTATGCTGCAGTGTTATTGTTGCTGTTCATGATGATGTTGTTTGCGTGTTGTATGTACATAGGCTACTGTACTAGTTCATATCAGAGCTATTATAGTTTTGACATTTTAATTTGTTTTTATATTTATTTAGTCTAGTGGCGCGGTGGCTCAGGTGCTTGCACTGGCCCCTCACAGCAAGAAGGTCATGGGTTCGATTCCCGCATCGGGCGCTGTTGGCTCTGGGGGGCAGGTCCTCCCCAGACCTTCAGTGCTCAGGTGGACTATCTCCTGGGCCTTTCTGTCTGGAGTTTGCATGTTCTCCCCGTGTTCACAAGGGGTTTCCTCCACTAAGAACCCCAACAGGAATAACATGCAAAAATAACAGAACACATGTCCATCCCTGACCAAAGATGAACAGTTCACTTCACCTGGTCCCTGGGCGCTACAAGCTGGCCACTGCTCCAAGGGGGTCTTTGAGGAAAGACAGTCCAGGATGGGAAAATGCAGAGTATAAATTCACCGCGACCTCAGGCCTGCGTGCGTGTGTGTGTGTGTCCTGTGTCACCTCCATATATGCACGTATGTGTTCCAGGGTGTCGTGTGTGCCATTAAAAACCTGACAAAGGTCTTAAATATATTATTATTAGTTTTTTGATTTCCATTTAGTTTGTTTTAACAGTGCACAAGCTGTTTTATTTCTATTTTGAGGAATTTACTTGTTTTAGTTTGGTTTTGACAGAATCTCAATAAGCACGCTAAAGTTGAAGTTCCATCAGTTTTTATTCAGTTTTAGTGTTAGTTTTAGTTTTTCAGGTATTATGAGGAAAGTCTGATTTATGGAAGCTGCGTGACATCAAATATGATTTACAAAATCATTGTATATTAAAGGTCTAATATTGTGCAAAGCCATTTTATTCTTATACACCACTTACCCTTAACATTACCCGACCCATGGCAGAAAAATTAAAACTAAATGAAAACTAAGCAAAAAAAAATGTTTGTGTTGCATTGGTCCTTGTTGTTTTTTGTGCTTTTGAAAACTGTAATTTTTATTTCAGTTCATACAATTAGTTTTTTCACTGCATTAACCCTAGGCTGGTTCATACCTGTATCTTTGAATTCTATTGATTCCTCTCTGCTCTTTTCTCTCTTCCTCCTCCTGCCTCTCCCACGTCACCTTGGTCCCCTGATCATTCTACTTCTATCCTGAGCTGGCCTCAGGCAGGTGGGTCCCCCTTTGATGAGTCGGGTTCTAGTCAAGCTCTCACCCTGTCAAAAAGGACTTTTTCCTCCATGCCACTGTCATCGTTCACTGTCGTCCTAAGGGATTCTGGCCTTCTCAGCGTCTAGAGACAGCATTCACTGCTAATGGCACTGGTGGACCAATACAATTGAACAGAATGGGCTGCGGAACTGAATTTAATTTTCGCGTCTCCTCCCTCTTCGCGTTTCCTCCCTCTCAAGCTGAACCCTGACTGTAGACATTCATGGCAGAATCAAAATTTCTGACTGCAGAATCGAAATTTCTGACTGCAGATTCGAGATTTCTGACTGCCTCTTCAGCCAATAGATGGCAATGGTGTGCGAGAGACTGACAGATTACCAAAATAAACAAATAAAGCTGCTATTTTCCCCCCGGCTTTCAGTTATTATGCCTGACAGCCTAACGGTACCCAGCAACAACCGAATCTGGTGGGGGGGAAAAAGCATTTAAGTGCGAGGAACCAATTTCCCCGCACCACATAAAAACCACAAGTACGAGAAAGGAGCAATTACCAGGCAATATGACAGATTTAGTGTGACACCAGGGTCATAAATTTCCAGCGCTGCTTGTCATTGGGGGATTTCTATGGACTTCAGCCATCAGGACGGGCTCCCATAAATCCAAGGCACCCTTCAACCCCGGCCCGTCTATTAGAAGTCCCCCGGGGGCCCCGCGCTTCTCCAAGCCCACCCCACCCCACCCCACCCCAGCTCATTCCATTCCATTCCTTTCCACTCATCCACCCCCTCAGTTCCTCCTCCCTAGACCAGGGCTCCAACTCCCCAGGGACTGGAGCCCCTTGCCAGCCTCAGGGCAGCAGAGCTCTGGTACTCTCACAAACAAGCGAGAGAGAGTATCACAGAGAGAGGGAGAGAGAATCTGTGCAGAATGAGGCCAGTAGGAGCACACAAAAAACACACACACACACACACACACACACACACACACACACACAGACACCACACACACAAACACACACACACACACACACACACACACACACACACACAGATATAAACACATATGTTGCACTGCGGGAGGAGCATTCCAGTCCAACCCGCTCAACAAAGGGACGGGTCCAGTTCATGGCCCCTCGGGTCCACCGTCGGAACAATGGCCTTGCTCGAGCATGCTGATCAAGCACATCGGTGACACTGAACACAATTCCCTCTGCATTCAGCAGATGCTTTCACCAAGTGCCACTCATAGCCCAGAAGGCATCCACTTCATTAGCACCTTTAAGCCCTGTGGGACTCTCACCGGTCACCCTGCCACTGCAGACACAGACACAGAGGCTCAGGTATACTGCAGCAGACAACCGGCCTACATTTATTCACGTGTCTGTGTAACATTTTTAACCTAAGCGGCTTGGTTAAAGGAGGTAGATTACAACCCAATTGTAAAATGCCAAACAATGATCCTTGGGATGCTTATCATGAATGGTCTTCCAGTACTGGAAATACAATGGCGTTGTAGATGTGTTTAATTAGTCTGAGTTGATGTCTATGGTAATGAACATCTGCTTAAATGAAGGAGAGGCCCAGTGAGGGGTGCACTGCATGCTTTCTACTCCCCTCTGATGGTTCTGTACCCACAAGGAAATAAAATATGGTGCTGAGCTTCTTAGCAAACTAACTCACACTCAGGTTCATCTTCAACTCAATTAGCAATCTGTTTCGCAAAAAAAAAAAAAAAGTTGTTAAAATATCCTAAAAGAGTTGTTAGATGCTGTTAGAGCGAACCAAACAAAAGAGCAATCAGAGCAAGCATTACTCTCCAAACTTCTTGCCAGACTCAGCACAAAGCCGAGGGCTCAGGCTTATGAATCACAGCTCACCTCAGTCCCAGCGAGCTGGCCTTGCGCTGACAGAACATGGACACGAAGGAGCTCCCTGGCACCACTTCCTGTTTGATCTCCCAGGAGGCCAGGTTGCTAGGCTTCAGCAGGACGAAATTGATTCCTTCTCTGTACATGGCCCTGTAAGGAGAGGGGAGGAGTAGGGGGTGGGGGGGGGGGGATGGTGGAAAGATGCCATCATTAGCTGAATGCAAACAACAGTCAGCAGCACATGCTTACACAACTGTCAATTTACATAAAGATGTTGTTTAGATAATTTATGACAATTAATAACTGCAGTGGAAGGTGCTTTTATCTAGGTCTATCTATCTGCAAGTAATCAGTACCAGTCGTTTGAGAGTCATTAGTTTCATTATGGGAGGTTAAACAAAGGGAAATGAGACAATGAATGGGAAAATGTTCTCTCTTCTTCCAGTGTGAAAAAGCCAAATGAGGAAATACTGTTAAAAATCTCAATCTTAAAAATCTCAATAGCAATCTGAGGACTCAGATTAAAACTAAGGTCTGAGATGTGGCCAGAAACAGGTGCAATTGGAGAGGGCAGACTAAGACTAAGGTCTTAGATGTGGCCAGAAACAGGTGCATGTGGAAAGTGCAAACTAAGACTACGGTCTTAGACGTGGCCAGAAACAGGTGCAACTGGAGAGTGCAGAAGTGCTGAGTTTGGGCCCTGGGCGCTCTGGCTTGTTTGAGGTGTTGAGAGCCTTTTGTTGGTTTTGTGAGCCTCTTCTCGCAGTGCATTTGTGTGATTAACAGCATGTGTGAGATGACTCACATCTGTTTGTTTGTTGAGATCCACATGCATGAGTGTGCGCCTGAATGAGTGTATGCCTGAGTGTGTATGTGTGTGAGTGTGTGTGTGTGTGTGTGTATGTCGGCAGGCGGTGCATCTGCACGTGCTCTGCTCGTGTTTATGTGTGAACCCATACCTGCGTGTGTGTGCGTGTAGGTGTATGCGGTATAGTTGTGTGCATGTGTGTGTGTGTGTGCGTGTGTGTGTGCGTGTGTGTGTGTGTGTGTGTCTGTGTTTGTGTGTGTGTGTGTGTGCATTCATGGATGGGCCCAGTCCAGCACCTTCCTCCCCTCATTCTCTCCCTCCCAGGTTTCCTTTCATGCTGCCACAGCGGACTCTGCCATTCATCACCCTGACAAGACACTCGGGAGTTTATTAAAGCAGCCAGTTATTAGAAGGTGCCAATGACCTAGGCAATAGACCTGATGGGAAGAAAAACTTCCTCACAGGACACCCAGCAGCCCTGTTTCCTCTGTCTCTTTCCTCTGTCTCTTGGTCCTCTGTGTTTGTCTCTCTCTTCTCTTTCCTCTGTCTCTCATCTCTCTGTCCTCTTTGCTCTGTCTCTCCATCTCTCTGTCCTCTTTCCTCTGTGTCTCTTTCTCTCTGTCCTCTTGCCTCTGTCTCTCATCTCTCTGTCATCTTGCCTCTGCCTCTCCATCTCTCTGTCCTCTTTCCTTTTTCTTTCCATCTCTCTGTCCTCTTCCCTCTGTCTCTCCATCTCTCTGTCCTCTTTCCTCTGTGTCTCTGTCCTCTTCCCTCTTTCTCTCCATCTCTCTATCCTCTTTCCTCTGTGTCTCTGTCTCTCTTTCACCCTTTTGTTTTCTTCTCTCTCTTTCGCCTCCCTCTTCTGAGTTTCTCACCTTGCCTCTTGCCAGAGAGAGCAAGCAGAGGACCGTATTGTCTGTTTTTCTCCCTCTTCAGTGAAAAGTGATTAGTGAGGTGGGTGAGATTGTGTGTGTGTGTGTGTGTGTGTGTGTGTGTGTGTGTGTGTGTGTGTGTGTATGTGTGTGTATGTGAAGTCAGTTGGTAGGGGCTGAGGATACTTAATGGCATCATACTCTTAAAAAACACTCTCTCCCCTGTCTCTTCTTTTTCCCCTCAAACTAACTAAAGGCAAGCAATCCCTCCAGAGTGGAGATGGGGAGAAAAAAAAGAAAGCAACTTTCAACTAAATACCACTGCTTCATAATTTAAAGCAATGTTACATAAAATCAATTCTCTCTTCATTCTGGGGATGGTGTTTGCCACTTTTTGCAAGCATTACTTTTTATGTTCTCTTAACACAATCCATTCCATAGCGAGGTTACAGTAAAGATGAAACCGTCGGCAGACAGGGGACGAAAAAAAATCTATAACCCCCAAATGATGTGAGGGACCCTCCAACAAGGGATAAAACCTAATGAAGTGAATTAGGCCTACTCTAGACTATAAACCCGACTGGAGGCTTTCAGAGGAGGCTTTCAGAGGAGACGCAGGTAAAAGGTGTAAAAACAGCCCACTCCACACTCCGAGACACAACTCCATGCACAACCTATATCTCACCTTTCTGTGCATTGTTTGCATAATTAAATGAAATATGGAAAGAGCGTGTGGCAGGGCGTAATCGCGGTGACGATAAATCAAGAGCAAGGTGTGAACGGGCTAGCAGAGAGTGTGTGCCTCTCTCGTTAGAGAGAAGTCACTTCATCCAGGACCCAATTATCTTCAGACGCACACACATCTATTTAAGAAAAACAGACATAGGTGAGGTAAATAGGCTAGAGGAGGTGCGGTGTGTAACCTTTAGTGCACCGAGGAGGGAAAGGAGGAAACATTAATTATCGTGGACTATACATCGTGTTCGCAAGTGTGTGTGTGTGTGTGTGAGAGAGTTTGTGCTTGTGTATTTGTGTGCCTGTGTGTGCTGCTGTGAGTATGTGTGTGTGTGTGGGTGATAGAGTTTGTGCTTGTGTATTTGTGTGTGTGTGCCTGTGTAGGCTGCTGTGAGTGAGTGAGTGTGTGTGTGTGTGTGTGTGTGTGTGAGTGGGTGTTTGTGCTTGTGTATTTGTGTGTGTGCCTGTGTGTGCCTGTGTGTGCCGCTGTGAGTAATTGTGTTTGTGTGTGTTTGTGTGTGTGTGTTTGTGAGTGTATTTGTGTGTGTGCCTGTGCGTGCTGCTGTGAGTTTGTGCTTGTGTATGTGTGTGTGAGTGAGTGTTAGTGCTTGTGTATTTGTGTGTATGTATTGTGCGTGCCTACTCATTCTGCACAAAGCCAAGTGCATGGCATGTAACTGGGCTCTGCCCCTACGCAGCTGTCGATGCAGGTGGGCTTTGGGGCAGGATCTGTTCCCTGTGTCTGTGTGTGTGTGTGTGTGTGTGTGTGTGTGTGTGTGTGTGTGTGTGTGTGTGTGTGTGTGTGTGTGTGTGTGTGTAAGTGTGTTTGATCTGTCCCCGGTGTGTGAGTGACTGCACCTCCCCATTACTCAGTCAGTCTCCGTGAAAAGTGATGTCACCACAGGACACTGCAGAGCGTGTCCTGTCCTCCTGTCCTGCTTACACTCCTGGGCTCAAAGGGGCCCTAATGTGAGTATAAATACACCAAGCATGGAGTGTAGCTGAGAGGAGGAGGAGGAGGAGGAGGAGGAGGAGGAGGAGGAGGGGGATGGGAAGATGGGAGGAGAAGGGAAGGGAAATGAGGGTGAGGAAGAACAGGTAGAATAAAAGGAGAAAGGGGGGGTGAAAAAAGTGTGGAAAAAATGACCAGGAAAGGAGAAGAGGTAGAGGGGAAGAAGAGTATTTAAGGGAGAAGAAAGAAAGTGAAAGGTCAGGAGGAGAGGAAAGGAGCTGAGTCGCAGGGAGGAGAAAGTCAATCAAACCCCCAGAAGGGCAGAAGGCATCTGAGGTTGCGCTGGCTGAGCAGAGACCTTCGGAGATAAGGCATTCAGCGCGCCACTTCATCAAGCGTCCAATCGCAAGGACGCCGTTGTCGCCGTGGTGACTTACAGTACGTACTATGTAGAGGCTGTCGTGGTGAGCAGTAAATCGGGGGGCGCCGGACAGGCACTGCTCGCCACACAATGCTCCCGGTGCCGGCGTTTTACCTTGAGGCGATCCAGCCAGTGCCTGTTTAATGAAAGTGTTGCAGATTTATATGCAAGTGAGAATCCAGGAGAGATCATCTTCATCATAACCCCTCCCCGCCAAAATGTCTCTTCTGTCACTGTCCATCTCACTAACACGACACCCCTCACGGAAGAATGACGAAAGGCCTTCAGAAATAGCTCAACACGAGAAAAGTCGGTTGTAAACGTGCTGCCCCACGTGGTCCGGTCCCTCGTGTCGGGCCGGGCCAACATCCAGCAGAAGGAGGAAACTTCTCTTTCCCGGTGGACTGGGAAGCTCAAGAGCCAAGGGAGGAATTCTGATGCACACAAAGCCGACGCTGAAGTGAGAGATAGCAGCCGTGAGAGACAGCAGGAGGCCCGTTTCTGATGTGTCAACAAACATCCCCATCAAACCAAACGGCTCGGGTCTTAATGAGGCTGTCGTCATTCGCCCGAGATTTTTCAGAAGTCAGCAAACACTCCCTTCATAATCCCGTTGTCTTGATGTGGCGGGAGAGCCAGAGAGAGAAAGAGAGAGAGAGAAAGAAAGAAAGATGAAAATCTGATATCTGCGACTTAAATAGAACGTGCATCATCTGATGAGTTTTAAATGGCCGCCTGGAGACGCTAATGGCTGAACAAAGCATTCGATTTTGTCTGAGGAGGAACCTTTGTCTCCACGCGTTTATGGCTAATCCTCCCTATTTAGAACTTCAAAGTAGAGGAAATAAGCAGAGCTGGGAACAGCTGTTTCATACAGCCTAGTTTTCCCACAACTACCCCAACAACACAGCTGCTGCCACAAGGCGTTATGTAAGTTTACTGCCATTGTGTAATGAGTGTTACATGAAAAATAACACTGAATATTCTCTGGGTTTAATTACGGTTCACAGATGACTGATAAAACTGCCATCAGACTATTACAGCACAGGTTCATAAAGCCCATGTGTTCGTCTTGATACGAAAAAAAAAATGCCTTTAGAAAAGCTTGTTAGCTTGTAGGGTGGGAATCGGCACTAAAGCGCCACATGGAGGGTGGGTGTCCTTTTCAAAAGCGAACTGCAATAATATCACAACAGAATCCCTTCTTCGTTGAGAGTCAAGGACATCCGGTGAATGGTAGATACAGTGGAGAAAGAAGCTGGCATGTAGCCTCAACAAATACACACACACACACGCGCACGCACACACACACACACACACACACACACAGACACACACACACACACACACACACACACAGACACACACACACACACACACAGACACACACACACACACACACACACACACACACACACAGACACACACACACACAAACACAGACAGACACACACACACACACACACAGACACACACACACACACACACACACACACACACACACACACACACACACACACACACACAGACACACACACACACACACACACACACACACACACACACACACACACACACACATACACACACACACACACACACACACACACACACACACACACCTCCCATCATCATCTCACCCTGTTCCAGGAAACTCACACGTTCTAATGAATGTATGAAGCGCCTCCCTGGTCACAAAACACTAGATAGGTACGCACACCGCTGGCAGAGAGACAAACACTGACAAGAACCACTGCTGTGTAAACAAGCACTGATACACATCATGCTCCTCAGCTCCTCTGCTCCAGTGTGTGTGTGTGTGTGTGTGTGTGTGTGTGTGTGTGTGTGTGTGTGTGTGTATTTGTGGAGTGTGTGGTTGAAAAGCTGGCTGAGCTCCTACAGGCCTCACTGTAAACCTCAGTAAACAAGCCACATCCACAAGCAGGTTCACACTGTTTTACACAACCAACTTTGTAACTGAAAAAAATAATTAGTTCCGCTTCATTTCTGGATAGTTCTTGGACTCTTGAACTCTCTTTTTTTCAGAGGTCTAATGAGTGAACCGCACTAGGAAACATCACCTAGCATTAACATTTGGTCCCCATCACTCAAGCAGCGGTGCAGTGACAAGAGATCAAGAGCATTCAAAACGCCCGCCCCCCCCCCTTCCAAATCAGAAGTGTGACCTCCAGCCCTGTACCACTTGTCTGTCTGCGTTTCCCTCCATTAGTGATGCGTCAGGTTCAGCACGGGATCTGCCATTATGGGGTGGGGTGGGTAGGAGACGGAAGAGAGGGGATGGACACGGCGAGGGAGGTAGGAAGCGGGAGATAAAGAGTAGGAGGAGAGGAGGGGGAAGAGGAGAGGAGGGAGAGAGGGAGGAAAGGGGCGATAAAGAGTAGGAGGAAAGGAGGGGGAAGAGGAGAGGAGGGAGGGAGGAAAGGTCAGCCATTAGCATGTTCCATGTGTCTGTTTGTCTACAGTGTGCAAACACTGAGGGTGGCATTCAGGGCCCACACACACCCATCCAATTGGCATTTAATTAACTGGGGACCCAGATTGGGGAGTTTGCTCTTTTTTCAATCAATTCGCTGGCCTGAGCCTAAATACATAAACACGTGTGTTGGCGTGTGTGAGTACTTGTGTGAGTGTGTCTGTTTGTATTTTTTGGTTGTGGGTGTGTGTGAGTATGAGTGTGTGTGTGTGTGTGTGTGTGTGTGTGTGTGTGTGTGTGTGTGTGTGTGTGTGTGTGTGTGTGTGTGTGTGTGTGTGTGTGTGTGTGTGTGTGTGTGTGTGTGTGTGTATGTGTGTGTGTATGTGTGTGTGTGTGTATGTGTGTGTGTGTGTGTGTGTTAGTGTGTGTGTATGGGGGGATGGTGGTGGTGGTGTTGGAATGGCAGCACCAGTTTAGTACACTTGGTCCACGTGTGAAAGTGAGCTTGTGTATCCATGCGCACTAGCTAAGGCAGCCACCGTGTCAAAGACAAACACATCGGTCACGGCGAGCATCCGCTTTCTGTGTTAGAAGCGGTGGCAGAGACAAGGGGTGAAAGAGGGGGGGAAGAGAGAGAGAGAAAAAGAGAGAGAGAGAGAGAGAGAGAGAAAGAGCGAGTGCCCTCCAGGACCACACTCAAACAAACACATCGAAACACACAAGTGCAGGATCATGCTCTCTGGCAAGAGCACAGGCTGGTGCTGGAGTCCCATAGCGAGTTGTCCGAGTATGGGTCAGAGGGACGCTGTCACCGCCAGATTTCCACACTTTTCTCCCTTGCTCTCCCCCTCTCTTTCTCTCTCTCTCCCTCCCTCTGTCTCTTTCTCCCCCTCTCTCTCCCCCTCTCCGTTTTTCTCTTTCTCTCTCAGGGCCTCTCTCTTTGGTGTCCATCTGGATGGCCTTCTGATTGTCAGGAGATGAGCAGGGCTTCCGTGGGTTGGCCGCTACACAAGAAGCTACCCCAAGGGCCTAGGGAGAATCCTATGGCTGCCACTACCAGTTTGTTTTCCTCTTCAGATGAAAGGCACCCCCGTGCAGCCAGTCACACAGATACATGCAAACACACACACACACACACACACACACACACACACACACACACACACACACACATGTACACACATACACGTGCAGCCAGTCACACAGATACATGCACAGCGCAAGAGTGCAGGCCGATGGGGAAATAGGGAACACTCACTGGATACAAGAGAGCAGTAATGTCAATATCAGTTGACAAATCTTTTTTGAGCTAGATTATGTTGGGTGGTCTTGTGATTTTGACAAAATAAAGAGTATCTGCAACCCGGCGGTGGTATGATGGGGGTCCGATAAATATTAACAACACACCTCAGAACAAATACAGCTCACACTTGGCCTATTAAGATTACATATTACAAAGATTATCTATTAGTGAGGTTACTACAAACACTCCCTGGATGAGCTCCAGTTCAGGTGGGAGGCTGTACACAGCATACGTAGCTGCTGACTGGTTCACATGATATACTGTATAGTGCATAATGCATGTCAGGTGAGACAATTACCAGCTGTCACTCATCATGTGTCAAACAGTTAGGACTAGCATTCAGTCCACCGATAGGCCAGTCACACACAGGTCTTGGTACACCGATCCAACTGCTCAAGTTATTTTGTATACCCACCCGACTCGATCTGTTTCCAATATAAGTTGGAGGGCTTGTGTCTCAGATCGGTGCGTTCTCATTGCTGCAGAGTCAGCACAGTGTTTCTAAACTATGCTAATCATTACGGTCGCATAAGCAGCAGTGTTATTAAAAGAAATCTACTCTGCCAAGACTAAACTTATTACCATGTCATAAACATCAATGAATTTTTAATGTGCTGAACTGGCTGGAATACAATGTTATTTTCTGCAAAAGACCGTTAGATAGTGTTGAAGCTTAGAGCTCTACACTGCAGGTGGCTGGTTCAAGGTGGGTACTCTTTGATATCGTCTGATATCGTCACACTGCTGGATATGTTCCTGGAGACTTAGAGATATTGGGAGATTGTCGAAAGACTTTTTGGAGTTTCTCTATGCCTTTTGAGACTTAGCTGTGTGGTTGCATGAGGAAGAAGAAGATAATGTTTGCTTGTCTGATTAGTTCTCCAGAATTAAGAACTCTCAAACAAGTGCTTTCATCCGTTAGATTGCCACTTTTACTTCCTACTCATGTAAAACAGAGAAGCAAAGGACTCATCATGTATACTTTCAGTGCTAGATAAGGGATATTGTTGATGGTCTGTAATAACCCGATAACTCACTGGCTTAACTCAGTTGGCTCTTATGTGAGGTATCTTAAGGAGGGAGAGAAGGCAGAGGGGAGAAATCCCTTTTGATTGAATTTGGTGCTTGTGTTCAGTAATTAGGCATATATTTGTTTTCAAAGGCAAAGACTAATTGAAAGTGAGCACACATCTAAATAAACAGAAGCACTGTAGTTCAACAGTATTCGATCAAGAAACCTAAGGACATCAGGACAAGTAATTGTTTCATTTTGAGTTCCACCACACATATGACTTTGGAGGAATCAAGAACCCTCCTGAAACCCTCCTGGAATCAAGAACCCTCCTGAGTTGCAGACATGCTGTCTGCATAAATAACTTCCACCAAATTAAACCAAGAAATGTATTACACTTGGAATTTACACTTGGAATAGCCCCAGTATGCAGACACAAAAAGCCATTTCCCTAAACATAAACAGCCGACAAATGAGGTTCACGCCAGGCCATCCCATCACCTCCCCAGCACATCCAAGAGTTGCTTTTCGGGTTTGTCACAAATTAACTCTGCAGGTACATCCCATTAGCCAAAATATTGACTTTAGTGGGCGTTAAAGCAATTAATGCTTTAATTTCAGGTTGTAGCCGAAGTAAGGCCCTCACTGCAGTGGAAGTGGACTCCGCATGTGAGAAAGTGACAGACCAATTTTAGCTCCCATGGTTCAGTTCATCAAAAGTTGAATGCCTTCTGCACATCATGCTGATTACAATTGCCAATATGTATTCCTCAATCAACCGTAATGATGTCCCTAATGGATTTCCTGTGTTTTACATTGATAAAAACAAAACCAAGTCAGGCTCTCTGCAAATGAAATGCCATGCTTTCAGGCTACAGATAGTATATATGATAACGACACACTCGCTCTCTCTCATACACGCACACACACACACACGCACATTCACACGCACACACGCAAAGTTTTTTTGTCAGACTGTGTCCCAAATAAATACGAAAGACCACTTGATACAACAAATAAACCACTTCAGATTTGGAGAGTGGTGCGATTTGTCATCGTCCCCTCTCACCAACGCGTCTCTCTGCAACAGCGTATTTGGCCCAGGACGTATGAACGAATCTGCCTTAGAGGTTCCCTGCCTCTGCTCAGAGCTTCCCAAGCGTGGCAGGCAAGGCGTGGAACCATTAACCAGATGAGCCCTAACTCATGGATGAACTCGATGGTGTTCTACAGGCCGTGGTCAAATATCTGGCCGCGTATTGTATTTTTTCATTTCTGGCAAAGGAGCCAGCAACCGTGTCTGTTCATTTTCCAGGAGAGAAAAAAACTAAACACTGAAGGAGATAAAAGGACAAAAATCCCTCAACAAAACAGCAAATGGAAAAGGAAAGCAGAGAAGGAGCAACTGAAACATTTCTCTCTCATTGGGTCTCTCCCACGCTGAGGTAATTATCTGGGACATGCAGGGGGCCGTTCAAGAAGACTTTAACTTGAAATTAGAAAATAACTGTCGAGTAGCGCTTGGCTTCAACTTGGTCCCCATCAGAGAGTCAAGAAGGGACCTATTTGAACAATAACAATAATCACATGGCCAAGATAAGATCTCACTTGAGCCCTTCCTTCATGTACAGCTGCAAGGCAGTTATTTGTGGTGACAATGAGAGAAATCCCTCTTTCATCCGAGGCCTTTCGGTTCCAAGGTGACTAGAAATGTCATCTAACTGGCTAACTAGCCTCTGGTGACCATTAAACCCGACGACAAACACACCTCCCCATCTCCATCCCTTCCCCTTTTGCCTGTGGCTCCGTGGTTTGAAAGGCCACCAGGGACTCAGAGAAAGGGAGAAGGGAAGGTCCCACGTCATGAAGCGACTGCAAATGCATGCATGAACAGATGTAAGGTCAGTGAGCAGTTCAAATAAATCGATAAATCAACACGTGTTGACATGTAATGGGTACTCCTTCCTTGTGCTGTTCAGCAACAGAGTGCTGTGATGGCCTCACTGACAAACTTTTAATCCGACGGCCTCACAGGCAGAAAGAGAGAGAGAGAGAGGGAGAGAGGGAGGGAGAGAGAGAGAGGGAGAGAGAGTTTGAGACAGGAGAGCAGGGAGAGTGCTTCTTCTGAGTGGAGTGGTGTCACGCCGTCAGAAGGGGAATGGATAGCGTCCAATCTAGTGACCTTTCCCCACTTAATAAACAAAAATAAATAAATAAATAGGCATCTCCGAATTTGCATTAGAAAGCGGCGGAGGCTCGTTCCGTGCCGATGAAGACATCACAGCGGCGGCGGGCGGAGATGGACGGCTCACTCTTTTGCCTTCTGCCCAAGGTGCAGCTGGCAGATAACGCCGGCCTGAGGCAGGTGTCACTGGAGAGCGAGCGAGGGAATGGCGGGAGCGGGAGACTGGACCATACATTCCCACTCCTCTAAATGGCACTCAATCACTGCATCCTTCCACACCTCCGTCCCCCCACATTCCTCCCTCCCTTCCTTGGTCCTGTTTTCTGCTGGCTCTCCCCAGCACCCTCCTCAGCTCTCCTCCTCCTCCTCCTCTGCCTCCTCCTGTTGCCTCCGCCCAGGCTCGTGTTTCTCCGCAGGAGCTGCCAGGGTGATTCAGTGACTGCACGTTGCCAGCAGGGAGATGGAGGCTAATGAAACCCTGTTGTTGTGTGTGTGTGGGCTGGGTTGGGGGAGAGGGGTGGGGCAGCTCCTGCCACTGCTAGGGGCAGCCGGTGGTCAACGTGTGGGTGGGCTGTCAGTTATTAATAACAGTTTACTTTTTCACCTGATTTAGCACATGCCGGACCAAACAAACAAATGAATATATAACTCCCCAAGCACACACACACACACACACACACACACACACACACACACACACACACACACACACACACACACACACACACACTCACACTGCCTCAACTGTAAAAGGGGAGTCTATTTTAGGGACAAGCTCAGAGGAATGTTACTGGCAAGCGTGCCGTTATTAGAGGATCAAAATCAAACACAACATTCTAGAACAGACACATTCAGTTTTGCTTCCATTGAACGGTCTCCATTCTGTTCATTATTTCAGTTGGTGAATCCATCCCACAGTGCTGATCAGATATCCTATGTTACGCGAGAAAAAAACAACTGTTTGTATTGACTTGTTTTTGCATATAAACTGATATATTTGCTTTCCAGTTCTGCACAAATGGCAGTGGGATGTAACTGTGGCTTCCAGACACAATAGAGAAATGCCTCAGATCATTAGTCACGGGAACCTCTGGTGGAGTCCACCTGGAGGTGATGTCATTTTCACCCTGTCACAAAAAGGAGGGGTGGACAAACCAGATGCGCACTGTAATTACCAAAGCTCCTGAAAGCTATTCAGCTTACTATGGTCCTGTGAATTATGTGCAGAGGGTGCACTGATATGTAATTATTACAGGCTGTTGAGACCAATTCAGATTGCTGTGTTTGTACAAAGGGCCTTTTTGAATATTTACTAGTAACTCATTCAGATAGTAAGGCGCATATTTGCCTTTTTTTTAAATGGACATTATCGGTGTTAGTGTAAGCATGAGGACCATAACCACAACAGCAGAATAACGCAGAATAACCTATCTATCTATTTATATATCTTCTTTTCAACACAACATAGTTCATATCATCATTTAAGTGCAAAAAACCTCAGCCATTCCTCCATTCTGTCTTTGCAAACTGCATAGAATGTTCAAGGCCAACGTTCACCTTACATTCTATGCACGTGGCCCCACGGATATCATTTTAATCTGAGCTTTCACTGACAGTTCATACACCAGACTGCTAATGACATTCCACTTCATACACTACACACATGTAGATTTAGTCCCTGAATGTGTATATTAGAGGGACACTGAAAGCCTGCGGATACATCTGCTTCTGCATGTGCCACGAGCCTCTGCCCCACACACACACACAGACACACACACACACACACACACACACAATGCCCACGACTCTCAGGGGGAGCCTCTTCACTCACAGCGCCATCTTAGAACAGACAGCAGCTGAGCTTGGTGCCAAATCGGATTCTGCTCAGGCGCAGGCTGTGGCGTTTGCTTCCATCCCGGCCCATCATGCACCTCTCCTGTGTTAGCTTCCTTTCCCTCAATCATCTCCCTCTTAACATCCCTCTTTTTCGGCTCACCATCCACTAAAGTGGAATCCCTGTTCAACGTTTATTTTTTAATTCACTTTAATTCACAACAGCTCAATTTCAAAAGACACAAGGAGAGTAGTGACACAAGACACAAGCCAGCTAGGGGCATCATAATGATAAAATCTGACTGAATAAAGACGACTGCAAAATGGCAAAAGTGATCAAAGTGAAACAGCTATCTTTTTCCCCTGTTTTCTTACATTTTGGGTTCAGGAACAGAATTTAGGAGATTGAGCTATTTTTGCTGTTTCAGGTTTATGAGCAAACATTAACATGTCTGGTGTTGGCAGTTATTTTTAGTGAGAGCTCATCAGAAATCTGCATGTGTATGATGAGATGCACAGGCAGTTTATAGACTTCATATTATTCTGCATCGTTTAGCCTGCGTTTACAACACATGGGGACAGCTGGGACGTCACTGGAAGAGTCCAGGCAGAGCCTTTTTTTCAGTTGGTCTGACACTGTATAATCCTATTTTCACTTTATCTCTTCCTCCTCCTCCTCCTCCTCCTTCTCCTCCCCGTTCGCGGCCCCCTGCCAGTCAGCAGACATTTTCTTTTTTTGGCGTGCGTGCCGGTGCTCAGCTTGTCTGTTGACGGAATCGTGACAGCATCTGAGATTCCCGTCGCTACCACTGCCGCCCGCTCGTTGCTAATTCCGCTCGCACAGCGCGGGCGCTGGCAGCTCAGCATCGCCTGGCACCACGGACTACCCCAGTGCCTGGTCCGCCTCCGCTGTCAATCACTCAGCTGTCACGGCCACTCGATCCCCCCTCCCAACACACACACACCACGGCCACCACCACCTCCCCCGCCGTCTTGGCCTCAGCCTCACCCGTCTGGCAATGCCCCCAATCTTCAGACACACCTTTGCACGCCCCCACCCCAGCAGTGCACAGTGATGCTCATTAAGCCTGATTTATACTTCCTTCGTAAAGGGCATCAGACGGACTCTGGGCAGCACGCTGGCCCTTTCCAAAGCAGGCTGGCAGGACAGGTTAGAGGAGCAAGGAGGAGCTTATGGAAATGGATACGGCCTAGAGCCAGGTCTCTACTGCTGATCTGTCTGGTGTGAGTGTACCTTGATACTGTGCAGTGTGTTCCAGGGGCCCACATCATCTGCCAATGATTTCAAAACATTACCAGAAGTATTCTTGCAAAGAAAACAGTCTGGAGCCTGGTAGAGGAATATTCAGTCAAAGTTCTGACTTGATTTTCACATGAAAATCACACACCATTCCAGTGATTCATTTACATTTACATTTAGTCATTTAGCAGACGCTTTTGTCCAAAGCAACGTACAAGGGAGAGAACAGTGAATCTAAGAGCAATACAAATAATTATTATATGGCAATGACAGTACGAGCATTCTGATTGGCTAATGGGTAGTCATGCCAGCCGCGCATTGACGTTCTAGCCGGTCTGCGGTCTGATAAGTATTCTTATTGCACACCCCATCAATCTTAAAAATGAGTGATACCATGTACCAAGTACTAAACATTACATCCTTAAAAATTAGCGATATATCAACAGCCATGAGCATGTATTGATAGAATCAGGCGCCTATTATGAAATTATCTGAGAACAGGAAACCAGTTGAATGTCGTGGTAACATGACAGTTGATGAGAGTTGAAGAATGAAGACTCAAGAATTTGCGAACATTTTGATATCGGGTAATACTTTATAGGACTTCAGAAGCAGCTAAAATGTGTTATTGAAAGTGATGATGAAGACTTGACTACTATAGTTTGAAAACCTTGTGTTTAACTGTATGAAAAGAGCTCAAATGCCATATAATAAACAACTTACTAACCTCGACCGTTCGGTCATGCTCGCTATCGCTCGGTCGATACCTTACGGCCTCTGTCTGATATTTACCTGCATGACCTCACTCTCGGCCAGTAAGTAGTTAATACTGCTTTTTTTTTTCAAGAAAAAGAAAACGACATAGAAAGAAAAAGAAGTGCGAGACTGCCACTGCTTAAGTGCAAGTTAAGCCAAGGTGCCAGTTAGGAAGGGAGGTGTTCTCTGAAGAGTTGGGTCTTCAAGAGCTTCTTGAAGGTAGAGAGGGACGCCCCTTCTCTGGTGGTGCTAGGCAGCTTGTTCCACCAACGTGGAACTACAACTGAGAATAGTCTGGATTGCCGTGCTTGCACAGGCGGCAGTGCCAGACAGACAAGTTTGCACCAGCAGCTGGGTGGCATACTGGGTAAGGTACGGCCTGATTTTGCGGATGTTGTATAGCGCAAAGCGGCACAACCTGGAGACAGAGGCGATGTGGGCTGTGAAGGTCAGTTGGTCATCAATAATGACCCCGAGGTTTCTTGCTGTTTTAGATGGAACAAGAGATAAAGAGTAAATATTGATATTGATGTTGTGGTGGTTAACCTGTTTGGCTGGGTAGACCATCAGTTCTATTTTGGCCAGGTTCAGCTGAAGGAGATTCAATCCCTGCCTCAGCCGTGAGATCTCTCCTAGACATACTGATATGCCATTGTTGTTTTCCTTATGCTTCACCGGTTGGGCAGTGTATAAAATTAATCCATATGGACATCCACTGCAGTACATCATCACAAAAAGACCCACCACTGATCATATCATTTCAGCTTTTGAGCCACACAGTGGAGTACAATTCTCCCATGACTTCCTGGTAAACGGCAGCCTCTCACCCTCTTAACATGTGCTTCTGCATAATGAGACAACGAGGGGAGACAAAGGCATGGAAGCTCATTTTCATACCAAGAGGAAGGGGAATAACTATAATTTACATCCTGAAATGAGCAATCGCAAAGGATCCATTAACGGGAACAACTGACTTTTGCCATGACAATTGGCTTTTAGTCAGTCATTGTGGACTACAAGTGGACCTCCTTTCAGTGCAGATTGTGTGACAGGATTTCACAGAAATACAAAATGGGTAAATGGTAGCTGCAGGTAATGGCAGAACACACTGGAGTTGAAGGGCCTGCTGACGGACATAAGGGCGGCGGCAACAATCAACTCCATTCAGTTACATTTTGCTTCTGGAGTGCCCTTGACAATAGGCAGGATCAACATGCTTTGCAGAAAACTTAACCAGGTTTCAAGACCCAGGAACGAGAAAGCTTCCAAACACTTCCCCTTGTCTCTCCCAATAAGGGAAAATCAGTTGAAGTCTATGGTCTATGGTGCATATGGAGTATCCAGGAGAGTGATGGGAAAGGTTTTCAGGAGGTGATCTTTTTTTCTCAATGAGCCTGTGAGAATGTGAGGGACCGAGGTGGCCACCTCACGTTTTGGGATTTAGGCGACTTGAGTCAGTGTTTAAGTCAGGAAGAAACGAGCAGGAGATGGTGGCTTCTTTAAATAGATATCTATTTATTTACACGGGGATCCTCTTCATCAACCCCAAAAACATGTTCACAAAATTAACAAACATATCTCAAAAAGACAAACGCACTTAAAGTGCTACAAAAACTAGGCGAACTCTTGTAGGCACAGTCTAGGCACCAACACTCGGCACAAAACACTCGGCACAAAACACTCGGCACGAAACTGTATCCACGCGTCTAAATAGAGATTTCACTTAACCTCACAGCAGGTAAGTGTTCTTTCCCTTTCACGCCTTCTAATGCTTCTTGCAACTCTCCTTTCTTCTCATGGAATGAGGCACCCTTTAAATAGTGCCACCACTTAGGCCCAGCCGTTGTAGTGGGGGAGTCCAAGTCTCTGTCCCGCTCTTGCAGGGTAACATGAGTTACTCACTTCAGTGCACCGGTGGGAAGTGGGGATCTTCACCTTCTCACAGAGCCTGATTCACAAGTTAACCATTAGCTGCATTTAAATCATAAGTCATAACAACATATATGTGCCCACTACTCCCTAAACCACAACAGGCACATCACTCCGGAGACAAACCCCAAAGTCAGCTCATTGGATGACAAAATAAGTCTCCAAACTCCAAACTCAAAGAGAAGATGAAGAAAGCTTGGCGCCATTTCCAGCGTGATGAGAATGGGGAACTAAAAACCTAAATAGATGGGAGGATACGATTGGGGTTTGAGGGGATTAAGAGAGCCTGATAGCGATAGACATCTGGAGACAGAAATGTGAGGCATGACACGCCATAGCCCTGGTGGGTACAGTATGTGACATGCATCATTAATGGTCGTGATTAAGAGGAGCCATCCTGACTGCCCCACCCAGCTCATCTCTCTCTCTCAGTGCTCTCAGCACTAATGATGCTGTGCCCATACGCTCGGCTAATTACACAAATGACATATACCAATGCTGCCTGAAAGCAGAGTGTGTGTGTGTGTGTGTGTGCGCGCGTGTGTGTGTGTGTGTGTGTGTGTGTGTGTGTGTGTGTGTGTGTGTGTGTGTGTGTGTGTGTGTGTGTGTGTGTGTGTGTGTGTGTGTGTGTGTGTGTGTGTGTGTGTGAGTGAGTGAGTGAGTGAGTTTTTTTGTGTGTGTGTGTGTGTGTGTGTGTATGTGTGTGTGTGTTGAAGGGGTGTGGTTGCAAGGGAAAGCCAGAGGAACAGAGAGACATAAAAGACAAAAGACACGAAGGAGAAACAAAGAATGAAAGACAAAGATAGACTTTATTTTGGACTGTACTCCCTGGCACACGGTCCAGCTGAAGACGACAAAACCTTATTAACTCGTCTTGTCTTATCAAAATGAAACCTACTGCACTACCAGCTCAGAGTTGCCATGTTGGCCCAGGACATCTCCTCGCCTTCTTATACGGGTCTTGTTGTTATCGCTCCTCCGCGTCCCCAAAACCAAGCGTCGCACCATGGGCGACCGGGCCTTTTGCTCGGCAGCGCCACATCTATGGAACAGCCTCCCTGACCACCTAAGGGCAACGCAGACGCTGGATTCCTTTAAAGCTGGACTTAAGACTTTTTTATTCAGGAAGGGATTTCTGGCCTTGTGTTGAATCTTTTCTGTTATGCTTATGTTAATATTTAAATTTGTTTTTAATTTTATTGTATTATTATAGTTATTTTCTAATATGTAGGCACTCTGAGATTCCTTTGAATGAAAAGTGCGTTAAAAATAAAATGAATTATTATCATTATTATTATTATCTGTCGCGGGCATTGTGTGCGTTTCCTGTTAATCACCCGGGCGCATTTCCGTGCTGAAGGTGACACTGATACTCGCGAGCCTCGAAAACAAAAAGTGTCACTAACACGAGGAGCAACAGGATCCCTGGGTGGCAGCACAACACACTGCTCCACACGACTGCAACCCATCCAACATCCTTTTGAAGACACTGATTGTGTTCCCCCTGCAATTTCAGGGATAGAAGCCTAATCTGGCTTTAAAGCAGGGTTTCTGGAGTAATTAGAGCCTGTCGTCAGTAATTAATGGAATTAGGTAGACCACGCTATTATAAATTACAAGGGGTAGACACAACGACAATGCTGGTGATTGAGCGTGGGGAAATATTAACCACACATTAGATACATCCGAAAGCCAAATCTTAAGCAACACACAACTCATTCATTTTCACTTAATTGTTTTTTTCCTTTAGAGAAACAAGTACAAGCAATAAATTGGATTAGATGTAACCCAAGCACTGAGGGAAACCCAATACCTTCAGACCTCAACACCTGCTGCCTGCCAGTATAGATACGTGACATGCTGCCTCTCTCTCCAACAAGCAGCTCACAAATCTCTCTTCCAGACTTTCTCTTTTCTTCTGGATTTGCATGGTTCTTTTCATAGAAACCTTTGCAGTGCTATTTTGGGGGGGTCGGCAATAGGAAAAAGCAGTGAGGAAAATGCGATGTTTGGAGGGCTTGGATCAAAGTGTAGTTTGGCAAGTTGAATGTGGGCTTCCGGTAGTTAAGATTAGACGCTGCACCGGACACTAGGCTTTGTGTCGACTGCTTTTATCAAAAAGCCACCTTACACAGGAGGCTCGCCGAGCTCGAATAACATACATAGAGAAACCCAAACACAGGCCGGGGACATTATTTAAGCTCTTAATGAGGCAAAGAGGTGCAACAGTACACTCACCAAAGGTGACCATACACACACACACACCCTCTCTCTCTCACACACACACACACACACACACAGACACAAATGTCTTTTTTTGTTTCATCTGAGATGATTATCTGAGATGCCTCCATACCGGCCGTATCTGAGGCTGCTTTTCCCGGGTAATGGATATGACTTCCTGTGTCCCAGCCCTGATGGATGACCGAAGCTAACAGTACAAGAAGTAAGGAACAAGGGAGGTTTTAGACACAGAGCCACACTTCAAGCATGCATCTTTGTCAAGTCGCACATCCATTCATTTCCTGTCCCTCTCTCGCTCGCTCCCTCACTCACTCACTCATTCTCTCTTTAGTCGCTGTCAGCAGTGGCAACACTGACAACAGAAAAAAGACTGACACTTGCAAACTCATATCAGTCTTACCTCCACTGGAATACATTTGCTACTATGCCCTTTCCCTCTTTAAGAGAATACTCTCTCTCCTCTCTGTCTCACTCTCTCTGTCTTTCTCTTTCTTCTGTATTTAAGTGTATGTGTGTGTGTGTGTGTGTGTGTGTCTATGTGTGTGTGTGTGTGTGTGTGTGTGTGTGTGTGTGTGTGTGTGTGTGTGTGTGTATGTGTGTGTGTTTATAGAAGGCGGTATTTGGTTCTAAATACTCGGGCATACACATCAAATCTCCTTTATTTTGACGCGTCTGACATTCAATTTTCCTTCAGTTCTCCTTCCATCTCCCTTTTTCTCCTTCGTTGCTGTTTCATGCCTCCTTCAATCGCTCTGCCTGAAAAGAGAGAAGATGCACTGCGGCCTTGAGCAGGTTGAGCACATGAAATTCAGAGGCTTCCCTTCGAACTTCGAGTCTATGTGGGTGGGACATGGCAAAGGAAGATGAAACGCCAACCCCACCTTTAGAAGAAAAGAGGTGAGGGAGGAAAAAAGAAATTGATAGATAAAAAAAAACAGCAACTTTTAAGATCCCGCTTAAAGACGCTGTGTTCTAAAGAAATCAGACCTTTCCTAAAGAGAACGGTTAAGAATAGCGTAAAGCCTTATGTTAGTGCCAGGCATTTTTTTTCTCACGCTCTAAAACAGCACTTTGTCTTGGGTCTCACAGACCTTAATGCTGGTGAGGACTCGCCTGTTTGATGAACGGGGAGGGGGGGAGGTAATGCGGGTGGTACTGAGGAAGTGCAGCAACTCTGAGTTAAAGGGAAAGTCCGCAATTCTAACGCAATACACTTTTTTGTCAAACTCAGTGAATTGCATGTCACAGTCCTCTAGCTCTCCGTTCAGTGTGTGCGCTAAAAATAACTACAGTGTTCATGATCAGTCCTAGCATTGTAAACCGGAAACAAACATAGTGGCTCTGCCCATGTCATAAACAATTTCAGCTAATCAACACGTTGCTTCAGGAGCATGAAAAAGAATGGTGTCATTTGATTGCCTTTAGACCACAACCACATTAAGATGTCCGCTTCAACGCATGTTTGAGACATTCCCACCTTCCACACCATTATCCTGTGGAGACCAATGCAGGAGCTATCTGTTTGTGTTGCAAACCATTTCTGGAATTATGACTTCATAACCATGATATACAGAATATTCCACACTTAATAAACACTTACTAATAATCATTATATAAGCGTTTATAGTGATGACATTAACACGTTTATGCACAATTAAAGAAACACCACTAACTCAGATATGTTTTGCGAGGACATGATGGTCGCAGGTAGAAATGGCCTGTGAACCAGAGACACACACCACGATGCATATAAACAGCCTGTGCTTTAATTATCCCATTTGTGACCCAACATCAGCAGGGCCACTCAGCTTCTCTCCATGTAGCCAAACAGGCCCAGAATAATCCCATTTCACACAAAATGAAGGCAACACCCATTATGGACCGATAGTCGAACAAGGGATAATGGATGACACGGCATTCGGAAGCAAAAAATAATGTGGTGGTTATGTGGCCGCGATGTGACCTGAACGCTGTGAAGTCCATTTTCCTGCTTACACTACTGTGGCCAATGTTTTGATCGCCAAAACTGACTTGTTTGTAGAAGCACTTCTTTCTGCCAAACATTGAGTCTTTTCTTAACTTACAGGACAAACCGTCGTTACTCGAAATGGATGCTATGGCCAAAGTCCAGTCAATAGTTCCATACCTCTTGTTGCCAAGCTGGCATATCCCAGCATTCCGTTAAGCCTTAGCTTTGTAAAACCACTGTGGTCCTAAACTATTGCTATTGCTACACTCATTTAAACTTCACAATGAACAAAATTGATATGTAATTGATGTAATTCACTGATATGTAATTGTAATACAGCCAAAACACTGGAATTACCCTACTTTATAGGTGTGCAAATATCTACAGAATGCATCAGAATGGGAATAATAACCTTTTTTTCTTTTTTTTATATGGAAACACAACTCAAACAGTAGTATAACTCTATCTGTAAAAGAGCACAACATGGCACACTACCATGCTAAAATGAATTATTTGAAAAAGCTATCTGCTTCACTAAATTCATGAAATTCTCACAGTGTCCCGCCTTCTGAGGTGTTCAGTCCTGGGGAACAACCATCACCAGGTTACAAATGTAGTTCTTCATAGCTCACTCTTGATTAAAATGCTTGTTCCTGTAGGGTTAGACATATAAGCAATTTCAAACTGTGATGCTACATATCACATGTGACTTACTATCTCACTGTACTTAGGAGAAGATGAGTGGCAGGGCAAACCCACCACGACCTGATGGACTCTTGATTACATTTAACAACAGCGACATTATCAGTAGCCAAGAGCAGCCTCAACAACAAATAAAATAAAATCACCTCTGCTTTAGCAACAATACTCTCCCAAAACCACAATTAGCAATGACTCTTAGTGATCTGACAGGCGTGTCAGGACTAAAAGCATTCAGAGGCCCATTTGCCTATGTGCTAATGGAGCATATTGCTGGAGGTCTGGAAACATCCGTTTTCCTGCATCAATGCAGAATATCAACAGCACACGATGAATAAACGGTTGTCAGTGATTGCCTCCGCTTCAGTCTGAAGAGAAAGTGCTAGAATGCTTACACTCACACAAACACACACACACACACACAAACACACACGCTCCATCTGCAATATTGTATCGCAATCTCATTCGTCCTCCTCCTCGCTACACAGGGATCCCTACTGTGGCGGTTGAATTGGATATGATGGTTAGTGCTTTGTGTGTTGAAGACAAACTGGTTTGTGTAGGTGTGTGTGTGTGTGTGTGTGTGTGTGTGTGTGTGTGTGTGTGTGTGTGTGTAGGCAGCAAACTAAGAGTATATAGCACATCCATGGTTTCCGAGACTATGGGATGTTCATGGGGGCCACGCACATTGGGCACATCAGGCTGTTGTGTCCAAAGATGCGGAGATGGACACTCATGCATTCAGTGTGGCCTGTTCAGGAGTGAATACAAAGAGGTGAACATGCCTGAATAACCACACAAAGAGACTCATCTGCCGCCGATGAATACATCAAACGCTCGCAGTCACCTTGAGAAAAATCCTAAATGTCAACATCATAGAAAAACTCACAACTCTCTTTAACACCAGGGAGAGAAAAAAACATCACACATACATACACACATAGAGACACACACACTTGTGGGCCGTCAAACATAATTTGATATAAACACACACACACACACACACACACACACACACAAGCCCAAATGTGTTATGGTGAGACAAACACATGCAGAGATGTACTTTGCAGTTTGTACCTCACTCCGATTTCACACATGTTAAACAAAACACACACACAGAGATACACGCACACACACACATACACAAACACACACGATTTTGGTCTCCAACATGGCGCTTCACCAACGTTGACGCCTGTCGCTTCTGTGCTTCTGTCTTTCCGGGAGCAAATAATGCAAATAATGGCAGAATCCTTATGCATATTCAGGACACCACAGAGGCATGATGGGAAGCAGGAGCGGGTGCCAGACCACAGACGAGCGGAGAGCAGCACAGACCGAGAGAACAGAAGGAGCTGTCAGAGAGAGAGAGAGAGAGGAGGAGAGAGAGAGGGAGAGAGGGAGAGAGGGAGACAGAGAGAGAGGGGGGGGGAAGGTAGAGGGAGGAAGAGAGAGAGGGGGAGAGAGATATGGAGAGGGGGAGAGAGAGGGAGAGGGAGAGAGAGAGGGAGATAGAGGGGGGGGGAAGGGAGAGGGAGGAAGAGAGAGAGGGGGAGAGAGATATGGAGAGGGGGAGAGAGAGGGAGAGGGAGAGAGAGAGGGAGATAGAGGGGGGGAAGGGAGAGGGAGGAAGAGAGAGAGGGGGAGAGAGAGAGGGAGAGGTAGAGAGAGAGGAGAGACATAGAGGGCAACAGGAGGGGAAAGGCAGAGGGAAAAACAGAGAGTGGTAGACTGCTGAGAGGGCAAGAGTAAGGGAGAGGGTGAGAGAGAGAAAGAGAGAGAGAGAGAGAGAGCGAGAGAAGGAGAGAGAGAGAAAAAAGGAGAAGAGAGAAGCCGAGAGGCTAGAAGTCAAGTTGACACTAAACCTGCTCTTTTCGAGGCCCCGCTGACTCAATTATCCTGGCAATACTAATAATGCTGAGGTCTGGCAGCGTCAGCAAGCGGCTCAGCAGAGCTGGCACCATCACCACACAGGCCAGAGACGCGCCGCACCGCCTCACCCCGGGCCGGGCACAGAGTACTGGGCACCGGGCACCGCAAGGCTGGCGCTTTCACCTACTTGGACTCCTCGACCATCTTGAGTTGAAATGGCCCTAACGTTACCAACACACACACACACACACACACACACACACACACACACACACACACACACACACACACAGACATATTACAACTGCCCACACATAGGCACAGACACACCACACATACTTCACCTGCAGAAACAAACACACACACAGAGAACCTCCAACTACTAGCAAACCCACACACACACACACAGTGAGAGATAATGTCAGGGCCAAGCTGAGTGTGCCTGAGGAGTTGACCCTTTAAGAGGATTCCTTCACTCCAGACTATTAAAGCCAGTCCCCCATACTTCATTCTTAGCAACTCTTCATGTTACATAAGGGATTACAGATACTAGAGCTACTTATCTAGCCACCGCCAATGCTAAATCACCACCTCGTTCCCAGACAAACCCGACTACCGGTGACCTTTTGGGATCAAACTTTCTCCCGAAATGAAACATTGAACCATTTTCACTAAGAGCAGAGAATAAATATCAATTAGAATGATGGTTTAAAAGGGCACGTATGAGGAGATTACTGTTCCATGAGTAAATTCCACTGCCTCCGGTTCCTTAGGTTTGCCTCAGGGAGCCTCCTTGAGTCAGGACAAATGGCTGGATTGGTTCTACAGGAGAAGCACCACTTTGGCCCAGAAATGGGCAGAATATAGCACAAGGCCCAATGGGAAACGGGGGATTCTAGACCTGTTGGATGACTTGGTAGAACAACACCTCAAGTTAGCATACTGAGAGATGGAGTGGTAATTACAGGGCAACAGCCTCCGAGGTGTCCTGTTTATGAAAATACTGGACGAGCTGGAGGCAAAGAACTCTACAACGGCAAGCGAACACAAGTTGTTTTTGTCATTGATATTAATATGACCCAGGATGAAACAGGTCCATGAAAGTGTAGTAAGGTAGACAACAATATGTGAAGTGTATACTGTATTATATGTAGTGCATACTTGCAGCCAAAGGTGGAAAATGATACCTTATGTCCCGTCTCATGTCATTGCAAAATGATCAGCATCACCCCACACACTTGGAATCAGTGCCTGCAGTGAAATATTTCCACTGTGTGACTGCTGCTGTTCATTAAACACTAAGATGGCAGGAGTCACTCTCCTTAAAATGATCTGCTATAATTAACATTTGTTTCCAGGATCTTAATTAAGGCAGCAATAAGTAGATCTGATCCAAAACTAGCAAGCAAGCTACCTAAAAGACATGCAAAATCCTTGCAAACACCACCAACAGCCCAGTTGGCACTGAGAGGCTTGCAATCACACTAACTGGTGTCTTTTGGCAGATTAGCTGGCTATGAAAGCTTTTCTTCCATTTCAGCAGGGTGCTCCAGCCTGGAACACAGAACTACATAGTGCATCTCCTGTATGGCTATTGGGAAGATTTAGGTGTTTATCTGTCCTTCACATTCATATATGCTATCACAATGAATTTGAGGATGGTACCAAAACTAGTTGCCTCCAAAACCATACCTCAAAAACTGTCAAATTGTTGCATAGTGTTGCTTTTAATGAAGGGGTTTTCCGAGAATCAGCTTTCACCGGAGCTTTCAGATCTTCCCCATCACTTTCACTGTTTGCCAGCCAAACACTTTTAAAATAGATCTGGTAGCAATCTAATTGGATTTTGGCTTTCCTGGGACTGACGCAGCCTACTTTAAGCTACCTGCCTGGTTGATATTATTATTTTGTTATTACAACTTCCTACTTAAACAGGATCTATTGAGGGAAATTTAAATTGGGCCTCATCCTATGATTCATTACTCCAAAGTAGGCCTGAAGTAGGCTGTACAGAGTTCACCATATTATTTTGACAATAGAGATAAAAAAAAGAACATCTACAAGAAATGTGCTCATGATTATCTATTGTTTGCTCCGTACTCAATGTTCTTGAGGCTAAAATAACGGGGGCCTTGAAGACAACGTCAACATAATTAAGTCTAGCTTTCTTAGAAAAACCACCTCAACATATACGATGCTTGAACATCACTGAGAAGAAAGAACAAGAACAATGTAGTACCTTGTAGCTGATTAGGATGAAAATCTACATGAGCTGCAACCATGAATTTAAAGACAGTCACACAATGTGGATTGTCAATACTAACAGGAAGAAATGAATGAGCTGGAAGCACATGGTGCATTGACGAACCATTTCTCAAGCATTCAGATGAGACAGAAAACAAGATGGAGACAGAG
This sequence comes from Sprattus sprattus, assembly GCF_963457725.1. Lineage (NCBI taxonomy): Eukaryota > Metazoa > Chordata > Actinopteri > Clupeiformes > Clupeidae > Sprattus > Sprattus sprattus. The sequence goes on along the minus strand of NC_137913.1, from coordinate 15,780,811 downwards.
ACCCATGGTGCACGCAGTCTCCTTAAACAGGAGGAAAAGGAGATGTTGTCCTCATTAGCATACGTGTGGCGCTGTGCACATGCTCCATCCATCTCTGGAGATCAGCGTTCATGATAATTGACCATGAAAGAAGGCAATCAGTGTTATGTAAGCAGAGGAACACCCCAACCCCTCACACCCCCAACCCTCCCAGTCACTCTTCTGCGTCTCCCCACACACTACCAGTGGAAGACAAGGGACTTAGGCACTTGTCAGAATGACTGCAGGAAAAATGCGAGCTGAAAGTGAGAGGGTTTGCCTGGTGGTGTTGTTAGACGTAAGTTTGTATGTTTCAGTAACGTTTCACAGAGAAGAGTGGTCTGTTAAAGAGAGAGAAAGAGAGGGGGAGGGGGGGATGGGAACGTGCAGCAATTCCACTTTAACATGCAAATATCAGTTTTTTGTTGTTGTTTTGGTTGTTGTTGTTAGTGCTTTCATTTTTTAATGGCTTTAACTTGGTATTTTCTGCTTTCACTATGCAAATGTGAGTATTCTGTGTTGAAAGTGATGCTGTTCATGGTGACCACCGTGACTGTCACATCAACACTTATTGTCATTAACCCTTCTGGTAATGAGAAATGGCAGCAACTATGTGCTGCTAAATCTCTCTCTTCCCCTCACTCTCTATGCCAGTCTCCCTCTCTTTCTCTTCCTCTCGCTCTCTTCACTCTGTAAAAAGTTTGTATTTTTTTTAATAAATGGTTCAAAGTCTCTCCCTCACTCCAGGACTTGATATACTTGTCATATTTAAATGGTTATAAGAATATACGTATACCCCCCCCCCCCCCCCCCCCCCCCCCCTCTCTCTCTTCTTAGTAGCAGGGCTGGGGGGCTGTGTTGAGAGGGTGTAAAGTGCTAAAGTGCTGCTAATGTTTGTAAATACTCTCATCGGCAGCGCCTTCATCATCCAGAGCAAACACAGCCATGTTGGATCCAATCAGCTCCTCAAACACAACCATACTTAAAGGGCTGCATAGGGGAATGAGGCCTGAAGGTTATTTTCAGCACATCAACTCCCTCTGGAACTCTTTTGCTTTCTCCGTCGCTTTATACTAGCTTCAAATCAGCTCAGAGCAGTCTTTCAGACAGAGAGGTTTCATGCATCAGACTAATCCTCGACCTCTCTTTTATTGAAAATAGTGCTCTACAGATGCTTATTGACCAAACAGTTCTGGGGACTCATTGAGAGGAACTACCCACTAGGGAGCGAGAACTACGTAACATTCACATTGCCAGTAGGAACGCTGAAGTGATGTAATGTGAACATTAACAGAGCACTCACACAAGTACAATAGGAACTATGAGTGATGTAAGTGCCGTAAGTATATGGTGATGGGTTGAATGCAAGTGCAAGCTAGAGAGGTCCCTCAAAACGGCGTTCTAAGAACTATGATCATCCTAAGTTCCAGCAGTATTTACACACAAAAAAGGGGGTACTACCTCCAACAGTTCTAAAAACTATGAAAAAGTTCCTCCGTTCTGAAAGTACATCATGACTGCAGAGTCCATTTATAGGTGGTATCTCAGATGTCAGAGACTTCCTTTAAAAACCCTTCAAAAATCCATGCTGCCTAGAGCACTGTCAAAATCCCTCCCAGACAGTCTCGCTTTTCCTAAGGGCAAAGTGTATATTCAAGGCACATATTCTGATAGCTCTTACAGGGCATTTGAGATAGCTAATGTCTGCCCTTTGAACTTTGAACCCTGTGTTTCGACGATCAAGGCACTACATGCACTATGTGACGAACATCAAAAAGAGGACCTGTCCTCTGTTCTGGGATCAGAGGCAGGGAGCGAGGTGAGGTGGCCCCTACATCCTGCTGTTCCACACAAGCAGGCAACTGATCAATGAAGGGGGTCTGGAGCCCCTAGGAGCACTCCTGCTAATTAATCACAACACAGAGAGAGAGAGAGAGAGAGAGAGAGAAAGGAACAGAAAGAGAGAGAGAGAATGGAACAGAAAGAGAGAGAGGGATAAAACGAGAGAGAGAGAGGGAGAAAGAGAGAGAGAAGAAAGGGGAGAGAGAGAGAGAGAGAGCAGCCAACTGGGGCACGGTAGTAAAACGGGGAGCTGCTCAGAACACGGTGTCTGCAAACTCACGGTGACGAGCGTAGCGGCAATACCAAAGATGTAGGTCACTTGTGAATGAATCCATTTTGAATTACTATAAACCTCTGGTCAAGTGGGATGTGGAAATGTTCAGGGAATCTGTAATTAATATTGAGATTGGGGCCCTTCTAAACAACTCTCTATTGCTTTCAGTCTCTGTACAATTAGCACAACAGCCACCATAACTATACCTACTGTGATATCTTACGCGGATAACTCTGACCAGTATTTTCAGTGACTTGCAAGTAAATAATTCCAATAACACCATCTAAATTGTCTTGTCTCTCAAGGGTAAACAACACTCCTGTCCTCCACTGATGTAAACCCAGGGACCACATTAACAGCAGAATACTTAATGTACATCAGATACCCGACAGACACACCCGCTGATCTGCTGTCAATGGAGATGCAAATGGATTCTTCGGCAGGCGGAAGGTTGACAGCAGGAGAGGTCACACACAGAGGGACGCTGGATGCCAGTTACGCCACGCCACGCAGAACAAGCAGGTTAGTCATCATGCCACCCAGCATGCAAGTGGGCACAGAAGTCAAGGAGAGAAACACACTTTCTCTCTATCCATCTCTCTCTAAGTCTTCCTCTCTGTTTTCCTCTCACTCTCACACCTTCTCTCTGTCCATCTATCTCTCTTTCTACCTCCCTCTCTCTCTTGCACGCACGCACACACACACACAATATGGTCCATCTCTCTCTTTCTCTCTTACACACACAGACACGCATACTAAGGTCCATATCTCTCTATCTTCCCCCTCTCTCTCTCTCTCCTTCTCTCACTTCTGTTCTACCCCTCCATCCATCCACACATTGATCCATCTGTCCAGGCCTCCATCTAGAGACCCCTGCTAATGATAGCTAAGTGAGCCCAGAGCAGCTTCTCTGAACACTAACTGTGGGCCTAAGCTGCCGTTGTCCCCTCGTTTGCAGTCTGCACACAGGTTGAAAATCAGGCACCCTTCTGCATGCCTAATCAGGCTCGTCACCAAGTGTCCTGGTCGCGTAATGGAGAGCCCCAATACCACACGAGGCAACCTGAGAGGCTTTCCGCGTTTTTCCTGCCCGATCAGTGACAACAGATCTGGCATCAGTACGCGTATTCATAATGCCCTGGTGAAGGGCTTTATAAGCAATCTGCGTGTCAATCGTTTGAATAACACAGAGGCTATGAGACTGACAGCCTGTCTTTCAGCCGACCCTGAGCCAGTGCATATACGGTGGGAGAAACTTTAACCTGTACCAGGCTCTTCTCATTCCAACTGAAAGCTGTCATTGGCCATTGTTGTGGGTTTCGGAGTTATGTAATGTAGTGCCTCTAAGAGGCTTTTTATGCTGAGATGAGGTGTGTGTGTGTGCATTTGTGTGTGTCTGTGCGTATGTGAGTGTGTGCGTGTGTGCACACTCACACAAACTGGTTATTCATACAGAAGCATGTTAACACACAAGCACCGTTACACCACACACCCACACCCACACACAAGCATGCACACCTACAAAGGCAGCTACATACACATACACCCCTGCACACGCACTCACACTCACACAAATACCCACACTGTGTGAGTATGTGTGCAGTGTGTGTGTGTATCAGCAGCTGCGCCGGTGGATGTGCGATGTGATCGATGATGGTGTGAAAGGTCCGCACTGGCGTTCCAAGGCCGCGTGTGTGTACAGGGATTTACGGGGATTTACCGCAGATCAGATAGGAGCCGCGCACCACTTAGTGGAGATCGGCACCGCCGCCGCCGCTGTCCACGCTTCCCCTGTGTGCGCGACAAACCACCCGTCCTTGATCCCGGTGCTCATGGAGATGAACCGCCAGTGCCTCTGCTCTCCACGCCAAAGCCATCCTTTCATCTACCGCAGAGCCGTGCCCCCCCCCCCCTCTTCTGCTCTTCTGATGGCTAATGAATTGGTTTAGGATTGACGTCAACACTTGCATGTCCACACACATTCAACACATACACACATGTTACCCTCACATACCACACACAGACACACACACACACGTAACCCTCAAATACCACACATACATAACCCTCAAATACCACACACGCACACACACACACAAATAACCCTCACATATTACACACACACAGAGAAATGTTCCTGATCACTTCTCGGAAGCCGCGTTAACTGTGCACTGAATCAAATATCCTCCATTCTTTTGATTGTATTCACTGACGCCCAGCATTCACACGTTCCCTTTGATTTCTCTCCCATCCTGTCAATAAGCCGTGTAGAGCGCTATATGGCTCTCAGCCTTCATCATACAATAAACACCAGACAACAGAAATGGCTCACGCCTCCACACCCACGTGTGCTTTGGACTGTTTGAAGACGCCAGTGCCATTTCCCTCTCTGAATCTAGGGTTAGAAGCGGTGTGTGCAGACACATACGTTTGAAAGTCACACATACGCAAATACGCACACACACACACTTATTTCCATCACCCACAAAAAGTTGCTCTAGATACAGTGTCAGCTCGAAGGTAGAAATATTTACCGAAATGGCTGCTCGCTTTGAGGAAGAATCGAAATGCAGACATCCCCCCTCCCCCTTCAGCCCCAGCACACACACACACACATGCACACTTTTTTGTGAGGTCTGAGACGCAGAGGTATCAGGTGTGGGAGTCAGAGGGGGGTGAGTGAAATATCACCCATAAAGGGCCCGGCTCTCAGGCTCCTGTCAAACATCCTCAAATCTGAGAGAAAGAGGGAGAGAGACGAGATCCAAGTGTAAGTGGGAACAAAAATGAGAGTGAATGTGAGAGGAATAGACAGAGGGAGAAAGAGAGAGAGAAAGAGAAAGAGAGAGAGAGAGAGAGAGAGAGAGAAGGAGGGAGAGCAAGAGTGAGGAGGGAGGGAAAAAAAAGAGAAACTGCTTTTTCTGCCAGGTGAGAGCATTTTCCGCACTCAAGCGTTCATGACCTTCCATCTTCTCCTGGGCTTAACATAATCATTTCTTCCCCAGGCCTGATGAGACGCACTTAAGGCTTATTACACTCACGCACTGATACCCTTTCCTCCCATGTCCACTCGGCCACGGAGGAGGGCTGATTATCCGCGCCCCCCGATGCCAGGCCAGGCCAGGCCACCCAGCTGGACTGGCAACATCGCCGAAAGTGGCACTCACTTAGCCTGAAACAAACTATGTACACCCCACTCTTTCTCTCTCTCTCTTTTCTCTATCTTTCCCTCTCTCTCTCTCTATTCTCTATTTGTCCCTCTCACTCTCTCCCTCTTCATCTATGTATCCCTATCTCCCCTTTCTCTGTCTCTATCTGTACATCTCCTCATCGTCTCTCATGTCTTTGTTTCTCTCTACATTTTGCCTAAAGAGTAAGGTGATCCTTACCAAACAAGTGGGAAGCACATAATGCCATTTGTATTTAATTTAAATAATTTAAAGCTTTTATTGAAGCAAAGTGACTCAGTCCTGACACACATTTGTGTCAGTGTTAGCGATTCAAAGAGCTAGTGTCCTTATTATTCTCACACCATGCTCCACTACTAAAATCCAGCTTAACACAAAACCAAGGCCAGTGTGGTTTCACCCACGCAACGCTAAAAGCAGGCTACTGTAACTTTAAATTGAGACCATTAGCGACGCTCTACTCTAATGGCGACACAGTCTGAATTCGAGACGTAAAAATGAGGGTGTCGGTTGAAGGAGGCAAAAAGGAAGAAAGGAAGGGAAAAAAAGTGACTATAAATCCTGAAGCATCCTCACGAGAACACAACGTCTCACGGAGTCTTGTCTCTCGGCGGACTCCCCCGGACTCCTCCAGTGTCGAAATGTCCCGCGGCCGATAATTACCACAGCGCCTTGTCTAAATGAATATTTAAGAAGAGGTTAATGAGGGCGGAGCGGGGACAGAGGGAGAGAGAGAAAGAGGGAGAGGGAAGGAAAAAGAGGGAGAGTGGAAGAGGGGGAAAGAGGGAGGGAGAGAAATGGGAGCAGGAAAGGAAAGGAGAGAAAGTCGCAGAGAGAAGGAGAGATAACAAGGGAAAGAAGGAGAAAGGGAGGAAGAAAAGATTAGAGAGGGGAAGAGAGAGGGAGAGACAAGAGGGAGAGGGGAGGGGGTTGTTCTGGAGGATTTATGGGGGCCCCAGAGCCCTACCGCAGAGAGACAGCATGTTGGGCTGCAGCCTGGGATTCAGGAAAGGCGACAGAGACACAATGGCCATGGAAAGAACCTGTGAGCCTACCTCATTGCTCTTGGGCACAGCTAGGTGATGGTGTGTGTGTGTGTGTGTGTGTGTGTGTGTGTGTGTGTGTGTGTGTGTGTGTGTGTGTGTGTGTGTGTGTGTGTGTGTTGTGTGTGTGTGTGTGTGTGTGAGTGTACGAGTGGTGTGTGTGTGTGTGTGTGTGTGTGTGTGTTTGAAGGTCTTTAGGTATGTGTGTTTGTTGGAAGCACACAAGTCCCTTTGTGTGTGTGTGTGTGTGTGTGTGTGTGTGTGTGTGTGTGTGTGTGTGTGTGTGTGTGTGTGTGTGTGTTTGTTCTAGATTGTCAGTTAGATATACGCAAAGGATTTGATCAACATGAACAAATCAAACAAGTATTGTGTGTGTATAGGCAATCCTGTGAGAGAGAAAAATGCATTTGTAACCTGTGCACAAAAGCCCATTGAATCCCAGCATACGCTAGAAGAATGCTACATTATATTAGCTGACTAGCTGTTTGCTGAGTAAAGAGCCCAAAGCGCACAGCTGAGCTACCAAACATCCAGTTTGTATTGTTTAAATCATGGTCAGGATCAATGCACTTTCAATTGGCCCCAAAATGTTCAGCTAACACTACAGCTGATTTAGGGTTCCAATCTAACTCAGAGGGAAACTCCAATTTAAAGTGTAATTCGGTTTCATGTCGGAAGCCAGTCGCCTGGAGCTTTCACTTTCTGGGGCTTGCTAGCATTCAACATTTCCAAAGCCTGAGGGTCCATTTGTGAGAGAAATGCTCTTTGCACTTTCGATGAAAAAAGAAGAACATTGGTGGAAAAAAAACCTAAAGTGGCCTCTTTCACAAAGTCATGGCAAAGCCCATGCTAACAAGGATTCGATTTGCAATGCTGGCTTGCTTAGACACTGATGTTTTCTGTGGTGTGGAAATATCCATTAAACAACCAATGCGAGGTTTATTCATTAACGTTTACTAACAGGTCAGGTCAGGCTCATTAACGTTTATTTATGAAGAGAACCTGCATACAGGGATCTTTGCCAGAATCTCCAAACATAATTATGCAAAAGCATTATGTGATGTGACAATGTTGATGATGACAAATTCAAAGAATGTTTTTGAAGGGACCTTACTTTACGTCCAGTAAACTGCAAGCTTAGCATAGTCTAACTAACTATGCATTAGGGGTAGGGGGAATGTCCACATTCACATGTAAAGTGAAGACACAGGTGACTATTCTTTGGGGCGAAGAATAAATACATCAAAAATAAATGCCAGAAAAGCACAATCTGGTGTCTTTAAACTAAATTTAGTTGGTAACAGAACTGTTGTATAAAAGCAATATCATACTCTGACATATCATACACTTACTCTGACATCACCATGAGTAACTAACAAGTCAGGTCACTTGACCTGCAGACAGAAAAAAATCAATAAAAAAGGTTTTCAAGGAGTTCTTCATACCCTCCACCTAGCTAGATGTAGGCCTATGCTAGACTGCTCAGATTTCAGAGAACGTAAGCAACTGAAGAGAGGCAACTGAGGAGCTCATCAGTCAGGTTCATGTGGACCACCATTCCAGCAAACAGTGGATGGTAGATGACAACAAATATCACACACTTTCATATGAAAGCCAGTGACATCAAGATATCTGCTCTTGAAGGGGTAAGAGGAAATGCCAAATTTGGACCAGTTTAATCACAAGTAACACAGACAGAGTCATGAAAGACAAAAGCAATATCACATGGACCTGTGCAGAGATAATAGAAGTTATGTCTAATCACCATACTGGGTTTGGTCAATGTGACTCGTGAATCCATCTCTATTTTGTCATTGTTGTAATTGTGCAATTAGCTTGTTGCTTGTAATCAACCGTTTTACAGTCCAATGTGAATCTAATGGAACACTTCCACACCCAACATACGGAGTGAATGTGAATGATGCAGAGCCAGGCTATGAAGATTGCCTTTGGTTTCTTATTGTCACACATCTCTATGTGAGAATATTCATTGTCCACAGAAGCCAATGCAGTCAGACCCAGGGGCTGCGGCGATGGTGTGATGCACTCTGACCCAGGGGCTGCGGTGATGGTGTGATGCACTCTGACCCAGGGGCTGCGGCGATGGTGTGATGCACTCTGCACTCTGACCCAGGAGCCGGGCGATGGTGTGATGCACTCTGACCCAGGGGCTGCAGCGATGGTGTGATGCACTCTGCACTCTGACCAATGGGCTGCTGCGATGGTGTGATGCACTCTGACCCAGGGGCTGCAGCGATGGTGTGATGCACTCTGACCCAGGGGCTGCGGCGATGGTGTGATGCACTCTGCAGTCTGACCCAGGGGCTGTGGCGATGGTGTGATGCACTCTGACCCAGGGGCTGCGGCGATGGTGTGATGCACTCTGCACTCTGACCCAGGAGCCGGGCGATGGTGTGATGCACTCTGACCCAGGGGCTGCAGCGATGGTGTGATGCACTCTGCACTCTGACCAATGGGCTGCTGCGATGGTGTGATGCACTCTGACCCAGGGGCTGCAGCGATGGTGTGATGCACTCTGACCCAGGGGCTGCGGCGATGGTGTGATGCACTCTGCAGTCTGACCCAGGGGCTGCGGCGATGGTGTGATGCACTCTGCAGTCTGACCCAGGGGCTGTGGCGATGGTGTGATGCACTCTGACCCAGGGGCTGCGGCGATGGTGTGATGCACTCTGCACTCTGACCCAGGGGCTGTGGCGATGGTGTGATGCACTCTGACCCAGGGGCTGCGGCGATGGTGTGATGCACTCTGCACTCTGACCCAGGGGCTGCGGCGATGGTGTGATGCACTCTGCACTCTGACCCAGGGGCTGCGGCGATGGTGTGATGCACTCTGCACTCTGACCCAGGGGCTGTGGCGATGGTGTGATGCACTCTGTTTACCGTCTGCCCACGATCGGAAACTACGGCTGCATCCACTGAGCCAGTGGCCTTCGTCAGTCAGTCAGTCAGTCCTTTGAGTGCCACCGAGCACTCAGCAGATTCCTCCCTTCCTTCTCGTGACAAACGCTTTTCTTTCACAATTCATCTCAGTTCCGGAACCCTGTCAGACAGATTGTGTGCTGTCTGATCAAAAACACATTACAGATCTCTCCATTTTTTTTTTCTCCAAACGGCTCTGACGCCGCCAAGACACCACGCGGCTAAAAGCATCACTCAAGCAGGCCTGGGCAACGCTGACGGCTGTTGTTGGCACGGAGCGAATGTTTCTTAGGAATAAAATTAATTTGAGAAACTACCAGAGGAGGCTTATGCCTCTATCGCAAGAGATTAGCCAGATTGGCGGCAACCCTGAGCACAGAGAATCGCTGAGTGTATATATAGTGTATGAAAGTTGAGGGGAAATCTGCCGAGAGTCACATGAGAAGATGCCGCCCTTTTTTTCCTCTTTTTTTTTTTTTTGCTACGAAAGGAAGGAAATTGGCAAAGCGAGCAAAGTAAGAGGATTAGATATGTAAGCTATTGTATGTGAGTGGAGCGGAAGCTGTGAGTATCTGCAGGCACCCGTCCATGAAGCATAATGATGCAGTGATTGTGTATGCTTTGCTCATCTCTAACAGGCACTGGGGGAAGGTGGGCAAAGGACGCCCTCCTGATTGGTGGCGTTCGCTTGGGGGTGGGCTTGTCTCTATGCCATGGTTAGCCAGCGTTACAACCCCCCCTCTTAATTCATCAACTCATCATTCAGGACTCTTTTGAAATCCACACCGAGACCTTTCACGTGTAGCTGGAGATAAGGCCCTTAATGTGGTCAAAAGGGCTCTCTTATAATCACATACAGGAAATCCCAGAGAACAATCACAAGAGTGTCTCTAGGCATTAGCAGCGATGGTCCTGTAAAAGTCCAACATCTTGTGTGTCTCTAATGAATGCAAATCATCTCTCGTGGCTGGGAAAAGCAAACACTGGGCAGATAAACTGAGGATGAACTACAATACCTATATGTGGGGGCCAGAATGTTTCTGTGTGCACTTGTATCTTCACATGTGCATGCATATGTGTAAGCATGCCTGCAACTTTCTGTGTGTGTGTATGTGTATGTGTTTGTTTATGTGTCTTTGTTCCACTGAGGATCAGTGACTGTTTGTGGTCTGTCTGTCTGCCAGTGTGTGCAAGTGTGAATGTGTGTCTGTTCAAGGTGAAAGAAACAAAGGAGACAGAGACATTGTGAGTTTACGTGTACAGTCTGTGTGTGTGCGTGTGTGTGTGTGTGTGTGTGTGTGTGTGTGTGTGTCTGTGTGTGTGTGTGTGTGTGTGTGTGTGTGTGTGTGTGTGTGTGTGTGTGTGTGTGTGTTTGTGTGTGTATGTGCGCGCATTGGCTGCAGGCGAGCCTTTCTGGCTGGTAACCTACCTGAGTGTGAACTGCTCGACTGTGGCCGCCGTACTCATGCTGATCTGGAAGCCGACTGTCTGGCCCTGCTTCACTGGGCTCGCCGGCACGGTGATCTCCACGTTATCATCCAGCCTGAGGCGGCTGCCGCTCGCCTTCACCTCTTCACCGCCCAGCACCACCCGGCCCAGTGGCTGGGCGTTTTGCAGGGCCTCATTTTGCCCCAGACCGCCCCCATAGCCCCGGCTTGGGCTCTTCCCCCGGTCTTTGGGCGCGGGGCATTCGGGTCCGGCGCCCTCTGCGGGTAGGACGGAGTAGTACAGCTCCACGCTGGGCGGCACAACCTCCTGGGTCCTCCTGCGGGGGCTCTGCGCTGGGATGAACCAGCTGGCCGGGAGCTCAAGGGCTGCGACACAGATCCCCAGGCTGCCTTCCAGCCGGCACTGGGCCGTGAGAGGCACCTCACCAGGCTCGCGCTGGGCCAGCAGCCTGACGCAGGGCAACCGTATCTCCTCCTCCTCCTCCGCCATGTCCCACCGGCGGCCCGCCAGATAGAAGAGCACCTGGAGCCCCGGCCGCTCAGGCGGCACTCTGCGTGCCACCACGTGAGCCCGCACCTTCCAGGCCGGCGTGACGTGAGCGGGCGAAGGGAGCAGCGGGGACCCCGGGGCCGAGCCCTGGAGGAGCTCAACTGGGACGGGGGCCTCTGCCGTGAGGTTGGCGTAGCTGCAGTTGATGGAGAGCGCACCCGCTGGCCCCACTGCCTCGGGCAGGTGGATGTAGAGGGGTTCGCTGCGGGTCTGCAGGCTGCCATTGCGCATGGCCTCCTGGCCGGCCTCGCGGAGGAAGAAGGAGGACTCGGCGCCCTGGAGCTGGCAAGAAACCGGGAGGTACGTCGGCAGGGCGGAGGAAAACTTGGGCGCCGCCTCCACGCCTCCTCGACACTCCACTGCTGCTAGGAGACAGAGGGTGAGGAGAGAGAGAGAGAGAGAGAAAAAGAGAAAGAGGGGAGCTTATATTACTGTCAGTTCTGCTTAGCATTTCATACCCACTCTCTACCGCACTTCTTTCAAGAGTTTCACAAGTACGAGGCAGAGCACTTTTTCTGAACCCACGTTGTTACTTCAGTGACCTCGGTTTCTTTGTGTGTGTCCGTGTGTGTGTCCGTGTGTGTGTGTGTGTGTGTGTGTGTGTGTGTGTGTGTGAGTAGTGAGTACCATGACTCACTACAGCCCAAACTCTTAACATTGCAGTATTCAGTAGGATCATAATCTGTGCCTTAAAACAGGACAGAGCCCGGCCACCAATCCCTTAAGCATCCTCCTCTGCCCTGCTCCATCCCAGGGCTAAACCTGGCTGTCTGGCCCGTGATTAGGTAGGTGAGCCGGGGCAGTGGCAGCTGTGGGTGAAGGGGTAGAAGGGTTGAAGCAGATGTTTGTGATGATGGCTGGAGCGAGAGCATTTAAAACTAAAAACACTCAACCCACACCCCCCAACCCTCTCTCACTCCATCCCCCTTTCACCCTGTCCCTGGCCCCGATACAGACTAACAAGAGAGAGAGGGAATGAGAGTGAGAGACAGAGAGACACAGAGAGCGACAGAGAGAGAGAGAGAGAGTGAAGAGAATGAAAGAGGGAAAGAGAGAGAGAGGGGTCCATCTGGACAGGACAGGGCCAGGGGCCAGAGGGGGGCAGGAGGAGGTGGGGGGGGGTCAGCTAAGGGGTGAGGGAGATGCCAGTTATTAGCTCACACATGAGCTCCTTCCATCATCACACACACATGCACACACACATGCACACACACAGACAAACTCATGCACACACACACACACACTGCACATGAACACACACATTCTGTGCTCTGTTATATAACCAGGAGGAAGAATCTCCGTCACAGACGTACACAAACTCAAATCATATATCATGCAAAACCTGCTGTTGAAATTACAAGTCAAACTAAAAATGTTCTCATTACAAAAACAACATACACTGACACAGGGCACAGACAGTGTACATCTACGTTGGCTACAACTCAAAGCAGGCTCGTACACAGACACTTTAACACATCCGGGGTCATCATACAGTAGGTTAATTCAGACCCATAACATGTTAAGTGGAAGCAGCTGATGGCCGCACGTTCCATCCATGACACCGAGCAGGCCACCTGCTCTGCTAATGCACATCAGGCACCATGCTGCAGTACAGGACTGGAAAAGGGTTCAGGCCTGTGTTTGGGGGGTGTCAGCGTGATTATATACACACACACCTGTGACAGCTGACACAATGCAGTGCAGAAATGGCTTCTGAAAGTCACAATGCCCCCTAAAAAATACAAACTTTCCCCAATGGCGGCAGGGGGGTGGTTTAGGGTGTGCATTTCTGAATACCACACACCAGGCCAGAGAGCCTCCTCGAAGTCTCGCCACCATTCTTACACACCTCGTGTATTACAGAGGCCGCTTTCTGATTCTTAGCCGGGCTCCCAGTGTCTGTGAGTTTGGTGAGGGGGGTGGGGGCGGCGTCTCACTGAGTGGATGTGTGAAAATATAATGAAGATTCTGGGAGGTGCTGCGTTCCCTGATGTGAGTCTTAAAATGTGTAATAATCTCCCCAGAGGTACCTGGGACCCCATCAGCTATTCATCCAACATGCCGCCCACACACATACACACACACACACACACACACACACACACACACAATACCCCCCCACCCTCCCCAAAATGGCAAGCACTCAGTGTAGTCATAAGAAGCTGTTCCCACCCCTCGTATGTAGCCTGGAATGCATGGGAGTGAAGACGTGTCTGTGTGTGTGTGTGTGTGTGTGTGTGTGTGTGTGTGTGTGGTGTGTGTGTGTGTGTGTGTGTGTGTGTGTGTGTGTGTGTGTGTGTGTGTGTGACCCACACTGAGAGGTTAAAGGAGACTAAGGGGTTACCAGGGAAAACACCCCCCTGCGGGGAGAAGGATGGAGCATTTGGAGTCCCAGCCGTCGTGTTTCCATTAGCACCCATCACACGACAAACCAATTACAATAAAGCCTAGCCCTCAAACCGTGGCGGACTCCGGAGATGAACGCAGAGAAATATAAAATAAATATAAAATAAATAAACGCCTTTTGTTAAAGCCCCCCCCCCCCCCCCCCCCCCACACACACACACACACACCCACCGGTGCCCCTGGAGGAGGCGATATTGAAGCGACGTGTAATAAAATAAGCAAGGGACGGCAGTGAATGGCAAAGCGGGGCGGGCAGGGACATCAATCTGTGACAAAAGGCCAGTTCTTTATTGAGCATTCAGGGCTGGGTGAAAAGGACCATAATTCTGCACAAACAAAAAAACACACACACACACATCCAGCAACTGATTTGTTTTCGGCTGCCCAACCCAAGGTTTTTCTCCCCCTGAAACGAACATGAGGTAAGCTTCCACACCAGCTCATTCTCCGTCTCACAAAGAGGAGGTGGAAGGGGAAACACATTCAGAGTTACAGAGAACTGTGTGTGTTTTTCAAGCAGGTTAAGGCTGAGGGCACTCACTGGAAACACTAAGATGTTTAGCTCATAGGCTACAGGTTGTCTGATGGAAACCCTACCTAGCTGACTCAAACCACATCATCCATCAACTTCAACGCTGACCTGAGTCCATTTAAGCAATGAATTCATCTACTGTAAGATCAAGCGAGACACATTTGATGCTCTGATCGTGTTAATTTGGATTGATGAGCATCTGGTGTAGAGTTTCTGCCCTCCCTCCCTCTCTCCCTCCCTCTCTCTCGGTCTCATGAGTTCTGTGGCTTTTGTCCTTCTGGCTCTTCTTCTCCTCAGCATCTGTCTGGATCTCAGAAAGGAAAAAAAACACGACCTTGCACCAGTTCAAAGCTGCATCAACCCTTCCAGCGCACTCTCAGGGGCCCCGGGTTATGATTAACGGCCTTCTGTGAGTGTCTGCTCACTGCAGAGGCCCAGCACACACTGAGCACCTCTGACACACACACACACACTCACACAGACACACACACAGACACCTGACAGGACCTCACCTCTCTCTCTCTCTTTCCCCCTTTCTCAAACTCCCCATGTTTTGTGCAACTTGCAGACTACAGCATGGCTCCCACATGTCTCATTAACCCCCATGCTCAAAATCACACACACACACAAACACACACACACACACACACACACATTCTTATAATTTCACAAAAATACACACAAGTAACAGACCATAACATTCATTGATCAACAGTTTTCACACTTGGCTAATACGACCACCTTCCTTGACCATCTCTGATGATGAAATCAGAAACAAAAGCCCCTGACAGAGACTCCAGCCGGCCCCAACCCTGGCGAACCCCGGCGTGCACGTTCCGTGGCCAACTTCTGCCCGCTCACAAGTCCCTCCGCACCGACCGAGAGATGGACACGTCAGGTTAATCGTCCCTGACCCTCCCACTGAGGGATGGGCCCCATTTCCTGTGCCGGGGCGTTTCGGGTGACCTCTGACCCCGTTGGTAATGGAGGGACCGGTTGTTTTCTCACAGCAATCTGTCAAAATGACCCCCCTGTTATCTGCAAACATGTCCTCAGCTAATGCCCCTACTGTTAGGCAGCTTCCCACCAATATTTAATTGGGCTGAATTAAAGGGAACAGGAACATCACTGCTTTCATTATCTTCCACTTACATGGCACTTGAGTCAACTATCAGGGGCAATGTTTTATATAGCCTCCACCTTCAGTGAGGCCTCACTTTGTTCTTTTTTAATGCCTCCATGTTCATATTTTCTTTGCTGTTAGGTACTCACCACTCTACTCAAGTTCTTAATTAATGTATGCCTTTGTGTGGGTTGCATAATTCTTTTTTAGCTATATTTCATTTCACTTAGCTTCATTTAGCCTACTGTGTATATTAATTTGCTATTTTATATCTGCCTTTAATTAGAACACTTTGTCCTGTGTGTGTGTGTGTGTGAATCAATTTTAGATGCTTACTGGATTTATAAAAATGTTGTGTGTATCACACAGAGCAGTACTGTGGCATATTTAGTTCCATCACGATAGGGTAAGAGTTAAATGATGTCGTCGCCACAGGAAATCAGTTGAATAAAAAGGTGGCCAGTTACTTTATTCCCCAGACTCCTTTCCAATCAGAATCACTTTGGCTAAACTGCACGCGTGTAAGCCAACTAGCATGTCATGTGTAATGTAGAGTATCCATCTCTCTCTCCCTCTCTATCACACACACACACACACACACTTGGGTGCAGAGTGATTAGCCTATTTATTCACTTTAGCTGGGCTCTTGATTAGCATGTCATTGTGACACATTACTCAAACACAAGGGAGTGTTGTGTGTGTGTGTGTGTGTATGTGTGTGTATATGTGTGTGTGTGTGTGTGTCAAGTGTCTGCGTATGTGTGCCTGGATCCAGCAGTTGCCTCATCGACTGCTAAAATTTGTAGAAGGTCAAGTAGAACCACAGACAGATTGAATAGGATAGAGCATATATTGCATAGGATGTGCCCTATGCAATAGCACACTACAGATAGGATGGGAATTATATATCTATCAAAAGAGTATGCATTCACTGACTTAAAATGCCAAGGTCTGGGTGGTCAAAATGATTGCCGTTGGTTGCCGATGGCTATCAATAGAAATGGATATGGAAGCTTTATCACAGCGTTACAGACTGCATTCAAATGACAATGAAATGTCATACAAACACATAAATATGCATGGAGATGTCAGGGTCGCTGGCTCAGGTGCAGAAGAGGTCGGCCTGCAACTCAGGCACTCAGACTAGAGACAGAGGCCCAAGATGATCATAAGAACTTCATAGGCTATCTGCTGCTTGACACGCTTTCTCATAGCGAGGTGAGCCTTTCACCTAAGCCCCTCCCATATTGACCCCTCCCATATTGACCCCTCCCACATTGGACCCGCCCATTTTAGCTCCTCCTTCCTTAGCTCCTCTCAATAGATTTGTTGATGTTTTCTAACAACAACAGAAACAACTAAAAAAAACCGAGTCGGCTAAGATACAAAAGAAACAACCTTGGCAGCCTGGCACTAACTATGTGACTGTCCTGAACCTGGCACGAGCTGGCAGGCCTGGCACGTGTTCTCTGGCAGCAAGACACGGAGCCCTTTTGGGTGGGGGGGATGGAGAGGGGGGGAGGGGACCAGATGTAGGCAGTGTAGACAGAGCCAAGTCGCCCGGGCCTCTCCTGTTCACCACACTCGTCTAAAAAGACAGCGAGGAAAAAAGGAGGGAGGGGAGGTAGAGGCAGTGGGAGAGAGAGAGACAGAGAGACAGAGAGAGACAGACAGACTGACAGAGAGGGAGAGTGGAAAATTGTCTGTGATAACCTGGAGGTCTCATGGCGCTTGGCGCTTTGATGCTTTGATCGACTAAATCTTAAGCACATTGATCCGGAGCCCAATTTAACATTTAGGAATCGATTAAAATTTGCTGTGCAAACACACTTAAGGACATCCATCAAGGAGGGTGGCTGGCATCATTAGGGATTTACGCCCACGACGCAGAGTCCTGCCAAGTCTGGAGTCCCTTCTGCCTCGGCCGGCTCCCCTATTGTTCGAGGCTTTTAGAGAGAGCCTCCCGGTCTCGATAGCAACACGCGTGAATATCAAACATTCCACATGGAGGGAGGTGAGCTCCGGAAATCACTGGAAAGGCATCCAAAAAAAAGATGTCCTCAGACCTATTGTTAAAGATGTATTGAATCAGGGAGCATTTTAAGAAAGACCAGAGATGGCTATTTTTAAGAGTTTTTGGGGATTTATAGTATCAAGGCTTCCATTTAGATGGATTGCCAGACTCATAGCCTTAATGGATATCACTGTAAAAATACTGTCTTTGACCAATCGCTTCTTAACAAAAAAGTATGACAACACTACAAGTTTCCAGTCTACTGGGACAAGGATTTCTGCCCGTCAGCCTCCTCATACCACAAACAATGACAATCCGTTACAATGCTGCAAAGGCTGAAAGTGCTGAGCCAGACTTTGAACAGAGAGTGAGTGAATATGACTGTAGCCTTGAGCATAACATCTGAAGAGCATCAGCAAATACCAGTGTGATTCATCGATACTTATTCTGGAACGCAGCAGAACGCCAATGCGCATTAAGAATGTGGAGATTGCACTGTGTTTGCGTATTCTTGAAATCCTGGCCATGAACCTGAGGTGACGGTCCACATTTGAAACGTGTCACTGCGAAAGGTGACAGGTGAAAGCAGAGAGGGGGCCTCTGTGGCATCCAGGGAACAACTCTGTCTCACACACAAAAATTGACACACTTAAACACACACATACACACAAAAAAGCACATGCAAACACACATTCTCTCACTCTCTCTCTCACACACAGACACACACAAACTCACGCAGGACACGGCCTTCCAGTGGTCAGAAGGGTGTGAAAAAGCAATTTAAGATTGACAATGTCCTTCTGCTACTGCAGGTTGGTTCCCACAGCACAGGGAGCTTAGGAGAATGGGCCTCAACTCCCGACAACATAACCCAAGATGTCTCTCACCACCAGCCCTTCCTCAGCAGGAGGAAGAGAAGAATAACTTATGCTTCCAAGTTTGAAGAAACTCAGCAGTAGCAGTATCAGTTGCAGCAGTCACAGCAGTAGCAGCCACAGTAGCAGTTGCAGCAGCAGTCGCAGTAGCAGTAGCAGTTGCAGCAGTAGCAATCGCAGCTGTTGCAGTAGCAATCGCAGTCGCAGCAGTAGGAGCAGTAGGAGCAGTAGGAGCAGTCGCAGCAGTAGGAGCAGTAGGAGCAGCAGCAGTCGCATCAATAGTATCAGTCGCAGCAGTAGCAGTGGTCATGGTGGTGGCAGTGGCAACAGCAGTTAGAGGCGAGCGCACTGGTAACAGAAGAGGGCAACTCCAGCAGCACTTGAAAGGGTCAAGTGAAAAATGACTTGTGACATCTCGGCAGGTCCCCCATCGGCCCCAGGCTCCCTGTTATGACTGTGTGTCTTTGTGCAAAGTCAGTGAGAAAAAATACTTGTGCAGCCTAGGGGGGCCAGTCAGTGATATGGCTGATCCCACGCTGGCAGCCTCGGACACAGGCACAGACTAGTAGCACAGAAGGTGTCCTCCTGAATTATATAATCTAGTTTTACTGATTCATTTTACAATTCAAGCAGGGAATATTTGTCTTCTTAGAGTAGATTTTGCATCCTCAAGTATATCGTAGCTGCTGTTTCTTGCATTTGTTCAGATACTATTATTCAAAATGACTCAGGGAGAATATGTCACTACCGGTGTTATACGGGGGACAAACTCCCATGTCCTTGACGCTACTAGCATCTGCCCTTACCAGCTAACAGGACAGATCTCGTATTAGCAAGCAGGTCCGCTCGTGATAATAGTCCCCATTAGGAGCAGGAGTGAAGGACACGCTGAAGTGGCATATGCTCTTTAGCGGAGCCACAGAAAGAGTCGGACACACTCCAGCCTCTTTCTGTCTCTCTCTCTCTCTTTTTCACTCTCCCTCAGGCGAGGCGAGGCGAGGCGAGGCAGTCACACGCATCAGCCAGAGCGCCTCGGGGAGCCGTTCCGCCTCAGACTCTTTTAAAGAGCCCCGGACAAGAGGAGTGAGATGGGTAGTACTTGTTGAAGAAGAACAGTAATTCACAAACCTATCAATCACAACAGTCAGCGCCGCTCTCCAGACAAAACGGGCTACAGCAGAGAGACAAGTTCAATTACCTTCTAAATGCTGATGAATCTCATGCCTGGCCCATTGGAACATATACAGGGCAGGAGGTATTCTCCCCTTAAAAGATTTCTTTTTTTTTTCTCCTACTAGAGTGCATCAATAAAACCTAGCTATGTTATCTGTGCTACTTTTGTTGAAATGTTAATCCAATACATTTTCTCATTTCTTTAGAACACTTTCCATTCCTCCAAGGTATTACTCATCTGCCAAGATCAGAATTGATCAGGGGAAGCTTTTATCAGTCTGTCTGAAAACGGAAAACAGAGAGGTAATCCTCGGAGAAATACACTTACCCTCCTTAACATGACTCATTACTTTAACATGGAAATACATAACCATCGCAATACAGAAACCTGAATAACCACGCAGTGCACTACCTCCTATCTATTGTATATGTGCATTCATCTAAGAGATCGTTCAGACCTTTATCTAGACTGAGGTGAAACACAAGTATTGTTTTAAGAGAACCCATGGTATTACCATGGTTAAACCTGAGAAGGTCTGCAGCCAACATCATAGACTCCACACCAAACTCACTACCAGAAACATCATGGACATACTTTCATCATACATCAACAGAAAGCTTCCCCAGAGATAGATGTTCGGCCATACTCTCCGCAGCTGAGCTACGGAGGGCTCAGAAGGGAGCAAGATGGAAGATAGAAACACTAGCAGATGTGTTGATGGTGGATGCGGGGGGACAGACATGGGGATGGGAATATGGGGGCCAGCGAGCAGATACTGGCCCAGCTGTTGACGCAGCCAACGATCGGTGATGACTCCTGAGAGGACACTCTTCTGCACGGGCACCCTCTGGTGCCCTTAGGTCCTGCCACAGTCACTGCAAAGGTGCCGAGGCCGATGCACCATGACACAACATCACAGGCACACGATCTGCTGCATCCACTTGCCCCGCGGCCTTCCCCGACACCCTGACATACCCTCTGCAAACACATGCCAATACTAACTAAGAACTCAAACAACACTCCCTCGTATTAGCAGGTTGGATGCTAACGATGTTAACAGCTGCATCAGCCAGTGCTGTCTACAGGTTCTCGGCTGATACCAGGCGGACTGAATAGCTTCTTAAAACATTTCCACTCTAACAGATGGAACCATCGGTGGAACACATGGAACTGCCACTGTGGAGCCTTTGGTTGCATATCTGATTTTTGTCATATGTCCTCTCTGTTGTCTAGATTCTACCCTTTGCACCTGATGTATAATTATTTTGGAAAATGGATGTAATGCAATTGCTGTAGACATGATGGATGCAGTAGTAATCATGAAGAGTACGGTCATTGGCTTAAAACACAAACAACAATTTGCTGACAGGCTAATGCCTGGTCATGTTTTTTAGTGATATTTTCACCACCAGTGGTTTGTTTCTATGTGTCAGAACAACATTGCTGACAAAACAAACAGACAAAAAACAGATATAGTTCGCTTGTCAGCTAGGTAGCCAGTGGAATGTAAAACATGTTTAAAGCATTCAATTATACTACTGTATAAGTTACTATGAAGTCGAACTCTAAATCTGAAAGAAAAGAGAGCTATCCTTATATATATAATTGGCTAATGTCCAACCAATTCTGCTGCTATAGACAAGATGATAAAATCATCATTTTGCTGTTTCCTGTATTTCATTTGGTAGAAAGTTGAATTGCCCCCCACCCTTCCCCCCAATCATTCAGCATTTCTTTTTTGGTTCAACAGTTACACCATTTTACATATACAGCCTACCTCTGCTGCTTCTGACCTAGCATAAATTCTTACGACCTTACAAGTCATCCTTGCAGAGGCTAAATGCTAACTGTCCAGTTGCACTCAGCTAAGAAACTGACATCAGCACTCACCCACGCTTGAACAGACATACACCGTGACACACATGTATTCTACCGGTTCCTCCGCACTGGTGGAAGTTGCTTCCAGTGCATGGGTAGAAATAACACGCCGCGTGCATGACCACATGGCACGGGCTGTGATTAATTATTGAGCTACTACAGGAGGGTGGAAACACGAGGGGTGTTCTCATTCATGCAGCAGAGCACGATAATAGTCCCAGGAACACGCTGGAGGCTTTTCGGGGGAGGGTTTGGGGGGGAGTGCTCCATGGGAAACACCGCTTAGAATAAGCCAGAGGCTGCCCATGCAAGCTGCACTCTTATGGGAAATGTTCAGCGACTAAAATGAGCCTGGGCTAAATCAACAGTAATGGGTTTTTTTTGTAACCACCTCACAACAAAGAACAAGATGAATAATTTGTGTGCGATGTAAACAGAGTGTTCAAACAACTTGGATGATGGCTCCCGGAGGCCCGCGAATCTTAATTAAAATGAGTTATTGGACCTAGGCTTGCTTAACCATATCTCGATACATGGAATTATCGTGATTTACAGTTAATGTCCTGGACATGGAGGCCTTGTTTAACCCAGAGGAATAAACATAAATATCTTAACATTCAGTCTGCTTGTCAGTTGCTTTCAGCTGAGCCTGTAATGAAAGTGTTTTCACAGTGGCATATATTCTCTAGCGCAGTGCCAATGGCACAATCACGAAGGCAGACTCACAAGGGAGAGCAACGCCTTTCAATAGAAAGTAGAAGAGAATGAACGGATTAGCTGCGAAACACACACACACACACACACACACACACACACACACATGAACAAACACACACATACTGTACATACGCCCAAGGCCCAGATGCGTTACAAAAAAAGAGTCTATTCACCTTTCCCTCTGTGGTTGAATTACGCAACTATGAGAATGGTGCTGAAGGTGTGCTTGTGTTTACATAAGCCTCGCACAGCAGATGTCAATCAAGGTGTGCTTGTTCATTGAACACAACACAAGCCATCTTAAAAAAAAAACATGAGATCATGCCCCATAAATGGACTGAGTGCACTTGAGCGATTACATGTTGTCATCCTAAGTACAAGGACAAGTAATGATCTAGATGTGATGTTCTGCCACAGCCCTGTTTGCCCAAGGTTAACATAAACCAAGGAAAATTAAGAGCATTTCCATTAGTTTTGGGAAAGTATGGCAACCTCTAAGAGCATGACTGCGGAGGGCACTCTGCTTCTCTCCCTCTCCTTTTTTCTCTCTCGCTCTCTCTCTATTTCTCTCTCTCCCTCTGTTTGTCTCTCTCTCTTTCTCTATTTCTCTCTCTCTTTTGCGCTCTCTGTTTCTCATCCTCTGTTTCTCTCTCTCTCTCTCGCTCTCTTTCTTTCTCTCTCTCTCTCCTTGCTTTGAGCAGCAAAGAGAGTGCTGAGTGTATGAGAGGCTGCCACCAGGCTCTTTGGCATGTCCCTAATGCCCGAACAGGAGGTGACAGCATGGGCCAGAGGAGGTGACAGAGGAGGTGACAGCAGCACTACGCCATTGGGCCAGGTGACAAGAGCCTGCATGAGTCTCTCTCTCTCTCTCTCTCTCACACACACACACACACACACACACACACACACACACACAGAGCAACGAATGCGCACACATACACACACAGAATGAGGCTCATATGTGCAAACAAATACAGGTATACTGTCTTCCCCTTAGACAAACCCACAGTCACAAACACGCACACACATACTCTCGCTCTCTTTTTCACAAGTCCACACATACACCTACACACACACACATACACAGACACACACAGACACACACATACACGCACACACACAAATACTCAAACATGCACATGCGCATACAAACACAACACACACTTCTCCCTGCAAGCACTTAAAAGAATATAGTAAAAAGTTCCATTAGTGTGGCCAATATCTGCACCAATCACTTTAATGACCACAGTCCACCCAGTGAATATTTTGCGTTTACATTCAGGTGTACCATCCAGCTCCTCTGGCTTTCAATAGCCTTTCTCTACAGCGTGACTGGCATGGCAGGCACGGACAGACCGGGGACGGAAGACACATCAAAGAAAATGTGTACGACAAAGATAATCCTAGGTACCAAACAATAGGCACAGATACAGAGGGAGAGAGAGCCAGAGAGAGAGAGAAGACAGTGAAAGAATATTAACTCGTCACTTCAGATAAGCAACTTCCAAAAACACCAGCCACCTTTGCACAACCCTCCCGGAAGCGGGGTGGAGGGGGGGGGGGGGGGGGGGGGCGGGGGGGAGGGGATTGGTAGCAGGCCTAGGGAGGAGCAGCAGAGGGTAAATGAAGCGGGCATTTAACACTCCTAAGCTCTGTGACCGAGCTGGAGGTGACCTTCTCCAGAGGAGTGAGACATACAAATGCCATCAAGAATGTCATTTGACAGGATCAGCTGCGATCCCACTGGGGATATGGGTAGAGGAGAAGAGGAGAGGTGGAGAGAGAAGAAAAGAAAGAAAGAGAGAGAGAGAGACAGGGAGAGGGCAAAAGTAGGGGGGAAAGATGGTGGGAGGACAAGGTCGGGAGAAGGAGGATGGTTGGGCCAAGAAACCTCTGGAGCCTGTGGACATCCAAAACTTTCAGCATACATCTTTTATCATGTACTCATTGAGCAGACGCTTTCATCCAAAGGAGAGTAGGGTTCAGGTAGGAGTATGTGTTCTCCCTGGGGTATCAGACCCATGCCCTTGATGCTCATAGGATCGCAAGGCTGTAGCAAACCACAGGAACACGTTCTAAAAAAGCTACCCCCGTCTACAGTATGCCCTGGTGACATTTTTCACTGTAATTTAAACCACCCCTCCATGAAAGCAGAGGACTATAAGCACAATTTAGAAGTAGACATAAGTAAAGAGAGAGAGGGATTTAGGAGGAGAGAGCGAGCGGTGAGAAGGGGGAGAGGGCCGATGTGCAGGATAAACAGCTGGAGCTGAGCAGAAATATGGAGCTCAATGTCACGCCATTGATTTAGCGTCCATCCAGCGGCCTGGCAGGTGACAGCGCTTGATTAATGCCCACCGGCACACACCGCTGTCACCCAAATATGAAAACTTATCACGCCTCCGGCCATTCAATACTGTCCAACAACATTCACGCTCCAGTGATCCCCGCAAGCATCCCCCCCCCCCCCCACTATCTTTTTTTTTTTTAAACCTCTTTTTATTGAGAAATATAGATTATAAACAGATACACATCAGTACAGTTACATGAGTTTTTTCTTTTTCTTACACATAAAACACCCCCCTCCCAGCCCACCCCATCCCACCCCGACTGGACTAAATAAGAAAATAAAATGTAACAATACAGACAATTGTAAAGGAAAAGTATATTCGGAATTGCAACAGGAATACACACATACGATTTCCGTGAAGGATGGCACGCTCTCAAAACTGTATCATGAAACACCATAGTGGAAACTATAGCCAGATGTTTAGGCTCTATCTAAAGTTACTTGAATATAGAGGGGGGCAGTCACTCCTCTGGAGTCAACCAGGATGTCCACATACTACCCCGGTAGGGCTTGGAGGTTACTAAAATATGTCAATAGAGAGCCCCACACTGAGAGGAATTTGTTAGAACCTCTTATTGTAAATTTTATCTTCTCTAAATGTAAAAACATCATTACGTCTTTAAGCCATTGTGCTGCAGTGGGTGGGAGGTTTGATTTCCAAAGAAGTAAAATTAGCCTACGAGCCAGTAAAGATACAAATGCTATGATGTTGAGTTGTTTTCGTGTGAAGTGTGTTTCTTCATCTGGTACACCAAATATGGCAATCATAGGGCATGGTTCTAAAGTCGTCCCAAGAACTTCAGACAATACATCGAATATAGTTGACCAGTATCCTGCAAGTGTATGGCATGACCAAAACATATGTGTCAAGTCAGCTACATTAACATGACATCGTACACATTTGTTATCTACTTTAGGATAGAATGAGGATATTTTAGCTCTACACCAGTGTAGGCGATGTACAACCTTGAATTGAATTAAACCCAGTCTTGCACAGGAAGTGCTGTTGTTCACTCTTGTTAGAGCATTAGTCCATACATCTTCTGAAATTTCAATACCAAGTTCCTTTTCCCATGCATTTTTGATCTTGTCTATCTTAACATCATTAAGTGACATAATTAACGAGTAGGAGTGTGCTGTGAAACCTTTCAACCAAAAATGAACTTCCAGAAGTGAATCCACCAAGGACTTCTTTGGGAGAGCCGGGAATTGTGAGCTATGGCTTTTAGCAAATTGGCGGGCTTGAAAGTAACGAAATAGGTCAGTTTGTTGAAGGTCATATTTGGAACTTAAATCATTAAAGCTAGAGAATATCCCATCCTTGTAAAGATCACTAAATCTTTGGATCCCTTTCCTATGCCACCCTGCAAAGGTCTGGTCTAATTTGGCTGGTAAAAACGTGTGATTATTACACAGCGGGCTCTGAATCAAAAGTGTTCCCCTCGTGTTAGTATGCCATCTAAACTGAGTCCATATTCTTAGAGTGGAGATGACCACCGGGTTAGATGTAAACTGTAAAATCTTGACAGGAAGGCTAGCTGAAACCAGAGCATGTAAAGAGGTCGATATACATGACCTGCACTCTAACTCACACCAGTCTGTATCTGGAGATTGCACCCAATACGTTATTTTGTGGATGTTTGCTGCCCAGTAATAGCTCCTAAAATTAGGGAGGGCCAACCCACCTACAGCTCTTGGTCGCTGGAGTAACTCTCTACCTATCCTAGGGGTCTTACCATTCCATATGAATTTTGAAATTAATTTATCCATCTGATGGAAAAAAGATTTTGATAAGAAAATAGGAAGACATTGAAACAAAAATAGAAACCTTGGTAATATATTCATTTTGACACAGTTCACTCTGCCAGCTAAGGTCAAATGTAAGATATCCCACCTTTGCAAGTCTGATTTAAGTTTAACCATAAGTGGGGCAAAGTTCCCATCATAAAGATCTTTGAAGGCAGGAGTTATTTTAATGCCCAGATATTTAAAACCTGACCTTGATATATGAAATGGTAAGGCATGATCTGGGATTTTCATCGCTGATTTATTTACAGGTAAACATTCACTTTTTGATAAATTAAGTTTGTAGCCAGAGATCTGTCCAAAAGTGTGCAGCAGTGAAAGTATGTCATTGATACTTGATAGTGGGTCTGATATGAAAAGCAACATGTCATCCGCATAAAGGGATAGCTTATTTTCCACTCCCCATCTGGGAATACCCCGTATTGAAGGTGCAGATTTTAGGGCAAGGGATAATGGCTCTATTGCTATTGTAAATAAAAGTGGACTAAGTGGGCAACCTTGTCTAGTACCTCTAGCTAAATTAAAACTTTGTGAACGCCGCTGGTTTGTGACCACTGATGCTTGTGGGGAAAAATAAAGAAGTCGGACCCACTGGCTAAATATTTTACCAAAACCAAATTGTTTTAAAGCAAAAAAGAGATAATCCCATTCCACCCGATCGAATGCCTTTTCTGCATCTAATGAAACCACAACTTCTGGTACGACGTCCGGTGAAGGGCTGTAAAGTACATTCAAAAGACGCCGCACATTAGAAAATAAATGCCGCCCTCTAATGAAGCCTGTCTGGTCGGTTGAAATCAGGTATGGCAAGGGTGTCTCCAATCGCATAGCTAACAGTTTAGAAAGTATTTTAAAATCAGAATTTAACAGCGACACTGGTCGGTATGAACCACATTTAGACGCATCCCTACCGGGTTTCAACAAAAGTGTAATGGACGCCTCAGTAAGGGATCTTGGCAATTTACCTTGGGACAAGGAGTGGTTAAACATATCTAACAGTAGGGGGGCCAGCTGATCAGAAAACTTCTTAAAAAAGTCAATAGGGAAGCCCGAAGGCCCTGGGGCCTTCCCGCTTTGCATGGCAGAGATGGCAAAGGTAACCTCTCCAAGGCTCAGTGGTTCATCTAATCGCTCCTTTTGGTCATCAGATAGGGTGGGAACTTGTATTTTATCAAAATAGTTCAAAAACAATGATGTGTCTTTAAACGATTCTGACTTATACAAATCAAAATAGTATTTTTGAAAGATATCATTAATTATTAAAGGGTCTGTGGTCAGCTTTCCTGTTGTATCTTCAATTTGAGAAATATGTTGTGATGCAGATTTAGATTTTAGTTGGTGCGCCAGAAGCCGGCCTGCCTTTTCACCATGTTCATAGAACATCCCCCGTGATCGCATAATAAGTTGCTCTGTTTCTGAAGTGGAAAGTAAATTATACTGAGTTTGAAGATCTATTCTCTCTTTGTAGAGTAGTGGACTTGGAGATGTAGAACACTTCCTATCTAGATCAAATATTGAGTCCATTAACTGTTGTTTTTTTCTTTTTCTCTCTTTATTCTGATAGGCTGAATATGCTATTATTTCCCCTCTGATTACAACTTTAAGTGTTTCCCAGAGTAGCGACGGAGAAACTGAGTCTGTCCTATTAGTTTCCAAAAAATCATTGATGGCTATAGAGATTAAATTGCAGAACATCTCATCTGACAACAATGTAGTATTAAAGCGCCACTGAGGACGACTAGTGTAGATGTGGTTGAAAGACAGATCCATAAGTACAGGGGCATGGTCTGATTCTACAATAGCACCGTATTCAACCTTCTCCAATGAGCTCATCAGTTTTTCATCTATAAAAAAGTAATCAATTCTCGAGTATGAATGGTGGACGTTAGAAAAAAATGAAAAAGTTTTGCCCTGAGGATTCAATATCCGCCAAGGATCTACACATGCTGCATGACCAAAAAAATCTAAAAATGTACTGGCCATTTTCGATAGTGTATGTACTTTAGGGTTGGATCTATCTAGGTTTGGGTCCATGACACAGTTAAAGTCACCCCCTAAAATCAAAAAATTATGATTTAGATCTGGCAATTTGCAAATAAGTTGTTGCACAAACCCCACATCATCCCAGTTAGGAGCGTACAGGTTCACTAGTAGAACAGGTGTATGGAAAAGTTGACCAGAGACTATAACATAACGGCCTTGTGAATCAGATATAACATTAGAGGGGGTAAACTGAATTTTCTTATGTAGTATTATTGCTGTTCCTCTTGCTTTAGAATTGAACCCGGAGTGAAAGATTTGCCCTACCCATTGTTTTTTTAAACGTAGTTGATCCGAATTACGTAGGTGAGTTTCTTGAAGAAAAATAATATCAGCTTTTAAATTTTTAAGGTGAGTAAATATTTTAGATCTCTTAACTGGACTGTTGAGCCCTTTAACATTCCATGATGTAAACCTGATCGTTGACCCCCCGCCTCCACCCTGTAAACTGTTAGTCATAGCCACACAGCAAAGTTATGAATGTAGTGTTCATGACTCGTTTTGTTCATATATAACCGTGTACATGTCACGCCTCCCTTCCTCAACAGAAGAACCGTAATAAAATCCCAAACATTGACAGTAAATATAGAAAAGAAAAAAGGTCCAGCCATTAGCCCCATGATCCCCAGAACATTCCTTTTCTCTGCCAAACTGGCAGCACGCAGGATTCGTCCCCTTTCTGAACACTTCCAACAATTCACCTTAATCATCTAAACTTTGCTTTCGAGATCTCCTGAATATTAATTAAACCAATAAACTCCAAACATTAATCAATGTCCAGTATTCCGCCATATGAAATAACATTCAAACATGCCTTAGTAAAATAACAAATCCAAATGCCTTGAAATGGCAACGGTAAAAGTATGATAACGTTTGCTAGTCAAGAAGTATGCTACACTGAGTTAACCGTGCCTGTTACTTTACCCGACGTCATTGGATAGCAAGTGTTCAGCTAGCTCTCAAGCTCAGGACTAGTAGTGTTGGCCTTCCTCTCAATCTTCCGAGCGTAAAACGTCTCAGCGGCCGATGGTGTCTCAAACATCAGCGTTTCCCCTCCATATGTCACTCTTAGGCGCGCAGGGTAGAGAAGCCTGAATTGAATGCCCTTCTGATACAGAGCTGATTTGACGGTCTTGTAAGCCGCACGTTTCCTAGAGAGGTTGGCACTAAGGTCAGGATATAGCCTCAATGTATGTCCCTTATACTGCATCGCGTTCTGCCTAGCCCAGCGTAGTGCTCTCTCCCGGTCTTGATATCTGTGGAAAGCAACAATGATAGCTCGAGGTGACTGGCCATCTTTGGGTTTCTGCATTAGAGCACGATGTGCCCGGTCCAGTTCAGGCGGTGTGGCAAACACCTGGTTCCCCATCGTGTCTTTTAATAGCGTGGAAATAAAAGTTATCATATCACCGTTGGGTTCACTACTCTCTGGCAAATTAACTATGCGGAGGTTTGCTCTCCGAGAACGGTTCTCCAGGTCATCGAAGCGGTCTACCAGTGTAGCATTCACAGCCTGTAGTTCAGAGAAGGCTTTCTCCAGTTCAGAGAGCGTTTGAAAGTTCTCGCCTGCAGTGATCTCCACAGATGTAACCCTTTGTCCTAGTGTGTCCACCATTTCCCGAAAACCAGCTATAGCCGACTGTATAGGCGCCAGAGAGGCTTGGATGAGAGTAGCCATGTCTTCTTTGAGATTTTCACGTTGCTTTTCCATTTCTGCTGTGAGCATCAGAGCAAGTTCGTTATCGCTACTAGCTGTAGCCGTCGCCATTTTAGCCACTTTGCCACTAAGGGTTGATTTCGGCTCTGTATCCCCTTTCGTTTTTTGAGAGTTTGGCATGTTCTAAACGGGTAATTTTGGTAACAATGAAAGTAAATAATCAACTCCAACTATTTACTCGACTCCAGTAGGTATATTAGGGAGTTTCTTTAGGTATTTAAATGTAAAGTTTCAGGAGACACTCGTTCACACGTCTTGTCACTACATATCCCAAACCGGAAGCCCCCCCCCCACTATCTTGACCTCTTTTCTTTCTTTCTGTTTGTCCATCTCTTATTCTCATTTCTCTGTCTCCCTCACCGTCTCTTTCTCTCTCTCTCTCTCTCTCTCTCTCTCCCTTTCTCTCTCTCTCTCTCTCACACACACACAACAATTATTTCTTGGCATGTAAAAGTCAGGGAGGCAAACTCTCAAGAGTTGTGATTTGTGGCATTACAAACCATTTTATGGCTGCTGATCCTGTTATAGTACTGGCATGAGCACAACATTGCCACTAACACACACCCACACAAACACCCACACCCACACCCACACACATACACACACACCCACACACATACACACACACACACACACACACACACACACACACACACACACACACACACACACACACACACACACACACATTACCCACTAAACATCCAGCGTTTCCACAGGGCCATCTCATGCTCCTCCCACTCATCTGTCATGCTTAGAGCTTTGAGAGGACCTTTCCATTCCTGCCTGTTAAATGAGATTAACCTTTCCTTAATGGAAAGTATTTGTCAATAGACTGCTGCAGACTGGGTGGCCGACTGCAGGACTGTATGTCTGGTGCATCGGTGGGCCTTCTGCTGGTGAGTTATTGCACGTGATGGCAAGCCACATGCAGAGCGAGAAGACATGCTTGTGGATGTGTGTCTGAATGTGTTTGAGTGTGAGAGAGAGAGGCAGAGAGAGAGTGTGTACAGCATGTAGATGGCATGTATATGCATAAATGCAAGGCCGTGTGTAAGTCAATGTGTCATTTACATTTGCATATCTGTGTATGTGTTTGCTAAGTGTGCTTGTCTTTATGTGTGACTATATCTACAGCGTGTGACTAGCGTTTACATGCATATGGCTGCATGAAAGTCTCTGGGTTTTTTCTATGTGCACAGATATGTGCGTGTGAGTGTGTGTGTGTGTGTTTGTATGTGTGTGCATAAGTGAGTGTTTGAGTGTGAGTGCATGATTGTTTATATCACTGTGGGTAAGTGTGCTTCAAAGGAGTGTTTTCATTTGTATAATTTCACTTGTC
The DNA here is from genome assembly GCF_963457725.1 of Sprattus sprattus. NCBI lineage: Eukaryota > Metazoa > Chordata > Actinopteri > Clupeiformes > Clupeidae > Sprattus > Sprattus sprattus. Next base: position 15,749,534 of record NC_137913.1, on the reverse strand, counting down.
TGAATGTGTGTTGAGTCCCAAAAAAACAACTGCAAAAGATACATTCACCTACACCCCAACCCCCCACCACCCCTCCTTTTGGTTGTCTTTAGTTCCTCTGCCGTAGCTGCACATGCAATCAATGGGGCATTTAATGGGCTTTCCCTCACATTCTGTCCACATTCCCCCACCCTGTTAACATTCGCCCGGAGCGAGGAAGCCGCTGACCCTCTTTAAATGGCTCATTGGACTCGCCACAGCCTCTAGACATGACATGGCCGCCACCGCTAAGGACACTAATGATTGCTAAACGCAGAAACCACGGTCTCGCTGCTCCTTGGGTCTTCTGTAATGAAGCGTGATAATGCCCGAACAAAGAGCACCAAGACCGCTGAGAAAATACTCGGACCGGTGACTAGTCTGCCCGGCGTGGCGATGAATGTGTTTTGTGTATCGAGCGCGTGGATGAGCCGAACGACTAAGAGGGAATTACATTTTGCGCGAGAATGATTCGAGGAGTTACTGTATTGACCCACTTCAACATTATGTTAACAAGCAAAGATCCGTAATGAAATGGTGGACTGAGCTAGGGGTTTTTGTTTTCTGTGTATTTAGTCTTGTAGAATTATACTACGAACATAATTTCTATTAAATTCTATAACATTCTATAACATGTTATCTAATTATTTCTGAATTAATTGCAGTATGCAGTGAAGACTGGTCTGTAAACATACTAAAAGTCAAATTAATTTGTTAAAGAGTTAAATAATTAAAGCGGCCCGTTCATTATTATTATTTCTAAATTAATACAAATTATGTATAGTAGCATCAGGTGACTATGAAAAACATACCGATAACCCTTTACAAACAACAGAACCGTTCATTCCAATCTTTCTGCCGAGCCTACTTGAACCGCTCCTGCAAGGAGATGTTCTATTCATTACAAGACAGTGGGAAGGATTTCCTCAAAACCAACTGCCTCGGAAACCCGACGCCAGCGGATCGGCCTTCTGTGTCACCCTGGCCCTCAGCGGTCACTCATTATCCTAATGAACGGGGTGACAGTTTGCCGTTTCAGCCTCCGCCCACCCGTCCAAGGGCTTTTGTCCTCCCAGCGGATTCCCTTTCCTTGAGATGCCGGCAGCCACGCAATGAGACGAGATGAGACGGCTGACCAGCTGCCACGAGCGAGCGAGCGGGTGGATGTGGCAGGTCCCAGATCAGTGGGCTGGTGTGGGCGGAGAGCAAGGAAATTGATGGCGTGCCTTCACCCACCCATACCACAACACCACTTCCACCACCCCCCCTTCACCCCCTCACCCCCTTCCCAACAACATCCAACCAGCCGCTCCATCTGCTCCAGGTGGCTGCTCAGGCATGGCGGTAAGAGACAGGCAGAGGAGGCAGGGGAAGGTGGGTGATGTTCGATAAGGTGAGTGAGGGGTGCTGCTGGTGGTGGTGGTTGGAGCTGGAGAGGGTGAGCTGGGAGCATTCGTGTCCACATCACAGGAGATGACAGGTAGACGTGTGGGGCTGTCTGCCGCGCCCAGGCAGCCCTGAACACAAGAGTGGCGGGACAACACAGTGTCAGAGTCCTCCAGAAACTCAACCAGTGCTCGCAACTGCACAACTCCCACTGGATAAGACCACCATCGGCCATCTAGCCATAAACTGTCACTCAACTTAAATTTTGATCTTTAGAAAATAATTGCCCTAACCCTTACCCTAACCCTAACTAGTTAAATAGTTTTTTTTCCCCTTGTTTCTCCAGCTGTCTCTCAGGGCACGGGTTTATTTCCCAGGGTAAACCACAGCGGACACAAATGCTTTTTGCAGCGCTGAGAGCATCCATCTGCTCCATGTAAATGGGCTGCACGACGTGACAGGAGTCCCTCACTCACCGTCACCCCCATTGACCCCCTCCCCGAGAGCCCCCGCTGAGCCTTTTAAATCCATTTCAAGTTAAAGGCCATTATTAATGACCTCTGTTTATGCCCGGCGTCCGGCGGTCAGCAAGCGGCAGGCGAGCATGTCCAGGAAGCAGTCGCCGCTGCCGCGACACACTCACACCCACACACAAGCACACACACTCACACAAACACACACACACTGATCCAATGCCCCTGTGGAGATTTACACTTGCTTCAGTTTCATTTGTGCCAGTGTGGTCCAATAAAACAGAATTTCAGGGGGGGGGGGGTGCTCTTCTTATTTTATTGCTTCTCTATTCCTGCACCATTCCTCATCCCCCCCCCCTTCTACATTAGAAACGGAAATGGGATTCAGTAGCACTAACAAATCCACAGGTTCGACCACAGACCCCAAATGGGCACAGAACCTTGTGAGAATCTCGTGAGAAGTATGACACACAGCTCTTCTCACGAAGGTTGTCTAGAGATGGGCATGTCGTCTGGCTAATTAAGAGCTTTATTTACATCACTCGCCAGTACTTCAGAGTCTCACAGCACTTACGGAGGGGGGGGAAGCACCGTGGCTCTGGAGCCGGGCCAGAGGAATGCCCATCACAATGGCGTCCCAGTGCTCAGGCCTCGTTCCTCCTTTTTCTCCCGTAAATCTCGGCCTCATTAAAGGGGGGAAAAAACAAGGGGACGAGGGCTCCTCGAGTCTGGGGGCTGAGGGGAGGTGGGGGTGGGGGCTGTCAGAGTGGCTGAATGGGCCCCAGCACGCTGCTGGCCTGACAGGACCCCTCTTTGTGTACACAATACCCTGCATCCGGGTCCGTCCCCTCCCTCTCGCCGCTGGGCTCCCCAAAGACACAGAAGAGTGATTGTAGCAGGGCAAGGAGAGGCCAGAGAAGTGGCAGTAAGACAAGACAGCGACTTGGGCCCCTGCCAGCTCTTCTCTTTTCCTCTCTCTCCACCCCCCCACCCCACTCTTTTCCTCTCTCTCTCTGTCTGTCCTTTCTCTCTGCCTCTTCATTTTGCACTCTCATCCCCTGCTGGGAGGGATGCTGGGATAGAGGAGGACTTCAGATGCAAGCAGAGGAGTGCTGATAGGGCCAGGATCCAGGAACTTTCCCAGGGAAAGATGAGATATTGTGTCTATGTCTGTGTGTGTGTGTGTGTGTGTGTGTGTGTGTGTGTGTGTGTGTGTGTGTGTGTGTGTGTGTGTGTGTGTGTGTGTGTGTGTGTTTGTGTGTGAGTGTGCAGAGCTTACAGTGCAGAAGCTTTCAGTTTGTTCAGCTAAGTTCAGCCAGGGTCAACCACCTACAACCGCCACAGTCCAGCTCTCCCCCCGTGTTCAGTGTGCAGAGGGGATCAGATTCGGCCTGACGAGCCACGAACGAGCACCACTCAACGCAATCCTCCATCTCTGATACAAGATGTCACCACATCCACTTCCTGTCCCCGATAAAACCCTCTTCTCTTGTCCACTCTGTAGCCAGTAGTGTGTGTTATGAGCCCCCCCCCTCCCCAACCCCTGTTGTTTTCCTCTTGGCTGTCCTCTAGTCTAATCCAAACAGCAGGGATCTGTCCAAACACAGCTTCGCTCTGGTCCGTTCCCCTCCCCTCCTCTCCTCTGCCTGGACCGGGCCTGTTTGTGGACTGTGTTGCACCCTCTGTACCACTGCCCTTCTCTCTGACAGCCAAAAAAAACACAGACAGGGATCGCTTCAGTGGATGTGTGTGTGGGTGGTTGGTTGTGTGTGTGTGTGTGTGTGTGTGTGTGTGTGTGTGTGTGTGTGTGTGTGTGTGTGTGTGTGTGTGTGTGTGTGTGTGTGTGTTGTCCGGGTGTATGTGGGACAAGTGGGGAAAGAACTAGAGGTCAGACCACACATCACAGCCTCACACACACACACACACTCGCACACACACACACACACTCTGTCACCCGTATTAAATAAACTAAACAAAGCCACAGGCCCAGTCCAAGAAAAAGCCCCCCCACCATTGACCAACTCCCAGCGACAACAGCCTACCGCGAGAATGCATGAATGGAAAGCTCATGTTATCTGAGAGATAGTGGGCTCCTAGGATTTAACTTCACCTCTCCCCACCCACTGCCGGGGGGGATCAGCCCACACACCACCCAACACAATCGTAGCCCTTACTGTACAGTTAACAAGCTATCGCTGTCCTGGAACCACCGACAACGACATGAAGAGCTGGGACTGGCCAATAATTTAGCTTGAGATGCACGGGATGGAAACATTTACATAAGGAACGCCTGTCCTTCAACTCGCCGGAGCATTGATCTGCCACTAATTGGATGGAAGGCGGGTGACGATTATACTCTCGAAGCCGTGCATAATCACGCAATGGCACTTTTGTTAGAATCCATCAGGGCTAAATTGTCGGAGACGTATTAGCGGAGCGACGATTAGACCTGGCGGGCAGGGGGCATAAGAGCAGAAGATGAGAGAGTGAGGGGGGAATAAATGTAACTGTGATGGCCATCACGAGTCAGACGCATGTTAAATGTTCTGGCAGGTTTCGTGACTCAAGCGATGGGGAGGAGGCTTTTTTTAGGGTTGGCTTCACAGCGCAGGGGTAAGTGCTGGCTCTATGGAGCAGGTCCAGCTTGAATGCACTGATGATCTTTGCCTGCACAAACCACTTAGATATGGGGAAGTGTGTGTGTCTATGGAAGGGGAAAGTTGCACTAGCAGTCGTCTAAAGACTACTCCCAATATAACACATCTAACTACAACTACAGCTACTAAAACAAATGTACACAGATGCAAACACTACCACATTCATCTTGGTGTGTTGCCTTGTCAATACGTCATCTGGACACTGTGGACACATAACAAATATTTTGCATGGATAGTGTGATTTGCATCTTCACCTGTGTCCTAATGGCGGCCCTTATTGTATATCTCCACATAACAATCTAAACGGGTTTATCTGGGCTGGTGTGTGGAAGCATACTGTATGGGTGCACACGTTTCGCTAAAACCAGGCAAAACATTTCACTTCATGTTCATTCATTTTCAGTTGTTCAAATTCTCCGTTTTATTGCACAATTGTTGTTTAGACAAATCACTATTAAGTTGTCTGTGCATACAGCATATGTTAAATAATGACTTTGTGTCCACATCCTGTTTGTTTAACAAACAAAGTTGAAGGAGTACTTTGCCGCCATTAGGTCTTACCTGTCTTTTTTGGAAGTATGCTCCTGTTCAGAGATGAGTACATCGTTTCGCCTTTGCGAAATCAATTAATAACGGTGGAAGGTTTTCAATGGTATATGAGACCTATGTTGTTGACATTGCTTTGAAGGACTGACTTTATTCAAATTACTACTGGTACCATATTTACTATGTTTTTTATTCAAGTATTTCTTTCTGATACATGATATCACCCCTGTGCTGTTGGCCTATAATGGTATGTACCAATTAGGGGTGGTTTCAGTTACCTGTTCAAAATGTTGGCGTTGCATTTGTTGCGAAGCTTAGGAATTACAACCTCTTAAGAAATAAAAACTCTTAAATCAATCATATGAACTGATTCCATGTCATTCTTGCAAAGTTTTGAGGGGACATTCTCAGGAGATGATCTTATTTTAGAAATCAAATATTTGGCAAACATTAGGAACCTAGGGATTGTAGTTCAGTTTTGCTGGGTCCGAGCACATATTGGAATAAAAGGGATGACATGGCTCATAAAAAAAGAACATAGGCATTAAGATTCCGGTTGGAAAGGTGAAGTTAAAAGTCTAATAAAGATAGAGACCATGCAAAGATGGCAAGATGAATGGGAATCTGATCTAAATGCTAGACAGTATCATAAAGTACAGAGCCAAATAGGAGGGAAAAGACTCTCCTCATTGGGTTTTACCAGAAAAAGGGAAGTGGTATATCAGAATAAGACTAGGTCATACAGGTCTTAATTCCATACTTAAGCTGATATGGAAGGGTAATGGTTTATGTGCTGAATGTAATGTGAAGGAAGATGTTGTTTTGTTATTTTAATTGTAAGAAAAATTATAATTTCAGAATGAAGTGGCAAAAGGTCGAAGCTGAAAAGGGTAGGCTTATAAATTATATTCTAGAGCAGCAAGGGATGCAGTGAGACAGAATCAAAGCTTTTATTATGTTTCTGAACGATACAGGTCTGAATTTAAATTGATTATATATTTTTTATAATAGTCTAGCCTTGCATTAAGTCCCTTTACACACTCCTGTATAGTAGGTGGTGGAATACGCTAGTATCGCTGTAACCCGCCAAAAAGAAGAAGAAGAAGAAGAAGAAGAGAGCGTGGTTGGTGAGAACAAGAAGAACATTTCCACATCTGCTACATGGTTCACAAGAAATGTGAATGTTATCAATGAAAAATAAATGTAATTCCATTTTAGCCTTCAGCTCCGCCAATGTATTGCAGTGACCTGACGTGGGTGGCTTGCATTGACCCTTTAAGACCAGTGGCCCGGGGTAAATACACAGCTCCGACCTATGTCTCACTGACTCAGGCGAATCAATCCGAGACGACTCATTTACACGACTAGTCGACCCTTGTTGAGCTGAGGCCAATAGGTCAGTGTAAATGGTGTTTAAGAAACAATCCTTCAAAACATTGCCAACTGATGCAGATCAGCTAATGTGACCAGCCGACCACACAAAGTGATGCGTAACAACGCCAACAACGCCAGTCCGGACTGCTCCCTGGCATTCCCTGCCATGAGAACCAAATGAGCAGAGCTCCCCTTCAGCACTGGTTATCATTTATCTCCGTCCTCTATTATCCGGGAATTATCAGGGTTACATTGCTGCTTTTTAGCTGGGCGAAGAAGCCCACGGGTATTGTCAGTGCACCAGGCTCCGTGAAAAGACAATGGTAATACGTAAGTCCCAAGAGAGCCCTCTATTATAGGTTCAGCTCTCTTGTAGAAGTATAGCACAGGCATTATGGAACAGAGTATGACAAACGTACAGGGAAAGGTAAATTAGACTCTTTTCAATGCATAGGCAATCATCTGTAACCGTTTCTGTGTGTGCTTATGCAATGCGCACTGAAACGGCAGGAAGTAGGTATGTAGATATGAGCTACTACTGTTATTCTTAAACAACCCCTTTGCTGAAAGTGCCATCAGAGGCATTTTTACACATTGCGCTTGTCCTTACAAAATAGTGGGAAAACAAACAGGGACAGGGGGGAAAATCCCTTTATAATAGAGATGAGCAAATGTGAAGGTTCACCAGTTGGGGGAAAGATGCTGCCAGGGAGCAGCCATGACTGATTAATCATTTATTCCGTCCACCGAGACCAGCGGGCCTTGAGGGCTACACCTTGAGTGTAGCTTTTTTACCCTTTTTCTTTTTTCCAGCATTGCATTCAGGACAAAGACAAAGTTCCAGTAAAGTGAATGCCAAGACAAAGCAGTTTTCGTTGCGGGCTTGGTATGCAGTCGTCAAAAAGCAAGGGCTCTAGAGAAGCCCCCCGGGTCACAGAGATGCTGATCTCCTTTAACAACCAGCAGGTAAGGTATGCATTATTTTCAGAAACAACTAAAAAATGCAGGAGAATGCAAAAGATAGGTATTGCTGTTATTGCAGAACCTCTGGTATATAGAACAGGTATTTGTGCGTGTGTATGTTTGTTTATGTGTGTGTGAGTGTGTGGGTATGCGTAAGTACATGCATGTACGTGTGCGTGCATATAAGTGTCTGCTGGTGTCACATTTCACTGTCTTTCGCTGCCGCCACGGAAACCACAATCAGCACACGCCGTCTCCGCTAATGGATGAAGCGGGTGTGATGTCATGTTTGCCTCACTCATTACAGCATAAGCTGCTTTCTGTACAAGGTGTTAATGCCATCAGGCACATTTCTGCTTTCGTTTTTTTTTTTTTTGGCCAGCCTCGAACATTAGAGTCGCTGTCTCCATTCCATTCCATCTAATCTCCGAATCCAATCTGACACCGATATCTATCTGATAGGGATCGGCTGTTTGTTCAGAGCAGTGCCAAAGGGTTCGCAGAGGCCTCTGCTCTCTCTCTGTTTTTTGTTGCTCAATAATTCACATTCATCCACGACAGACTCTTTTCCTCCTCTTTTCCTCTCTCTCACGCTCTCTCTCTCTCTCCTTCTCTCTGCTTTACGCCAGACCCAGGAGTGGAGTCAGCACAGACACAAACACATGCTGCACCCACTATGCTCCAGCAGAGCACCAGCCGTGCATGCGTGCACGCACACACACACACACACACACACACACACACACACACACACACACACACACACACACACACACACACACACACACACACACACACAGTCACTCCTCCACGCTCTGTTTACTGATGCAGGATGCTGGGATGCTCCTCTAGAGCCCCACACCAATATAAATACAACAACAGTCAACAACCCCCCCAACACAACACATACTCTTTTCCTTTGTGTGTGTGTGTGTAAGTGTTTATATGTGCATAATTGTGAAAGCAATGGTGTGTTTGTTTGCAAACTAGTCAAATGCATGAAATATAAAATCTTTTGCTAAAATGCTAGAGTTGAATGTGGGGCGGGGGAGGCAATGTCTGGGAGACCAGTGTGTCTCGTTCATGACCTGGAATGTATTTGGGTGTGTATGTGTGTGTGCTTGCATGTGTGTGTGTGTGTGCATGTGGATGTAGGTATGTACTGAATGTGTGTGCGTGCCTGCGTGTGTATACATACGTGCGTGTGTGCATGTGTGTGTGTGTGTATGCGTGTGTATGAATATGTGTGTGTGTGTGTGTGTGTGTGCATGTGTGTGTATGAATATGTGTGTGTGTGTGTGCATGTGTGTGTGTGTGTGTCTGTCTGCGTGTGTATGGATATGTGTGGGTGTGTGTGTGTGTGCATGTACATGTATGTGTGTGTGTGCGTGTGTATGTAATTGTGCTGAGTGGCACCCGGAGTGACAGGCCTAACACTCGATGAGCCACTCATTAAACAGGCCGCCCAGCGCTGAGGGCACAGGCGTCTCCTCGTATGAAAGCAGCCACTTGGCTTTCAAGGCACTCACGGCGGACAGCCGCCCGCGATCGCTTCTTAAAAGCCTCCCTCCCACGCCTCTTCTCCCCTCTCCTCGTGCGCTAAACAAGAGTCGTCCCTTCCCCTCACATCTAATACCCTCCTCATCACATTATGTCTTGCCATCGCTATTTATATCTTGTCCCCCCTACACAAGCCAAGCCCATTTACTCCACAACCACGACTCCTTCGCACACGCGTAAAACTAAAACTAAATCCCCTCCCTGAAAAGATTCTCCTCGTTGATTCCTTCCTCTAGTTTTTCAATCTCTGAATGCCCATTTAATGGAAGGAGTGAAACGTTTATGAGAAAGATTCCAAGAGATACAGAGAGGACTCACCCCCCCTCTTTTCTTCAGCGTGTCCAACAACAGAACGCCTCTGCTCCCATAAGCCACAGGCCTGTCCTAGTAACGACTATTTACCAAATGGAACTACTTTGATGCTGGAATGACTGTACCGTTAAACGGTAATTATTCACTACTACGGCCACTCCTATTACGGCTGAAGATCAGTTTTGTCTTAAAGAGGTGAGAGGTCTCCTCTAGGTTAAACATGCATATTTAACGCAGGAGACCTCTCATCTCTTCAAGACAAAACTGATCTATCCAAAGCCCTAAATCCCATTTATCTTTATCACTACTATGTGTATATTTTTGGTGTTGGGGGTGTTAAAAAACGTAATTATTATTTTCATAAGACTGAGTAAGCTCTTAATGCTGTTTAGTTCTATGGTGCTTTTCACATCAGCCCAAATAACAGGACATTATAAATGTTTTGCTCTAGGTAATTTGAAGGTAAGTTAAAGGGACTTAAAAGGTAAGCTGTAAAAAGTTGACAGAGCATTTACAGAAGGCCATATCTGGTCTTTATCTCCACTCGAAGGCAACCACATCAGTCTAAAAGGGCATGCCATGAATAAGAATGCGTCTGAGGTACACACATCCCCCCTGAGGACTGTCATAGACGTTCCCACTAGAATAAGAACGCATGTTTCACGTGACAGTACATCCGCTCAGGAGATGCGCTCAACAGATGTAGATGCGGGTTCTGCATCTGCTGTACAGCTGGTAGGGTAGCGAGGTACTTCTTCCACGGAGTGTGACAGAAGACGTGTACAACAACACATTACAAGACTTGTTTTGTCGACGCTCTTGATAAGACACGGAAAAGACAAGTGATGGTCGTGTCCTGCTTGCTCGGATTTATGTCTGATTAAAAAGCCAGTTAATCCTGAAGATTCCAAACGACACAAAGCTCCTCCTTTAAAATACTGCCATTGCTGACACAGTGCATGACATGTTTGGACTGAATAACACATGGTGCAACCACCAATGAAGTCAGACTGGGGGAAAACAGCGTTACAACGTAGATTAAATGACAATGATCTGTGCATCACTGTGACAGAGCTTTTGGCCAAGTCTAAAGTTTTGGGGAAGTGGCTAAGAGTGGAGACTGATGGTGTTAAATCTCCATACGCTGTCTGTAGGATGTGTGCAGCAGTATACCACTGGCTCAGGGACGAGTGGGTACCAGACATGCGCCTGTAAAGCAGGAAACGGCGGAATGCGGCCAAACATCACCTCTCTTGCCAAACGTCAGGTGCCAGAGGGGGTCAAGTCTCAAATAACCATCACGATTACGGAAACGGGATGGGATGGGATGGGTCATTCTGCCTGGGATTAGAATGGGATAGAAATATTTCTTTATTCAGTCATGGGATTAGGACAGGACAGGAACATTTCTTGTGGGAGTGGGATGGGACAGGAGTGTAAATCATCACTGTTTCCCTCTTAACACACACAACCCTCTACAATCCCCCTTTAAACACATTTCTTCTGTGACATCTGACTTTACTAAAGCCACAGAGGGATTCAGTTCTGAGCACTAAGCGTGCCAGTGTTTCGTGTTCTCTTCCTCTGTTCATTCACTAAGTCAGTCAGTCAGTCCACTGCACAAAGATTTCCGATTTCTCAAGTGTGTCCACGCTTGGTGAGAAGTGCGAACTGAGACTTCTTCTCTCTCCCTGGATTCGTCTGCCCAAGCATTTCTGTCTGACCCAATCTCTCTAGAGGGATTGAAGCAGCAGCATGTCTCTTTTTTTTGTCTTATTTTACTAGTACCATCCTGATTCTCCGCTGTCTTCAAAGCCGCAAAGCTGTCATATGACAGTAGCTTTCAAAAGATTTTTTCTCATGTTATCAATCAAAGACAATTACTGCTGCCTGGTTGCAGATCGAGCCGGCGCAGGGTGAAGCAGGCACACACTAATTTGGGAAACCGAGCACATATCTTCGAGTGCAAGAAGGAGAATGGATTGCAGTTTGTAATGTGGTTGAAAGATGGTGAAATTGGTGTGGTGTAACATGACTGGCAGGCCATGGCGAATGTAGTTTAGTGATTCTCAGAGAGACAAACAATTTCATATCCCCTGACATACATACACACACACACACACACACACACACACACACACACACACACACACACACACACACACACACACACACACACACACACACACACACACAAACACACACACACACATTCGCTCAAGTACAAACACAAATTAACACCTGGTTCATGTAAAACAAAAAAAATTGAAACAAACCAGAAATCAAACCATAAAAAACTCCTCATCTCCAGCTGACATCCAGAACAAGAGCCCAAAAGCTGAAAAACTTTCTAGTATCCATTCTTACTTCCAGGTTATGGAAGTGTTAGCCCTTCAAAGTTTGGTGACTCTAGGTGATGCTGACCCAAAATGCCATAGATACAGTATGAATATGATCTCAAATAATCTTATTTAAGAGACTTCTTCTGGCCCATTTCAAAGTTTAAAATGCTTCTATGTCATCACCAGACTGGGAAGATTGATTATATCATTTGTCAAATCAATAATTTGACACGATCTGTTGACATTAATACATACGGTGGGCAATGTTCCCTCTAAGCTGCGCGCGCGCGCGGCCGCGCAGGCCAGTCGGAGAGGCCGCGCAATAGATTTTTCAGACAGCGCACATTTTTCAGACGGCATAAACGATTTTTTTTTTTGAGGTTTAAAAATCTGAGCATCAAAGGCGATCTAGGCTAGGCAATAAACATTTAAAATACTGACATGTCTGACAACCAAGCCGGATGTGCGTTAGAATGTTTACATACTAAATTTCCTTTAGCTCTCTTGCCGGCTCTGCTCCAGCAGTTATAGGCTACCATGGCGAAAAGAAAGACAGAGCAGGTGCCCCAGAAAAAGGTCTGCCTAACGTTTAAACATGAGCGGCTAGATGAAATAGTCCAAACTGACTCAGGTAGGATAAAAAATTCAGACATATTTACATATGCTCGGAGGCAAACGCGGAAATAGTTCGCTCGTGGGAAACCATGCAGTGAACAAACGTGACATTATTCTGTTCAACTAAACTGACTGGTAAAACACCATCATTAAAATGTTCCAAAGTCCAGCCATCATAAAGGATATTGAATAAATATCAACCTTGTAGACATATTGATGTATTTGCTGTAATCTCTTTGGAAACCTATGGCTAACGCAGGCTCGTGGTCATTTTCGTCAGGTCGCGTGGTTTACGAATTGCTCACAGTGCTGAAATGTGCGCTCAGAATAAAAAATATTTGCTCAGTGCTGAAAAAAATTAGAGGGAACATTGACGGTGGGTGTACAATGCAATATTAACCTTTCAGAGATTCTAGCAAATATTCCCCTGACTACTACTAGATGTCTGGAGGATAACCAGACACTGTACCTACGTCCCTATCTGGACATCTAGAAGACACTCTTGTCCATCCTGCTATAGCTAATCACATGTGATGAATAGCACACCCCAAAGCAGCAGTAGTACAGTGCATAGACGAGGGCATCCATCAAAGGGGGGCTAAATTAAAATGCCAAGACAGGCCATTGAGGGTTACTCACACTCAATATCCCTAGCCTGCTCCTCTCCTTCCATTTACTCAAACACTCAGAGGCTTTCAGCGCGGGGCCTCGTCTTTAAAACAGCCTGACAAAACCTCATTAATTAGGACCGCAAGACCGTCATCTTCCCTAATAGACCATAATGAGAGCTTTTTTTGATGTAAACAACCCTGTCAGTACGAGGGAAGCCAAAAGAATGAGACGCTCTTCAGCCTCACAGATCGACTGACGAAAGAATGTTATATAGACTATATATTTTTCAGTTTTTTATTATTCAACAGAAACAGCAGCCCAATATTCTACTCAAGGTGACTCAATGGATTAGTCATGATTAATTAATGAACTGATTGATGTGGTTATGTAGCCAACTACACAACGGGAGCGTCATTTGCCAGCTGGCGTTTTGAAGTCCACCTTTATAGAGCATGACATTATAGGACATAGCTCCACTGTGCAGTCTGAATGACTGATTTCTGCGGTTTGGTGTGAACAAATGTACGCCAAGATGCCACAAGATGCATCTATTTTATACAGAGCAAAAAAATTGTGGATCTATTGATTAGTTTCTCACTGCTCTGTCAAATAGATAAAAATAATGACACCAAGCATACTGTGCTCGTTTTTAGACAGGAGCAACTTTCCATAAGTTGAGAGCGTTTCAGGCAAGGGTGTGTGTGGGGGGGCGTTGAGCGGGGAGGAGAGAGAAGGGGGGGACTTGTACATGCACATTGATTAAACTTCCCAAATCAAAGACAGCTAGGGATGCAGTATCGATCAAACGGAGAGTGTCTTCCCGTTCGTGTCCAAAGAAGTTTATTTTTGAAAAATGAAACGGCTCTTTCATCCTGAGGAACCTGGAGCCTGACAGGCCTGATGCGCAGAGTACACACGCATACACACACATACATATACATATACACACACACACACACACACACACACACACACACACACACACACACACACACACACACACACACACACACACACACACACACACACACACACACTCACACACACACACACACAAACACAAACACACAGAAAGAGGGAGTCTTGTGTTAGGCTACCACCCACACACAACAGCACAGAGATGTAGATGAGCGAAGTGAGGAGAAAGACGGAAGGGGAAGTGAAGGAGAGGGAGAAACAATGAGGAGGAGGGAAGAAAAAAAAAGAGGGAAGAGTAAAGGGAAAGATGAGAGGAGAAAGAGTGGGGGGGGGGGAGCAACAAAGAGGAGGATAGAGAGAGGGAGAAAAGAGGAAGAGGAATGAGTGGGGAAATGATGAAGGGTGAAAGGCAAAGCTGAAGGGATAGAGCGAAGAAGTAGACATGGAGAGAGAGAGAAATCAAGGCAGGACTCAGGAGTGAAGGCCCACCATTCCAATCAAAGACACCCACGGCCAAATTACAGCAGAAGGAAAATAGGCATGGCAGGCCTCTGATGTGAGCCGGTGTCTTTCTATGGAACGACATCTGGAGATAAAAGTCACAGCCCACATCCCCCTACCAGACGTGCACACACACACACACACATACAACACACAAAAAAAACACACACACACATACACACACACACAACACACACAACACAATAACACACACAAACACAACGTGCCACATCTGCACCATCCTTCCCCATCGCCAGAGAAGCACAACCACTGTGGATGCATTGATTGCTCTTCAAACACAAAACGACTGAAGAAAAAGCCCCTACAGACTTCTCCATTCTTTCAAAGACAGCATCCTGAAGGCCTGTAGTCTGTTGTTTCCGCCCCCTCCCTTTCTCTTTCTCTCTCTCTGTCTCTTTTTGTCTTTCTCTTTGTCTCTCTCTCTCTCTCTCTCTCTCTCTCTCTCTCTGTAGTGCCCAGTCGCTGGACCTCAGAGACAGCATTCCCACAGAGACCCTCATACATGATGTAGGAGCGCTGGCATCCAGAGTGGTTTCCTCGCGTGTGTGTCCGTCCTCTCTGGCAGAGCCCCCAGGAGAATCCTGAGGAGAGGCAGCCGTGGACTGACAGACACAAGCCCAAGAGACACACATGGGTCTGGGTAACACTGGACAAGGGCCATGTCTCTTTCTCTCTCTCTCTCTCTCTCTCTCTCTCTCTTTCTCTCTCTCTCTCTATCTCTTTCTTCACCTCCTCTCTCTCTCTTGCTCTCTCACTCCCCCACGGGACCCGTCCAAAAGCACCATATGAGGGACAGACTGGCCTGACAATCCACCCACATTTGCCAATGGAGCAGCTCGGCACATGATGTCCTGAGCCTGACAAGGGCAAGAACATATACACATCCCAAGTACACAGGGATCCTGTTTGTGTATGAGCAGCATACAGGGATCCTGTGTGTGTTTGTTTGTGATGGTGTGTGGTGGTGTGTGTCTCTGTGCGTGCTGGGACGGTGTGTGTATCTGTGCGCGCTGGGAATCTGTGTCAACTGTATTACGTCATGTTAAATCTGTGGTACACATGACAGCTTGTTCATGATGGAACCATGGTGGACCTGGCTGAACTCCTACCAGTAGCAGCGGCTATAGAAATATGATACAAAATTCAATAGGTTGTGATTAACAGACCATAAACCAAATAATTAACAAATGAAAAGTCACAACTGCGAACAGTATATTATTTGTATTACTGGGTTAACAATACAACTAATATCTAAAAGTGATGTTCCTTTGTGCTATAACATTTTATGTCATTTCAATCTGTGATTATAAATATGTACGTACAGTATAGAAGCCATTAAGTCCTAAGACACATTTTAATTACTTTATAAACTTTAAGCAATGAATGATTAGACCACTATGGAGACTTGATCCAAATTATACCAAGTCATCCTTGTAGGACATTTACTAATTGGACCAAATAGATTATGCTTAGGAGTATTCACCACAGGCTATGTTCCCCATTATGGAGCATTACACATGTCAAATAAGGTCAGGTCAGCACGTCTGTTATGGATTACATTATATCAGCATACTGAAAGCGATACTGGTAAATACACTGGGAATATGAGTGAAAGACTGACTAAAGCATGATGACCCGGACTCGTATTGACAGCCTGTCTAAACCACCAGGGGAGTGGGTCATTATTTGGTCGATAAGAAATCCACTGTACTCTTTGATCTGCACCAAGGGGGTCGTTTAAAACCTCTCTCTGTTTCCCACAGAGGCCTATTGAATACAGACAGCATGCAATTTACTGAAACCACAGCCCACAATGCAGCCATGATACGCTGGTGAAGGAATCCATTTTAGGCTGATACCTCGCCTCCTTGATTGTCACACCAAACAATCTTATTTCGTTAAGGAAAAACAAACTAAACTAAACTATGTCAGTAACAGCAGTCTTCCTTTCAGGGACTCCATTCAGGGCATAATAGTCTTCATGTTAGGAGTCCCTAGAGCAGGGAGTGAGTTGTGTGAGCATATGCATAGTGTACGTACAGAAAGCCATGGACAGCAAGCACAGCCGCCCCATGCTGCCTTCACTGCCTAGGCCTCCGAGTCGGACTCACACGTGAACACACATACACACGTGCACACACACACACACAGGCACACAAACACACATACAAACGTTCACACACACACTTACACACACACACACACACACACACACACACCTGCACACACACATACACACACAAATGTGAACACACACACACACACCTGCACACACACATACACACACACACAAATGTGAACACACACACAGGCACACAGACACACAGACACACAAACACACACACTCACATCAGTGGAGGCATGGAGCCACTTCATTCAAACACGTACACGCCCGCTGTTCACAAACCACTTGTGATTCATAATGCACTGAAAATTTCACTGGACAAGGCCAGGAAAATGACAGTCATGAAATCTTTATGATCCTTGAGTAAACCTGCATTGCCGTATTTTGTTAACACAGAGCACTTTGTTGCTGCCTTGGAATATACTGTATTTTCTTAGACTGTCAAGGAATGTCAGTACCCTTCAGTGTGTCCTGTGCAAATGTGTGAAGCCCACTCAGCTGGTGGAAGAGAGGGCAAACCATTTAAGGGCATCAATACATAGAGGGGTGCCATTTTGCTTTTCACACTTCTCTACATCTCCTCCCCATGGAGAGGAGGCCAAGAAAAGCCCATCTGTGTGTGTGTGTGGGGTGTGTGTGTGTGTATGTAGGGTGTGTGTGTGTGTGTGTGTGTGTGTGTGTGTGTGTGTGTGTGTGTGTGTGTGTGTGTGTGTGTGTGTGTGTGTGTACGTGTGTGTGACTTTGTGTGTGTGTGTGTATGTTTGTGTGTGTGTGTGTGTGTGTGTGTGTGTGTGTGTGTGTGTGTGTGTGTGTGTGTGTCTGCATACACAAGGACAAATAACTCTGCACACAGTACAGAGAGTAGAGGGACAAACAAACTAAATTATTTTCTTGACAACACCTCCTTTTTTTCCATATTGAGGAATAGAAACTCTTTGGAACCTTTTTGAAGTGTGATAAGTAATACGCACGACTGTGCTCTGAAATATTCATAGCAGTTTTGCTGTATAATTATGAAGCAACTGAATTCAAAGGACAGAGGAGATAAGAAGGAGAGGGAAAGGAGCACACACTGAGACACACACACACACACATATATAAATACAAATACACCTACATATGCCTGTCTGTCAATAAGACTAGCACATCTGTTAGCCTGAGTGTGAAATAAGCCCAAACATAATTAGGCTTCAAGCTCACCTTAGAGGGTAGAGATGACACTCACCTACACAGCCCCCACATGGAACTCTTACCAGGTGAGCACACACACTCACAAATGTGCACACTACACACAGAGAGACCTAACGTGGTGTGCACAGTAAGGGGGGGAAGAAATGATACACATAAACACACACGCACACAAACACACACACACACACACACACACACACACACACACACACACACACACACACACACACACACACAAGCACACACACACACACAGCCTCACACACTCTGAGGGACAGAGGGAGGTTCAGGCCGTTCCAGACCTCCCTAGGGCCAGGAGACCAGATGCACCGCGCTCACAATATGGCTAAAAATACGACGCTAACAGAGGAGATTAATTAAAATGAACATGGTTCAGAGAGTAAGTAGCCCCCCCACCACTCACTCACTCACACTCCCTCCCTCCATCCCTCTTTCTCTCTCTCTCTCTCTCTCCCTCACTCATTTACTCATTTCTCTCTGTCCTTGTTTCTACTGTTTGATTAGTGGGAGTCTTCCACTCTGCCGTCACCTACAATGTTCTCCGTTCTGGCCCTCTCTAAAGTAGGCACGTCAAGGTTACTTCGCTGGACTAGACTGCAATCACTTCAACACCCACCATTCTGTACATCCTGAACTCAGTAATTTTACACTGACACCATGTTAGGCCATATGAGGCTACATGTTCTTTAACGCTGCACATGTCATGGTCAGTAGACTGCAGTGCCAAATGGTGGTCTGTATTACTGTTATCATACAGACAGGGCGCAGTCTTGTGTTAAGCAAACAGGTACCCTAATATTTTAAACAATATCAAATAAATATAATAATAATAATAATATATATTCATATATTTTCTACTTCTGTGTTGTATGTCACTGGGACCCACAGGTACGTTAATGCAACTGTTAAAACAGGCTTGGTTAACACCAACCATTACCTCTGTAGAAACTACACATCAAGTGTCTAAACAACCTTTAGGTAATATGGCTATTATAATGTGATTATGTCAGATGAAACTGAAGGAACTTTTTACTGTTCATATGTTTGAGGGATCCAAAATGATCAAACCACTGCCTCAGCTTGCACAGTATGTAAAAAGATGCACCATGGTTCTCTACTCAGTAACTTTGAAATTCATGTTACATGACAGCGTATCTTCTGCCCTCCTCTGTGCTAGCTCTGTGCTAGCTCTGAGCTAGCTCTCTCCAAGAGGCGAGGGCAAAGACAACTGCTATGCAGCGCTCCCCATACTTGAATCATCTGCTTTTAACTGTCTTCCCCACAGTGCTCCCAGCACAGGTAATGGCAAACAAAACCTCACAGGGGGTGGGGGGGGGATGGAGGGACAACAACACTCACTTGCTTGCTCGGTCTGTTGCTCGTTTTCTCGCTTGCAGACACACTCTCCCACAAATTCCTGGAGGAGTCTGCAGATGCACAAAGCCATTCAGACTTGGAATTAATTTGCCTCGCCTACCTCTTCTGGCAGTGACGGGAGTAGGAAGATGAAGGGGGGGGGGGGAGTACAGGAAGGGAGTGGGAGGGGTTGGGGAGAGAGGAGGATGATGAGGAGGAGAAGGAGGGGTCCTTGCTGAAACACTGCAGGGACCCCCGGTGAGGTGGTTACGCTCCAAATCTCCAAAACAAACCGTTCTGCTCGGCTCTGCTCCCGAGCATGCTCAAGGCACATCTTGCATCTTGCATCTCTCTCTCGCTCTCTCTCTCTCTCTCTCTCTCTCCTCTCTCCCTATCTTTGTCTCTCTTTCTCTCCTTCTATCCACGCTCAACACTGCTTCTCCGACGGCGCTGCATCTTCGAGTCATGCTCATTTCTGAGCTGCGAGGTGTGAAACACGAAGTGACTTCCATTCAGATCGCAATCGGGGCCTGCAGTCGTGGAACATGGCTTAGTGCTCAGGCCCCTGCAAACCCATACACACACACACATACAAACACACTCACACACACACATACTACACAAACAAGAACACACACAACAAGCATGACCATCTCAGTTAATATTCTTTGCTCACTGCGGGACCCTTGTGTGTTCCATGAACATTGCTCCCAGCATTCAGCTCAGGATGAGATGCCATGACTGACAAGAGAAGCCTCTGGAACATGACAGGCCAAACTGCCATAACCGGCATCAAAGGGACTCTGGCTTAGCCAACCTAGAGAGGCACGAATGGCGAAGTGGCTAGCCTCACCAGACTAAAGCACCAAAACACCACAAAGATCAGTTTAATGAAGACCATAGCTGTTCGGCTTTATGACTTGGTCTTAAACCAGCTGTACTCTTTGCTTTAAGCCACCCCCACACACATACACACTGATTTGGTCTGTATCTCAATCCGCTGGAAAATAAACATCTCTTCTCGTCGATTTAATTTGATTTATTTTTTTTCATCTTGTGATTTTTCCATAGCTTTGCTGCAAATCCCAAAGACGAGCTTCATCTTTGTTTTTGGCCCAAATGAATCATTGAGTGAGAGCTTTTCTTTCTTGTAGAAATCCCACACAGGTATCACATTACTAAACTGAGTTTTTTTTATTTGTATCCCTCTCCAGTCACACCCGTCGTCCCTCAGAGCTAGGCTGGGCTGGGATGATGTTTGTAGGTGGGGGGTAGGGAGGGGTCAAGTCTTCTGCTTTATCTGAAGTTTCATTGCAGAGGCCAGGACCCACTACACAACGCAATTTCAGCCTATACCACTGGTCCTCCCGTGGGCAATCCGGCCTCTCTCTCTCTCACACACACACACACACACACACACACACACACACACACACACACACACACACACACACACACACACACACACACTCAGACACACACCCACACACACACACACACACACACACAGACACCCAGATACACACTTGCCATCTAATCCGAGTGGAGTAGAGGAGTTCTAGGGCCTGATAATGAATGTAATTTCACTTATCCTCTGGACATTCCCTCTCCACAGTCTACGAATTTCAGAGGGGAAGAGACAATCTGCTTTGACTGGGGAGCCTGACCCCCACCACCACCACAACCCCACACCCTCTCCCCAACCCCACACACACACAGACACACACACACACACACACACCACCACTGAAGTTACAAGCTGATCACAGGAGATGCTTTGGTAGAAGATTAAAAAGAACTTATAAGTTGGAGTTTCTTTTTTTTGCCATCCACTCTCTTCCCAACTGATTGATCAGCAATTACTCAGTATTTTGAACAGAAGCCATTCATCCAGACCAGTTTGATCTCGACCCACTGGTGTTGTGTTCCATTTCCTGTTTCCATTCTCTATGTTCTACAACCTAATCAATTCCACTTGATTTTCCACTTGACATTTCAAAAATAAAAAATAAATATAGGGGATGTTTGGATGACCATCATCAAAGTTTCCCATCAGACAATGATCCCTGGTCTAGGAAGTATTCCTGCAATTTCAAACTTTCACAAACATTCTCAGCAAGTATGATGACTTCAGTTCTGCTCATTACAGACCTCCTCTTTTTCAGGCTGTTTTTTTGTGCGAATGGAAACTTCCGGAGACATCAGGTGAGATATCAGAGAAAGAACCGAGGTAAATCCCGGGGCTTTAGTGTTCTCACCCCTCTCCTGTTTCCGAGGTGCCCGGAGAAGCGCTGTTCCGTGTGGGATTTGCGAGCTCAGCATCTCACATGCCCCGCCAACGATTTTGGTGCAGCCAGTGAACCAGAACCACTTACAAAAATCCATAAAAATCTCATGGGTTATGTGTATGTGTGTGTGTGTGTGTGTGTGTCTGTGTGTGTGTCTGTGTGTGTGTATGAGAGAGAGAGAACCTGTGTGGTGTGTGTGAGAGAGAGAGATAGAGAAAAAGAGAGGGAGAGAGAGAGAGTGTGTGTGAGAAAGAGAAAGAGTGTGTTTGGGTGAATGTATGCATGTGTGAGAACCCGTGTGCCCCTCAGTGTGTATAATCACATGTGTGTGCTTGCTTTGTTTGTTTGTTTGTCTGTTTGTTTTGTCTGTCTGTGTGAGTCCGTGTCTGTACACCTGTGTGGCTGTGGGTACCACTGCACGGCACCGTCTGCATCCAGTTCTGACACACAGAGGATGTGGGGCTCGTCATGTTGCTTGGCAGCGGGAATCAGAGGAGTGAGCCCTCCCTCTGCTGCGCCGCTCCTCTGAGACGCAGAGGATGCTGCCAGCTCAGGAGCCCCCCGTCCTGTGCCGTCTCTGTTCCATAAAAATAGCTCATGCAACCAGGTAGCTGCGTCTGAAAGCTCGCCAACGAGATATGGTGGATCACTCACTGTGTTTTAGATTGTCACCACAGTATTTGACAGGGCACATGCACACACACAAACACACATATGCATCTAAATGTATTTAGGGAGAGACAGATAGAGAGAGGAGAGAGAGGAGGGGAGAAAAAGAGAGAGGGGTGGGGGGGAGGTGATAGGAGGTTTCTAGGTCCCCATCACTGAGTGAGATGACTCACTTCGACTCACTCACTTAAACACTCTTATCAGCATCTTTGACAAACACTGATATGTATACATAGGCAAATATACTCACTCACAGACCATTGCATGGCATCACAAAGCACACCCGTGTGTGACAGTGTGTGTGTGTATACGTGTGTGTGTGTGTGTGTCTGTGTGTGTGTGTATGTGTGTGTGAGTGTGTGTGTGTGTGTGTGTTTGTGTGTGTGTGTGTGTGTGTGTGTGTGTGTGTGTGTGTGTGTGTGTGTGTGTGTGTGTGTGTGTGTTGGGAGCGCCTGTGAGTCTGTGATACAATTGTACACACAGTCTAACAAGGCATGCTTTCATTCAATGTGTGTATGTCCATGTGCTATGCACACACACACACAGACACACCTACACACACACACACACACACACACACACACACACACACAGACACACACACAGACACACACACACACACACACACACACAGACACACACACACACACACACACAGATACACACACACACACACACATACACACACAGGCACACACAGGTACACACGCACACTTTACCTTGCCACGCTGTGTGATAGTCTGCATCTAATCCTCTGTACATATGCTCCTCCGCCCAGTCCCACAGCGCTCTGCCACACACCGGTCACCTCTAAGCCCCGTGGGGAAATCCCTGAACCATCATCATTCTAAACAGCCATATGCTCTCTCTCTCTCTCCTTCTCTCTCTCTCTATCTCTCTCTCTCTCTCTCTCCTTCTCTCTCTCACTCCCCTCTCATTCTCTCTCTCTCTTTCATTCTGCCTCACTCCATATCTCTCTTCATCTTCTCTATCACTGTCCCCTCTCTCCCTCACTCACTCTGTCTTTGTCTATCTCTCATTCTCTCTCTCTTTCTGCCTCACTCCATATCTCTCTTCATCTTCCCTATCACTATCCCCTCTCTCCCTCACCCTCTCTCTCTCCCTCTCAGCACAGGAGGCCTGGAGCACCTGACCGTCCTGCCCTGTCTGCCCCCCCCCCCCCTCCCTCGCACGGCGAGCGCCACCTGTCTCGCTGCCTCCACACACCTCCCCCTCACTCACTTTCACTGACTTTCCAAAAAGTTACTCAAAGTACACCAGGGGAGAGCTGGCGGGGGTGGAGCTGAGCCTCTCTGCAGACTCTCTTTCCACTGGGGGGGGCATCACATTTTTGTGATATTTTGTCATGTTTGATTTATTTATTTTGTTTAATAAGGATGATTGTGACAGCAAGGTGGGGCAGCACGACAGAAGGACCAGCAGTCTCCTCTGCTTTGTCATAACAACCACACACACCTATTCAAAATCCTCCAAAGAAAAGAAAACACAGGTGGATTTGAGTAAGTGTAAAAAACAGGTTTACGAACTTATCAACAACGTAGTTGGTGTCCATTTTATCCCTCATTTACAATGCTCTCCTGCATTTCCACAAGTCTGTGAGAGTCGATGACATTTCTACTGCTGATTTGCAGTGGCGTAGGCACCAACTGCTTTTTAAAAAACCCTCCTGTCATAACACCAAGAGAGATAAAAAAAAATCAGATGCAAATTTCAAACTTAAACTGAGCTGTTTTTCTCGCAAAAACCCTACGGAGGAAAGGTGACGCCTGAATCCTCCCATGGTCTGCTTTTTCACATCTAAGAAAGACCCAGCAAACTCTTGTGAAAACGCACTGAAGGGTTCGAGAGACAGAGAGAGAGAGAGAGAAAGAAAGAAAGAGAAAGAAAGATCGATAGAAGGAGCAGGGAAGGCAGAGTGATAGGGAGGGAGAATTTCCTACATATGTCGGTCGCTCCCTCTCTTTCTTCGCTGTTATCGGGCCCCTTCGCTGAAGCAGTCTGCCAGCACTTGGAATCTGATTAGCGTCGTCTCATTCACAATGACAAATATCAACCCACAGCCGAGAGGAAGGGCCTCCTCTGTAGCACATCGCGCATCTTATCCACGCTGGATAAAAATACCCTAAAGATGGAGAGAGCCAGCGGCCTGAAGAGAATGAGCAGAGAGAGAGAGAGAGAGAGAAAGAGGGAGAGAGAGAAAAAGGAGCACAGGGAATGAGCAAAAGGAAGAGAGAGTATGGAAAAAGCAAAGAAGACATCCACAGAGCTGCTTCCTTGATGATTGTTTTTATTTATTTATTTATCTATTTATTTACCTCTTCCCTTTCCCTTCGGATGTATGCTGTATATCCGGTGTACCCCCTCAACCCCTATGCTTTGGCAGTACTGCAGAATGTTATGGCCACGCCAATAAAGCTGCTTTTGAACTGGAATTGGAATCTGAGAGTAAAACACACAGAACCAGAAACAGACAAAAACAGAACAGGGACAGAGAGAAAGAAAAATAAGGAGAGTCTAGAGAGAGAGAGAGAGAGAGAGAGAGACGGAGAGAGAGAGAATGAGTAGGGAGAAGGGAGAGAAAAGGAGAGAGAAAAAGAAAAAGAGATAGAATAGAGAGAGAGAGAGAGAGAAAGAGGGGGAAAGGAAAAGAGGAGAGGATGAAAGAAGAGCCTTTTCTCTCCCTCCTCGGTGTCGGCAGGCAGGCAGGCAGGCAGGCAGGCAAGCAAGCAGGCCGGCTGCCAGCACAGATTATCCCTCTCCCTGGTTCACAGATTTGCATGGAGGCAAATGAAAGACACAGAGCCCACGGCTGAATTAAGAGGTCAGGTGCAAAGAGCTGGAGATGGAGAAGAGGAGCGAGAACGCCAGCGACGGCAAATGAGAGAGAGAGTGAGAGAGTGAGGGAGAGAGAGAGAGAGAGAGAGAGAACGTGAGAGAGGAAGAGTGCAATGAAAGTCAGCTCAGTAAAAGACGACTGCCAGAGATCAAAGGAGGAAACACACAAGGGGGGGGGGGGGGGCATATTAAGCAACACACACACACACACACACACACACACATATATATAAATATACTGAAAAAGCCTCTGAGGCATATACCTGCACAAAGAGCTAAGAGTTATCCACACAGGAAACAGACTCCTTCTTCAGTAAGTGTGAGAGTAAGTGGGCCCCCTTCACCACCACACTGACACACAGCAAGGCTAAGCCAGTAGAGCCCAGGCCATCTCTGCTGCCATGGGCCTCCATAGTGTGAGTGTGTGTGTGTGTGTGTGTGTGTGTGTGTGTGTGTGTGTGTGTGTGTGTGTGTGTGTGTGTGTGTGTGTGTGTGTGTGTGTGTGTGTGTGCGGTTGGAGTGTGGTGTAATCCCCATGATTATCTACTGGGGGACAACTCTATTTTTGGCAATTACACAGTTATGGAATCATCTGAGTATCACAAAGGCTGGCACAGACACAGTGATGCATACTGTATGATCACACACACACACACACACACACACACACACACACACACACACACACACACACACACACACACATTTCTACCATGTTAATGTGCTCAATCCTATAATTACACACAACAATTTGCGTACTGCTTACAGTAAAACACAATGACGATTCGGCAGCAAAATGACTGGACTTCAACTCTAAAGACCAGTGAATGTGATTGGACTGAGCCAAGTCCTCCTGTGAGTGACACTGAGGCAAACGAAGGCACAACACTGAAGCCTCTCTGCGTGTCATTTCCAACAAAGCATGCAAAAATATGCAGACACATGGAGGAATGCAAACACCCAGAGGTCACGCTGGTCCCCAGAAAATAGAGCCCCTGACTGCGAGCCTGCCTCATTCCCGGAGGACTCAACTGTGTGTGTGTGTGTGTGTGTGTGTGTGTGTGTGTGTGTGTGTGTGTGTGTGTGTGTGTGTGTGTGTGTGTGTGTGTGTGTGTGTGTGTGTGTGTGTGCCCCACCCACCCATCACTGAACACTTCCCTTTGTTTTCTTGTGTGGAGGAGATGCTGTCCTTGGCACTTTGTTTTTTTGTTTTTTTCCCCCCCATCTCGTTCTCTCCTTCTCTTTCGCAAACTGTCAGCCAGCAGCCAGAGACCTAGCCAGAGCTGTCGGCCTAACGCCGAGTGATAAATAAATCAGCCGGGAGGCTCCATCTCTTAGCCAGCAATTAGGCACTCTCTGACAGCTGACGAATCAGCTTCCTGCGATGGCCACCTCCTGATGCATTACCACAATTACGCAACGCCGCACAGCTGTTCCCGCCAAGCCGCCGCAACGCACCCCTGACCCCCCCACCCTGCTTTCCGCCTCGCGGGAGTGTCACTCGCGGGTCCCTTTTGCCGCGCGGAAGGAGGTGTTGTGTTAATCACACTGTGCCGCTCCGACACTCCCATGGTGTTGAGTGAGGCGCCACCGACCAAACAGGAGGAGCAGCAGGAGGGCGGGGACATCAACCATGGCGGCAGCGTTCAGGGGGAGAGACGGACGAGGAAGTGTCTTCCTGCCTCAGCTGTCTCCACTTCAGTGGAGGAATCAGGGATATGGGGGCCTTCCTTTTCTCCCCAGGAGCGTTGTTATTTTTTTTGTCATTGTTTGCATGTTTGCATAATCAGGCCATCATGATGTTTATTTTTGTCATTTGGTGTGTGTGTGTTTGTTTGTGTGTGCATGGGAGCATGTGTGTGTCTGTGTTTGCGTGTGAGTGAATGTGTATGTGCCTGTGTGTGTGTGTAAGTGCATGTGTGTGTATATATGTGTGTGTGTGTGTGTGTGTTTGTGTGTGTGTATGTGTGTGTGTGTCTGCGTCTGAATGCTGCACAGCTTGCAGCAGGAAATAATCTTTCTGCAGATTTGTGGCTGTGTTGTCCTTGGGGCGGCACAGGGGGGCGGGTGGTGTGTGGGGGGGCTGGGGGGGGGGGGGTAACAAAGGGACAAAAAGCTGATGGAGCAGTCAAAACAGACAGAGGGAGAAGTGAAGTGGTGCGGCTCACTACAGACAGAAGGAAGACCGCAGATGAAAAGAGAGACACAGCAGGCGACACCAGGAGAGAAGAAAAGAGGGATGAAGCTAAACAGAAAGAAGAAGAGAAAAATAGGTGTATAGTTGCCTTCAGCAGATCTCTCTCTCTCATCCTCCTTTCTTTTGCTCTCTCCCTCTCTATCTCCTCTCTCTCTCTCTCTCTCTCTCTCTCTCTCTCTCTCTCTCTCTCTCTCTCAGGCTTTCCTGCTTAACCACATGAAGCTGCATGCTCTTGGCGTCTGGTGGGGACTCTTTAATCGAGAGAGATCCTCCAACACACCAGGACCTGCAGATTGATTCCCCTATTTAGCTCCATCCACCCACACACCATTTGCAGGTCAGTGCCTGGGTCAGGGGGGATATAGAGGTCTCTCAGACACTAGCAGCAGTAGGGGGAAGAGAGGTGGAGAGAGAGAGAAAGAGAGAGAGAGGGCAGACCTGTGATAAGCGAAAATAAAAGGAAAGCAAGAATGAAAGGAGGATAACGGAGATAGAAAGAGAAGGCGCAAGAGAGAGAGAAAGGAGGATGAGAGAGAGAGAGAGTGTGTGTGTGTGTTGACTGCTAGTTTGGGAGAGTAGTAATAAAATCATCACTTCGCTCTCTGTGCTACAGCCTTAATTACCTCTCAGAGGAAAATCAAATGGGTAAACAGCATTTAAACAGCCAGCTGGGAGAGCAGCGCGGAGAGAGAGAAACAGAGAGAGGCAGAGAGAGAGAGCAGGAGAGAGAAAGAGCAAGAGAGGGAAGAGAGGAGCAGAGGAAGAGGGCAAGAAGATGAGACAGAGAGGAAGAGAAGGAACATTAAAAGCACTAAGATGCTCCTCGCCACTTGGCATTCAACTTATGATCTTGACATGAGAAAGGCACACAGTGAAAGGTGTCACTACAGAGAGGGAACGAGAGCTACCAAAACACCCTCACACACACACACACTAACACACACACAAACACACACACAAACACACTCACACTCACACAGAAAAAAACTAACAGGGCTCTTGATCTCAGCCTCCAGCCTGGTTGAGAGAGGAATTCTGTCTGATGAGCCTAGTTTTGCTACGCTACAACAGCCAACGGGATAACTGTACTAAAGCTAATATTTACATTATCTTTAAGTCAACTGTAATTAAGATATATATGTTTCTGGCGTTTTCTTTTTGTTTACCTGAAGAAGTCTGTTTAATCTTTGTACACAAACACATATACCCTGAACATATAACAGTTCCTCCACATAAGCCCACACAGGTACATGAATGCAAACTATGCAACATTTAAACCTCACAAAAAAAGCAGTACAGAAGCAGTTCATTAAAAAGTATATGACCGACGGAGATTGTAGGAGGCTTCTTAAAGTTTACCAAAGAGATTACACTCATCCTCTTTCTGAACCAGCAGCACTCTACCACAGCAGAGGTGAGGAGAGGAGGGAAGGGGAGAAAAAAGGGTGAAAAAAAGAAAGGTAGCACGTTGAAAGGTGGACTTATCTGGGGGAAGCAGGCTGCTGCTATCTCTCCGCCCTCCAGGCAGGGAAAGAGTGGAGTGCTCTGCTTTCCAGAGTGGAGACGGATGAGCGACAGCCGTGGTCCCTCAGAAGAGGGCGAGGTGGCGGAGACAGAGAGTGGCCAAGCACACCCCACTCACACACACGGGCACACACACACCTTCACACAGACACGTACGTGCACATGATGGTGAAAACACAAACACACCAAAACAGACTCATGTGTGTGTGAGTGTTCACAATCATTCACACACGTACATATGTGGGCGCCGCAAACACACACATACATACACAAGCACCCCCCCCCCCGAACACACACACACATACATACACAAGCATCCTCCCCAGTCACGCGCACACACACACACACACACAAACACACACACACGCACACACACTCCTGCCCCAGTGATGCCCCCTTCAACCATTGAAATAACATTACTGCACAGTGAAATGTCAAGGGCTGAGGCTCCACACATATGACAAACTGAGGCAGCAAATGTCAACTGTGCATCAACATGGCAGCAAGGGGGGGGGCGGTTATGGGTGGAATCTCATTAGGCTGTGGGGACTCGGGGGAGTGTGTGTATGTGTGTGTGTGTGTGGGGGGGGGGGGCATGTGTCATGTCAAGTGTTAGCTGCCATAGGTTCACTCAGACTCAAGGACGTGACCTCATACAGGGCATAGTCCATACACTTTGGCTCAGGTCACGAGGAAGTTAAACTAAAGAAATGACCCCGAAAATCGGATCTGTCTGAAATCTCCCACAGCTGCCACCAGGCGAACACTGGCTGATGCAGTAAAACTGAAGCGGATGCTTTTTCGCTGGCAAAGCCCGAGCAAACGTTGGCTATATTAGATGTGATGTATTCCAGCGTATTCCGGCGTGTGGCGTGGCACCATTAAAAGCTGTCAGAAAACGAGCCAAAGCCAGCTGAGTGAGTGATCTGCAGCCAAAATCTCTCCTCCTCTTCCTCCTCCTTGCCCCCTCTCTCCTTGGGCGGCCCCACCCAGCGCAACTGCCCCTGCCGGTGGTAGTCAAGCACAAGGTCATCGAGAGTTCCAGAGTCACAGAAAGAGAGCAGTGGGCTGTAAGTTCAGAAAGAGACGGACCAGGTTTGAGAATGGAGGGTGGGGCTGGAGAGGTGGAGGAGGTGGAGGCGGGGGCGGAGGAGGACTGCACTCAGCTGCAGATGTCTGAAGGTGCCAAGGCTTGGCGGGATGGGCGCCACGTCGAGGAGTAATCACCCTGTGAGCGCAGCCAGTAACGAGCCTGCTGCCCCGCCCAGCTCCATCCATCACCAAACAACCCCCCAGGCACCCCCACCACCACCACCACCCCCGCCATGGCTGGTGTAGAGGTCATCAGATCAGCCCCTGGGAGCGCTGCCAGAGACCTGCCACGAAGGATCCCGCTGAGCGCCCTCCTCCCCACGCCAGGCCCCACGGCTGCCTCACAGCTACACACCTGTGATTATCCTCCTCTCTCCCTCTCTCACCTCATGAGGTCACAGCCTTTAACACAGGCACGCTCACACAAACACATTTACACAGAATCAGACATATGTAAGTATCTATACAGATGACATAATAAGAGTTTAGTTGATACAATGAAAGAGGAGGTCCAATTGGAGTTTTGGCGAAATTTGGTTGCATTTTGGTCTTGTGTTCACAAGGCAACGGTGTTTTAAGTTCCTGAAAGCGCATCTTTATTTAAACATGTTAAAGAGTGGAGACTTTTGAAAATGCAGGCCTTAATTACGTTGTGTGGGCAGGTAAAAACAGATGACGAGATTGACGACACGGCCCAAACTTTATCCAATCCCCTTTCATTCTCCATGAAGCTTCAGCCTGAGCTCCATCCTTCAAGGCCTCCACCATGTCCTCAGTGGCAATGAAAAGAAAATCTATTTTGGATTGTCAGACACATCATGGTTCTCAGGATTTATCTCAAATCTTTTTGAAAATGCAAAGGACAAACATTGTTTTTAAAACACTCTTTTTTTTTTGTGATATCTGACATGCCAGAATGCTCCTCTCCTCTGAGCACTCCTGAAGTGACATATAGAAAGCCACGCACACTGCATAGATAGACGGTAAAGCCTTAGTGGTCACAAACGTCCACCTGACCATACTCTACTTTCAGTAAAAGCGACAAAAGCCTTGCAGCTTTTACCGTAGAAGCGTTCACATTAGCAGGCATGACCTCACTACTGCACAGCACCTTCACCATCAGCCCCTGGCCTTTCGACCTCTAACACCACCTAGTCTCCTCCACCCTTCCTCATTCCATTCCCCCACCCCACGTTTGTTTCCCGTCTCCCAGGGAACTAATCAACAGGAACAAGTTCAGGTAAAGATATGCAGAATTACACTTTCCCTCTCATTTGCATAATGAGGGCGATTCGCCTCTAATTATTGTTCCACTGAGTGGCGCCCCCAAAGCAACTCTTAACCCTCGTTATGGGCACTAATTGCTTCCTCTGC
This sequence comes from Sprattus sprattus, assembly GCF_963457725.1. Classification (NCBI taxonomy): domain Eukaryota; kingdom Metazoa; phylum Chordata; class Actinopteri; order Clupeiformes; family Clupeidae; genus Sprattus; species Sprattus sprattus. The sequence continues at coordinate 15,718,543 of NC_137913.1, read as the reverse complement.
ACAAACAGGAGTCACTTACAAGTGGAGGAAGTAATGATTTTACTTTTAATGAGCAACTGCCCTTCAAATCAGCTCAGTCAAATTGGGTACAATTCTGACAAAACAGCAAATGATAAACATTTTGGAGAACTGTCAGAAGTTCCTTTTAAACCCAGCAGGTGCTCCTGTGCTAGCCAAGCGAAAGAATGCTCATTTGCGACACAGATCTGTTCCTTTTGTATTTATTGAAGAAAGGCAAGATAAGTGGGAATTGATGACCATTATTTGAGTCAACAAATATTTAATTTTGAACACCACAAACAAAATGAATGGGCACCTCAGGGGTACAAATCCTCTCATGAGAGACTGAATATGCCCCTGTTGCCTGGCACGCACCTATGTACTTTCAGCTCTGGCAACAGCAGTCAGATTCACGTTTATGCACCTGGGGTAGGAGCTCAAAATCAATCAAGGAGCAACAAAGGCCAACATGGTGCATCTATCCAGTCAAATGAATGCAGATGACGACTGCACCAAAAAAGCATCCGTTTCATTCCCCAGTGGAAGTACATAACCTACATTCAAAATGAGTGTATCAAATTCCAATATCACTAAATCAGAGGACACCTTGTAATAGTTGAACACAGACGAACAGCAACATTTCGTAATGAAAGCACACACTGTAGGTATGCGCTTACATAGAGTTCAGTCACCTCTGGGACAGCAAAACAACGGAGGGAATTCACAATCTCTAGAGCAAATGTACAATAAAGGTCAGACAGGTAAGATCAGACAGTACTTCTTCACACTCTTTTCTCCTTTCTCTTCTTTCTCACCACAGCCTCCTTCATCCTTCTCTTCCTCACCTCTCTCTCTCTCACACATCCTCCAGCACACACTCGTCCTCTCTCGGGGCCTAGAGGAGGGTTCGCCGTCTTCCACACATCATGCACCACCATGTGTTCTTGAAGGCTTCAACAAATGCCATTAAGTGGTGAGGCAGAACCTCTCAAGCATGTAAAGCTCACTTTGTAATTGTTCAACCAAAAGACTGCATGTGTGACTCACTTTTGTTATTTAAAGGTTCCTTTGTACCCATCCCCATCTCCCAGACGCTGCGCTTAGCATTCAGAAGCCCGGCTTTTGTGGAGCCCAACTGGGAGTCAGCTTCGCGCAATTAGTTTGTTCTTGACTTGATTGTATTTCCTGATAATGTCATCAAAAGTGAATATGCCGATAAAAACTGATGACAAGAAACTCTGTCCGTGTTCTGGAATACTGCAGTAGCCATTTCCAAAGTAGCTCTAAAACATGTCCCTAATTTTAAATGAAATTAAAAACCTCAAAGGTAAATGTTTTTAGGAGAAAGCATAGAAATGTACCATCCTCCAAAATACAATCCTTGAATTAAAACCAGCTTTCAAGTTTTAATTGTGTACTGTTTATCTCATTACAATAATGCCATAACTGCCTACCTTATCACAAACGTATTGGCCCATTTCAGACAAGTTATGCACTATTTCAAATAAAAAATGTTACTCTGGCATTATCCAAGAGCTGAGGTCCTGGAAGAGAAGTCAAACTGTGAGGTGATTAGATTCTTTCACCAGACAACCAGATTTCTCACCACTTAACAGTAACCGTTTTGGTGCGGAACTGGGATCAAGGAGCACAAGTATTGTTTGTATTCCACCGAAAAGCAGTTCAGCTTTCACAAAAGTGTCAGTGGGAAGCCAACAAATGCATTTCTCACTGACTAGCTTAGCTTTCACTGAGTCTTATGTGTCTCACTAGGATGCATATTATATCATAAATACGGTTACAACCCAAGGCATTGATAAAATATAAAAATAGATTGACAAACATTCCAAATAATTTGTGTTGGGGGATTCTAGTCTAAATGTTAGCAAGAAGCCCCCACTAAAAGTGTCTCCCAGTTCTTTATTGTCTTTCTTTTCAAACCTGTTTAGCTCTTTCACATGTCTCATTCAGCGTTGAAGTCAAAGGGCAAGATTCCTTCCTGATCCATCATGATGGGTGAATCTGACATATTCATGCTCCAGGTATGACTGGATTACACTTACTGACTTTCAATAACTTATTCACTCAGTAGCGGTAAACTGGTTAGCAAACTGCTATCGGCATGGCTGTCCTTGAAAAAGTAGCATTTCATTAATAATAGAAGTTCTCAAAGGAAATTAAAGGCAGTGGCTTTTCATTAATATATTATAATAACACATCATAATACGGGGTAAGTGGTACTTAAATCTTCAGCGCTTATGGTTTGTGATCAAGTTTATAATGGTGTGCATTTATGAGCAGGATAAACAACAAGAATGAGCTTATCAAGCCCGGAACAGCACATGTGCTAGACAGCATATCACAAAAACACTGAAATGTCTATTCCTTAAAGAGATTCAGAAAGATTGATTTTCCTTCAGATTTTGTGTTAGTCACTGCCAGGGGATATATAAAAAGAGTGGGAGCAGAGGAGGGGAAAATAACAACATGGGGCTTTATCTCAATTAGAACACAGGCGATAATGATCTTTCATTTCCCTCTCCATTTCTATGGACACTAATCTGATGGGAAATAAGCTCTTGATTACTACCGACTAAATGTTACATTACTAAACAGTCCTCTCTCTCTCTCTCTCTCTCTCTCCTTCTATCTTTTTATCCCTCCGTCTCTTAACACACACACACACACACAACACCCCCCAGCAAGTAAAAGCAAAAAAAAAGGCAACCAAAAATGCATGCACAGTTGAGTAGAGACAAACAGAAGGATCTTGCTCAGTTTTGTCCCACCCAAATCATTCACTGTCTTTCATGTTTGTGTCATTAGTGAAATTTCAAGACAAAAAAAGATTATACTCTTTTATTAACATCTTCTGTGAGTCAAATAATCTAGTATATATTTTGAAATGCTCCAGACGTCAGACACTGAGAAGTGGGGTTCATCTGTTGACACACACCGAAGCACAAAGGGCAGGGGAAGTATGTAGCCTCTTGAGAGCTAAATATGTCCTCCGTGTCCGCAAGCCCTCAGACATATGGGTCCCTCTCTAAGTCACAGACGCGGCCCATATCAATTGTGAGTGTGTGAGTGTGTGTGTGTGTGTGTGTGTTTGTGTGTTTGTTTGTTTGTGTCTGTGTTAGGCTACCAGTCCGATGGTCTGACAATCTTAATCACACCTCTCTCTCGCCTTCCTGCTGCAGGCCACAGCATGGCAGCATCCTTGCACATTCCCCATTCCACATCTCTGCAGCAACCACACACACACACACACACACCCACAGACACACAGACACAGACACAGACACACACACACATACACACACACACACACACACACACACACACACACAAACACACACACAGGCCACAGCACAGAGTTCAGCACCACACAAGCCACTACATGCTCAGGCACCAAGACAATATCCCAAACACCCCACATCAATACAGCTGACACAATCAATATCATTTCATATCACATGTGAGTCATAGTCTTGGAGAAGCCACTTCTGAAAGCTGTAGTGTTTGCTAGTTAATGTGCCACAAACAACCTACGTGTATGAGAATCTTGTGATGCTCCAAAAACCTTTTGGTGGTACGTCTGAATTAGGATTCTTCCCAGGTCACTTACGCTCTGTTAGGTGTCTTTAGTTTCCCCTTAACCTCTTTACAACACATAATACAAACATACAATACATTTGTGGGGTATATGTGTGTGTTGGTGTGTGTGTGTGCAACAGTAACTCAGAGCAATTGACAGGACATGATGGGCAGCGGGGTTTTTTTGCCCAGAGAAAATAAAGCTGCACCTCTGTACAAAAACACTCTACATGACACACTTGATGTCTACAATGAATAACTGCACTTTAGCTTTCAGACTCCTTGCTCTCTCCTGCTCTCTCCTTAGCATGCCATGCTCTGACACTGCACTTGTCAGGAGTGTGTCCGGTATCCCTTAACAACACATCCCTAGTCACGTACTTCAGCCCATCAGAGCAAAATGACAAGAGGACACTGACTGTCACACCACCATTACATTTTCATGTCAATCTCGAAAACGGAAGCTCTAGTCCTTTGCACAATTCTGGTGTAAAAAGTCTAGTGTGTAAAATATATATATATTTTTAAAGCAATAACGTTTGATTAATTTGGTCTGTTTAATAGAAAGTGTGATTCCATAAATTATCAAATTAACTCACAAGCTTCAGATGACTGCCAAAAAGCGAGTCACCGAAACATGTGCATTTATTAAATGGGTAGATTAGTGTTTTCAAATGCAGCTTGCGCTTCATTTACCAATGCATTGATCTTATTGTCATCTCTCATGTAAGATATTATATGGATTTGTCTTTGTGGTAAACCAAAACTCCCTACAGGAGAGCGTTTGCATATGATTTCAGAAAAATCCGGTTTTATTTTAACCCCATTACAAACTCATTTAATGCGTTGAAGTGCTTCTTTGAACAATAAGAAACTCTTCAGTTACGCTATAGACAGCGTCCCTGCAGTGAAAGCGATCGCTAATCAGAATTGTATAATCGACCTCATGCATCTTGAATTGATAATTAATTCCACAAAAGCTTTAAATAGCGTTACATGATTACACGTGAATAAGGGAGTTAGTATGTTCCTATCAGATGTAATTCCAATCATCTTCCCACGATGTGCCGGTCTCGCTTTTCACTATGGGACGAGTTCCGAACAGTCACCGCCGTATAATAAGCAATCCACCATTTTAATGTCTTACATCATCTTACTGTCTCAAGAGAGTTTTGGCGTCAAAGCACTTTCTCTGTACAGTATTGCCCGTGAAGACATTGTACCGAAGGCTTCAGAGAAATTATCTAGTCCGCGCTTAAACACAAAAAGCGACGAAGGGGACAAGCATTGCTTCGCGGCTTGACATAGGAGCGTCGCTTGGTTAACATATGAATGGCTTTGTACTATTTTCAAGTAACGCAACACATGCATGTAAATTGTGTCTGGTAATCGGAGTTTTATTAAATGTGGCCTAGTTGTTTTATTCACATTATGTCAGTAGGTGACGTTGATGAGCACCATTAGAAATTGTTGAACTGACTTTGCCTAGTTTAGACATTCGGATGTCAAAGGTTGCATCATCTAAACGACGTGACTGCATTAAAGTTGCCATAAAACCGCTAAAAACAGGCTCTGATAATACATGGAAATAATTAGGTCGCAAACCGTCTCTACGATGTTAGTGCCTATGGAAACGAAAAAGGTCCGTCCAGGATCTCATTATTAACTGACCCCGTCTGTCATACATGGTTTAAACCAGCTATTCCGACTGGACTTAACATTAAATTATAAAGATAACATAGCCTACACTAAATGGCAGGAGAAAGAAAGAGAGTGAAATGTTGAATGAAGTGATTAAGAGAGGGAGAGTGACCACCAATTCCTCAATTTCACTTAAAAATCAATATATCACCCAAACACCTTGTGTTAGAGTAGCCTGCGTAATCGTTCGTCTTCTTCTGAAAATAAACCTAATGAGTTCTGCTGCTGGCAAATTAAAGGCTCGAATAAATGTAATGTGAAGACCCAAGTAACGCTTGAAGCTAGAACTACGTCGTTTTAAAACCAAAATTAGGGCCAGGTTAAAATTATTATGTAAAATACACCACCAATGTTGCGTGCCGATACAATTCTGTACAAGAGAAGCCTGTGTTGTCGAAAAGAACTGCGAAAAGTGTCTTTTCAGTCCTTCCTTTCGGCCGATTAATAGGCTACCTGCCTTTCAAACATTACATCTGTTGAAATAGGCTCAAGCCAGCGCAACCTTTACTTTAACGTGCATGTTAACTTAAGTTTCCATATAACTGCAATATGTTGGCGTCTACATGAGAAACTCAAATACTTGCAACAAGTTTTACATCTTCCCTTACCTCTGCAAAGAGACGTCAGGAGAGCCCATTTTAAAATCTGACAAAGCCGTCCGTCCCCTTTGGCATCTCGGTCCCTGTTCATCTTTGGCATTTTCAGGAAACTGTCCAACGGGCGCGTCTTAGCGTTCTATTCTTAATTAGAAGGCGAACTATTTTCGAGCAAGTCCTCCAAATAATGAAATGTCGGCTTGAAGTGCCAATCCTCTAAACTCCTTGACTGTTAAGCAGATTAGATGACGAATTGTTTACTTCTCCCAAACAATCGTTATCCACAAAAATAGTGACGAACTCCGTCTTGACCTCCCTACATCCCAACTCATATAGAAAAAAACAGTAGACTAGAGAGCGACAGCCCGACTAGTCGTCGGTTCCTTGCATCCCAGAATATTTCCTCCGATTTTCCCTTTTTGGCTAAAGTTCTGCACAACATCGGGGGTGATCCGCTCAAGCCTACTCAATACCCCGCTTTTAAATATACACGTTGTCTCAATCCATCCCTCTCTGTGCAAATCATGGGGAAGTCGTTGTCACAAACCCCATGTGGAATTCTCCCATCACTTCTCGCAAGCTCAGTTCCGTTTAGATGCCTGATTTCATGATGGGGATCTCTACGACAGAACTTCGTAGGCTACTTGCATGGAGCCGAAGGGGCCAGCTTTCGGGCTTGTGGTCCTACAAGGAATAGGAGGCGGGGCAGTCAAGAGATGTGACCGACGTGTTTGAAAGCCAATGGTTTTGTTGCGACTGAACAGGTGAATAAAGAATGAAAGTAGCAGCTCAACCAATCACACTGAAGTAAAATATCCTCAAACAAGCTTGAAGTGGAAAACAGTGAGGAACGAGAGCTTAGAGGGAGGCTACAGTCAACCTGTAAAACTTTGTTGATATTCTTATCTTATTCTTTCTCGCCACATACACGCATAATGTCCAGGTAAGCATGCGTTGCAGGCTTTCATGCAGATATCATATTTTATATAATTATGATATGTATTTGTTGATAAACTCTTTATTGTTCTCCCGACCTTTTATACTTCCGAATACTTGAAATACTTGAAAAATGTATTAAAACAAATAACCCAGTTTACATCAATTCAAAAACAGTCTGAAAGAATGTTAGTGCGAAGAAGAATCACATTTTGCCATAGTGAACCATGTGGAAGCATACAAATACGTCATTCGATCCATTTTTTAAACAAACACCCCGTCAGAATATAACAATATGGTATTTAATAGTCTTACCATTCGATCTTGTCCACAGAACATCTCATTCTCATACAAAGGAGTAATAGCGTGCCCTAGTGTGTAGTCCGCGCATCGCCGTATAGCCTGACGTTCATATTCCATAAAGCGTAGGCTATCAGTCTTGGACGCCATTGATTTAAGTTACTGCATGCCAACATGTGTTTTCCTTGACTCAGTCAACCCATTTAAAAGCAAGATTTTGATCCATAGCCAAGATTCACAATAACGCAAATGTTAAATAGGCTTATCTATTAGATTATGTGATGTATACATTTCATTGATTTCACTGTTGCCTCTGTGGTGGGATTTTTAGGCTTTCTGAAACTATATCTCAATATTTAGCCATTTTGAAGCGATTTCTAGACATTTCAGTAGAACATTACCAGTTGAAATACGTGCAGTGTATCTCATCAACAATCATATGCCATGTGTATTTGTACAGCAAAGAAATGTAAACCATTAAACATTCTGCTAATTATATGTGGTCAGGTGAACAACTGAACAAAAGTAATTGTTCAATTCCATCATATTCATTTCTGAATACTGTATTAGCATGCAATTGTATTATTATTTACAGCTTCATACAGCATGTTACCACTGTAAATGTTATTCAGATACAGAAAGACAGTACTGGTGTATGTGAAATTAAGGTCTGGTAACTCACTCCAGACCACCACCTTCACAACCTCTATCTCTTTCTCCGTCCCTCTCTCTCTCTCTCTCTCTCTCTCTCTCTAGCTCTCTCTCTTTCTGCTCTCCTTGTCTCTCTCTCTTTCCAGCTCTCCTCCTCCTCCTCCATCCCTCTCACCCTCTAGCCTCGGCCTCTAATAAACACAAGGCAACACAAGGAACAATCCAGTGCTGAAATCGGGGTTTGTGAGCACTGGACCACATAGAATACATTAGAATCCAATTAACTGGAGCCCAGTGAAGCAGTCCTTCTTCGAGCGTGTGTGTAGGTGCAGCCCAATAGGAGACCAGCCAGTGACTGACTGTTAAGACCATTCCAGTGACACTTGCCAGGAAGCAATTCATTAACTGGGAATTATATGTCATACATGCAGAGCCACATCACAGCTCATAGATGATCACTGATCCACAAATCAGCTGTATTCCATACGGTAATTATTTGGTCATTCTTTGGTAAGTATGGTGTATATGGCACATTTTATCATGTCTTTTGTCAACTTAGAAACACTTTTTAAATGCACACGCTAATTGACACGACTAAAACAAAAGGTCCCTGGATAGTATTTGTTCACATTCAAATGACTGATCGGTGCATGAGATGATTTGACACACAAGCCCTGTGCTGAATTAAAAATGCCCTTTTGTAGAAAGAGCCATTGTCTCAACTTATCTCGTCAGTCTGTCTTTCCCCCCTCGCAGAGGGTTTCTCTGATCCAAAACAACAGGGCCTTTTTTATCGGACATAACAATGTCTTCAAAGCTGGGATCAATTAAGCTCTTTAAAACCTGCGCTGTGAAAGGGCCCTCCTTGAGAGTATAAATCAGTGTGGATGAGTGGGGCTAATTTAAACCATTTGATGTCAATTTGGCCCTGACCCTAGCTCTTCCTAATGACTAAATCTGTTAGGAGTATATTACGTGGAACCGAATTACGGAGCGACCACTCATAACTCCTCACCCTCTCGATACGGGGGATGAGATTAGCATATTGTGTCTGTCCAAGACATTTTGTTTACTAGGCTCTTCAAATGAAATAATGGCCCCTGGTGCCATCAGTTTCCAGAACAGGGGCATAAACACACTCTCCATTTGGTCCTTTCGGAAGCTAAGGGCATCTGTTAAGCACTGAAAACCACAACACAGGGATATCTAACAGGACTTTTCCAAGTGGTGCTCCATACAAAAAAGCATGCATTACCACAATGATGGTAAACTGCTTCAAAGAGCATGTGGAAATGTAGATCAAGCTGCCTGACTGCTGTGGTGTGTGAGGTGCATCAAACACAGCTAAACCCCAGCCCAAGTTGTTGTCACAAATCAATGCTTAAGGGGTATTATGGACGTTTTATTTCCACCAACTAAATATGAGAAGATGCAGAAATATGAACAGATAAAGACATTTATTTATGTATTAACTTGTTTGCATATTTACATGTTTGTATTTATGTATTTACAGTGTTCTATTGTGCAACATACACTCCACAGTGAGGCCGCAATATTGAACTACACAGATAAAATAAAAATGAACAGTGCAACAAAATGTAAAACACATACATATTTTACAAATCACAAAGCAAAGGGGTAGCACTGAAAGCTCACTAAGCTAGTCACATTTTCAGACAACAGTCAGCTCTATTAATTGTAACTCGCTGCATCTGGGGTGGACAGATGTCTGCCTGCATCTGTGGTTCAGAGATATCCATTCTGTGTATCTGAAGAGATACACAAATTTGGCTCGGACACCATTTCAGACATTTAGATTTGTCATGTGGACATTATCTAATGTTTGATGGTGACGAGACACTTGACTCCGCCAGCAATACTATTTATTATTTTTGCCGTCTAATGAAAAAAAGGCTTTCTCATTGACATCCAAGTATGTCATCTGTATACAATGTCTGGCGAAAGATCATTCTGGAACTACAGGTCCATCAAAATGCAGTGATGTATTACTTTGGCCCTGGGTAACTAAGTGTAGTCTGCAAAACTGTCACTTTCATGGGGGATAAACATTTTTCAGTAGTAACCCACAGCACCGTTGGCGGTGGAGATAGCCCCTGCAGAGAAGCTGGCAAGCAGTCCAGCACCATGGACAGCACCTGCACTAGCCCCCTATAGACCGCAGCAATAAGCTCTCCCTCCACCTAAGCACATTCCCCTCGAGTCCCATGGTCTAAAACTGAGACATATCAGGATCAACTCATGGGACTGTATAACCCAGAAATGGTTGATATGGATAAACTAACCAATAAATAAATTAAAACATCCACAGGTGTCTGCTTGAACCAAACAAACAAAAACAAACCTATTTATAAATTAAATGTCACAATAGGCTTGGCATAGACTGTTCCTTTTTCACTTTAACTGGCCCAGTGTTGTACAAGCTTATTTCATCCATAATTCAATGTCCAGTGTGCTCCTATATCAGTTACACAATGTTGTTGCATCGCTAAAGGAGTCGATTTGCTTATGCAACTGGATGTTGAGGTTCCTTTTTAAGTTCTGAAAACAGTCCAACAAGCTGTTCTCAGGACAGAAATGTAAACAGCCTTACCTAACCTTCCATTCTAACTCCAGTCTGTTGTTCTGTTCTTTCACCAGCATTATAGGCAGCCGTGGCCTAGAGCACTGGAAGTGGTAGAGCACTGCTCTCCCATGCCCACATCCACGGCTGAGGTGCCCTTGAGCAAGGCACCTAACACCAATGACTGCTCCCCGGGCACTCAAAAGCAGCTCACTGCTCCGGGGTAGTGTGCTTCACTGTGTGTATCACTACCCTGGATGGTTAAATTGCAGAGATAAAATCCAGAGTGTGTGTGTGTCACTATCTCTGCCGTAAACGTCACTAGGGCTCATTTCCATTCCATTTCCATTTCCATTTATGTTTCAGTAAATAAATGCCAGTTTACCCTCATCAATACCTTGCAGTTTTCCAAGAACTAAAAAAAAACAACACTCAAAACCTAGCAGTATTTCTCAAAGTAGTTATAATTGTCTGCATCCTCACAACATATTTTTTTAAGGCTTTTAGAACAGCAGTTCAAAGTGATTTACTTCAGAAATGAAGATGTTCATGGAACAGTAGTATGCTTAGGGCATAGGAAGGAAGCTGGTCATTGGCGTCTTATCATTTATTAACCAAAGCATACATTCAGTTAGACTGATACAGAAGACAGAGAAGGAAGACAGTCTTATATGGGGACACAACACACTAGGTAGGGGCTAGCAAATACTCCAACAACTAAGAATCACAGACACTTGATTACGCATAGCACATCGACTCAAACTGGATAACAGAAATGCACACTAACATTAACACAAGCAAGAAAACACAAGTACACTCGAAAATGGAACATTAAGTGCTAAAGAAGCACTACAAAGTTGACAATTGTACGTTAAAATCTGTACAACACATAGGCCTAGCATTATGGGGTGAAACATCACACACAAACACCAGGAAGCACACAACTCCCTGTGCACGCTACACCACATTGCCTAGTAGCTATGTCTGTTCAAACTCTCTCCAGGATTACCAATGCCAATAGACAAGTCTGACTTTATGCAAAATGTCCATCATGATACACAGAAGCCTACCTCTAATTTAATCTAAATCACAATTACAATTACAAATTCATTTAATTTCACCTTAACAAAGAGCAACATGAAACAACCACTGTTTTAATGCTACAAGGTCAACTATTTGTTGTCGGATCATTGTGAGAGAAAATTAACTACAAGGAAAAATAAAGTGAATATAAATATTTACATTAGCACTATTGTTCAATATACAACAGCTAAGATCAGGTCAAATGCATTCATTTCTGAGTGGACAGGAGCCATTCCCTGAGTGAGGATATTCTGGAACAACCTCACTCTGATGCTTCACTGCTAGTAACCACTCGTTCAACCACGCGTTTGCTGTAATTTAACCTTTGAATTGTATGACATGAACATTCTGCTCATTCAAGACGAGAGAGCAGCAATTGGTATGTTTATATCAAAAGGATCCGACGAGTAACTCCAGCCTAACAGAGGGCTAGACACACATCTTCTTTGTAACCCTCACCAACTTACCCTTTTGTTTATTTGTTTGTTTTCTTTTTCTCCCTATAGGCCAGCAGCATGGTGAGCAGGTCTCGCTAAGGTCTACAATGGTGTTGAAATATCTCCTCTAAACCCACAAGAACAACACTTGAGAGTGTACTGTGTCATGAATTGGGAAAGATCAACAGCTAGCTGGGAGCTCACAAAGTTTAGTGTTAGAGTCATTGCTCAACATCTTCATTTGATGCGTTTGGGTGTCCTATGACATAAAGTGGGTGTGGTGGTTCACATCACTGTTTTTCAAGCAGTTGACCGAACACTGCAGGTTATTCGCAAGTCGCTTTGAATAAAGGCATCTGCTTAAATACCTGATGTTTACCTTTTAATGTCCACTACTGATTTGGAGTGAAGCCGTCAAGCGTGTGACCCCCTTTCGACTTTTTCAAACACAGGGATGATCAGGAACCATTCATTTGAGAAGGATCCAAACCCTCTGTATAGTGACCGGAAGAGGTCTGAGGCAATATCTGTGTACCTGGTTTTAACGATGCACACTAACAAGCTAATAACATGGACAAACTCTATAGCAGATTGCCCATTGTGTTATTCACACTATCTTGCCCAGCTTGCCAATGCCCAACAGCTTTTGTTTTCATGTTGGCATACTGAGGTCCTGGTTTTCTAATTTGCAGCAATGATCACATCCTTCAGCTCCTTTTACCAACCAACCATTAAATAAATATTTCAACCAAACCACCAAACAGCCCTACATCTGAGCCTGCGCCTCACACTGGAACTGTCCGTGGTGCTGAAGCTGCGGGCAGCTCTTTATGGTTTGTTCTATTTAACAAGACTATAGGCTGTCATTACCATAAGAGCTTTAGTTTTTCAAACAGCCGTGGGGATTGTAGGTTAAGACCGTTCCTACGCATAACCAAGTTCAGCTCAAGGGCCCCTCCGACTTAGACAAAGTATTCCACATTTCATCATTTAACTATGTACCATATACTTTAACAGCTACATTCATACACGAATACATGAATAATGTAAAAGTCGAACACTACCTTGAACCTTTATTTCTAAACCTTTTAAAAACTCAACCTGTTATCCCAATCTCTTTGTAATTTCTCCATTCAGTTAAGAATCTGTCCACGAAGCATTAAATGGATGTTAACCTGGGAATGACTCTCAACTACCTCTACACTGCCATCTTACAATAATCCTAAAAACCCTGCCCAAGCCTAGCCCTCATCCCACACCCCCTCTCGTCACCCTCAAAAACACCGTGATTAAAAAAAGACATGATGCTAATAATGCTGCAGTGCTATCAAGGCTAAGAGTAAGCAGAAACTCGATGAATAATTACAATCATAGCTTTCCATATGATTCCCATGTACGTAGTTGCTCTCCCAACAGAGCATGATTCAAGTAAACATCCAATTTGCTGCCAGAGGCCCCAAGGGCCCCCAGTGGCGCTCCCACCTGCGGGTGAGGAGAGGGGATTTATTAGGAAGAGTGTAAATATTCATTTTGATCTTGTCCCGCCGCGCGAGAGGACTTAATTACTGTCATTTGCATATAATTGTCTCCCATGGGTCCAGCCCCACAACGTGTTTCCACAATGCAAGACACAAGCCTGCTGTCGCCTTGGTGATGGGGTGTTCCAGCATTGTGGTTGTTTTTATTTATTTATTTATTTTTGTTTTGTAACACCTTAACACCTCATCTTTCCACCCGGTTCCAGCTCTGCATCTCCCATTCTCCCATGTTCTCTTGTTCCTCTTTTATGCGGTTCCTGACTGTATTCACAGTAGTGAACACTGCAGATCCTGGTTAGAGGATACTCCCATTGTCCTTCCTGATTCCTTATCTAGCTGCTGTGGATGGAAAAAAACATTCGGGGAACATTCACAACCATTGCAGAAAGGCACATTCTCTTTGCAACACAGTGCATTGTGCTCAGAGAGAACAGAGGGACTCTCAAAGTCAGAGATACATCCGCATGCAATGCCTTTACCATGCCATAGGCTTGACTCCTTACACTATGTTACACATCTGATGTGCCACTTACAATTTTTCACTGAACTAGAATCCCTGAGAGCTTTGGGCTATAATCTCAACAGCTGAAGAAAATGTCACCGTGAATTAGCTTGCTGGACATCTGTGTTCAGTTTCCAAAAGGATTAGTACAGACATTGTATTATTAATGAGTATTTCTGGTTGATTTTCCTCATGTACCTATGGCAGAAACCCTTGATGAAAACTCCTGATCCCAAAGCTCTTCCAGTTTTCCTTGTTCTATCAGTATGTATTGTATTCAAACTCAATAATAAATAAGAGCTTGATTAGAGTAGTGTAATTTAGATGACACTGTACAGTACATTCATGACACAGTGGCATGATATACAGAACAGCATGTTCTCAGTCTGCCATCATCATTACTGTATCTTTATTCAACTTTTAACCTCTGGACATAATCATAGAATCACAAGTAATAGCAATAGAAATGTTAAAAGTGTGTCCATGGATTGCAGCAAGTAAAATTCCAAACAAGGGAGAATGAGATTCAGATAGAGAGTGCAAGATGACACAATGCTGAGGTTCAAAGGCTTGAACCCTGCGATGAAACTGAGCTTTCAAGGATCCAGACTCTTCAACGGATGGATCTTTTACATAGTGATTACTGGCTAGATGCATATGGAAAAGTATGTTTAACTATTTCCCTAAAAGATCATCTTTCAGATGCACAAACATTTGCCTCTCCTCTGATATCCAGACACCAGACTCTTCAACGGATGGATCTTTTACATAGTGATTACTGGCTAGATGCATATGGAAAAGTATGTTTAACTATTTCCCTATAAGATCATCTTTCAGATGCACAAACACACCCTATTCCTCTTTTTCCAGTATCTCCCTCGTTCCCCACTGGTATTTTCTCAAAAAGCATCCTCACTGCCACAGATCTGTTGTAGTTTCTTCATGCAGACTCTGGAACTCTGTAGATATGTCACATTTGCCTCTCCTCTGATATTTATGAGGCATCTCATGCATACATGCATATAGCAGATACAACACTACCTCCATGGTCTAATGATTCTCAACCTCTCACAAACAAACAGGAGAGACAAATGTCACTTCTACCTCACGACACGGGATGCGCCAGTCTGCGTTTCGATGTTGTGCCCTGGCATTTGTCATTTTCAAACACACATGAGAACTCTGCACATGGGGTGTCGCCACAGAGAGCAGAGGCTAATGCTGAATTATTGGTGTGTTCCGGACAACATCTCAAGCTACCCCGAGGATATTTTGGCAAGGGCACAGCATCAGTCAAGGGTGTCACTCCGCTGAGCGAAACTGGGCATGTCTTGCTTTTGTTTTGGTTCAGCCAGCCCAAAGGCTGGAGTCCTCGGCGCATCTGTTCAAATATTCTAGAGACAAAAAAATGTGTTTGCAGACTGCAGGGTTTATGTCACCCATATTTAAATATTTTTGGTGTTTCATGAAGCGATGCCCCCGTCAACAGCATCGACAAAATTTTGCTGAGAAGAGGAAAAACACAGTGACGGGTGTTGTCTCTGAGACGCACACTCGATACTCCATGCTTTCAAAGGCTGGTGAATTTTCTGCAGAGGAAACAGAACTCAGAACTCATTTGCTGCCCCAAAGTCGGTGACAAGCTCGGGCTGAGGCTCCGCGCACTGAGTTACGCTGAAGCAAAATTTACATCTTACACCCGAGCAAGGCAACCACCAAGCATTAATTAATTGTAACGAGTGTGTCGCTTTGCAAGGCAGTGTCACCAAGCCGTTTAAGCACGTTCCGGTGAGTTGGAAAGGGAAGCTAACGAGATGCCACCCTCCAGATGTTCAGTTCATGGAGCACCTCGTTAGACAGTGAGGGAAGAGACAGAGAGAGGAAAGGGAGGGGGAGCATGAGGTTGTAGCCGTGTTTATTAACACCGTACCGCATCAGCTGCCATCTGGTGTCGTGCCCTGGATGCTGTGGGCTCACAGGCAGATGGATCCTGCTTCAACCATCATTAAACTCCAGGGCCCGGGCAGGGGGCGAGCCAAGCCACTCACACTGCGCTCACACTGCGCTCACACTGCTACCTGCAGGAGGGCCAGAGAGCTGTGGGTGGGAGAGCTGGTAGGAGTGGGGGTGGGCTTCCTAACCTGGCATTGCTGGTAGACTGAAACAGCAATTCAGGGCTTTCAGGCCAGAATGTAACCTGGCTGTTATTTGTTAAAGTATACAGGTACAAGATTAGCTATACATTTCTCCACTTCATCTAGGAGGAAAGTTATCCAGAGTTATCCACTGCACCACTTTTGTGTAGTTGGTAACCAGGCTGCACACAAATAAAACAAAGCAGAAAACTGAGTTTCAAAGTTTTTTTATTTTATAAAATAAATGTATTCATAATAATTGTATGTAAAAGTCCAATGTCATATGATTACTTTGTTGCACTCATTGCTATGATATAATAATTTTAGCTTGTGTTTTTGACCTGGTCCCAGCTGTCATGCAGCTGTGTCTGTGTCAAGAACCTTTCCCTTATTTTACTCTCTCCCTCTCTGCTCCACCTTTCCTTTACTTCTGACCACCCGTTTCTCTGGGCAACAATGATTGCGGTTTAATATTTGATGTTTAGAAAAACACTAAACAACAAAACAATGTTATCGGTAGAGAAGCAAGTAGATGTTTGTTATGTGCGTGGACATTGCACCAAGAGTTGTGTGGATGCATGGATTCTGAGAGTTACGTCAACGCATTCCCACTTGTTAGATCATCACTGGTGAAGTTGTAGCCTGGTGACACCAGCCTACGTATTTCGGCCTGAACTGATTTCAAGCTCATGAAATGGAGTCACAGGCTGGTAATGGCCAGGCTAGTGAAGTTGACCATTCACGACCAATAAATGACTTGTCACTGGTCACATAATTACCCAGAATATACATCTAGACAGACAGATTTAGCGTCTTTCCCAAAATTGTAAACCAAACCAAATGCCTTCACGTCCCCAAACAACACTGCACACGACATTCACCTGTCAACTGCCTAAATAGCTATTATGGCATTGGCAGCCATCATCAACCAACCACTTTTTGTGTCAATGAAAGTAGTTGATTGGGTATGTTTAAGTTATTTGTGACACATCTGTAGCAAAGCTTTCTCTACAGACATTGTTAGATTCCATTTCTGTCTAAGATTTTGATGATAATCCAAGTTATAGCCCATAAGACTTCATGTTGGAGCAATATAAGCTACCCCTATTCACCAAATGATCCTGGCAGCCTAGTGAGCTCTTTAGAGATCCACTGGGGACCCCAGGCAGTCACGGAAGTCAGCCCCCTAGAGACACCCATCACCAATCCCCAAACCACCTTCCTAACACAGGAGAGTGTTTTTTCATAGCTGTTAAATGCTGGACCTTTACCAGGGAAGAAACAGCTTTCCATGCATATTCAACACTGAGTGTCAACGTTGTTTGCTGATACAGACACCTAATGGCATAATCTGGGTCTACAGCAAGCCCGGGAGGGGAAGCCATTTTGGACTGTTTTTCTGGGAGGGACGAGAGAGGGTCACTAAACTCAACAGGAACATCAGCACAACATGATCACTTGTAGAGACCAGGCCAGACAGTTATACATGTCCTATTAAGAACACGGACATGATGAAATCCTATTCATTAAGAACATCAGCATTTTATGAAAAAAGCTTTTTAGGGACCACGCAAAAACAATAATTAAGGAAACCTCCCATATCTTATGCATTCCCCATTTGTGTAGGCTACTGGTCTCAAAGAATATCCCTATCCATTATAATAATTTGCTTAAGTTTACAATTTATAGGTGGTCATTTTGGAGATGTTATAAATAGTTATAAAGAGGGCTACAATGACTTATAGCTACTTTTTAACGTCATCATTAATGTCCTTATAGGACCTTATTAAGGCAGGCTTCATAGAAAGTGTAACCCGACAGATAGACTGACGATCACATATAATATAATGCATTATTCCATCTCAAATAATAACCATTCATAATGAACTGATATAATGTATTATAAAGGTAGTTAAAAGTAATTGTGAAGACATACGTAGTTATAATGATTGCTACAATGACTTTTAGCAACCTTATAAGTCATTATTAAGGCCCTTATAAGAGAGCTGACCTCTTCTGCTCCAACCGCACCGCACCGCAACAAGTGCCACAATGTCTGCTGAAACGTTTAACATTCCACAAAATATGTCAACTTTACATTCTTTGTTTCAAAACCTAGCTCAGAAGTTGCAAATGTATTCCATTTAATGTATTTAGATCATGTTACATTTAAAATTCTAGTCTAAAATAAATTCTCCAGAAGGTATAGATATATCGATGACATTTACAACATTAGACTGTCATGAAATCGCTGTGGCTGTCTTTTCCGAGTTTTTTTTCGAGACAATAGAATAGAAACCTAAATCAACCCCACAGTTTTGTACCTTTCCTTCACCCGCACACTCATCAGTGTGCCTTTGAACATGTCAATATCAATCACATGAAGACCAATCAAAGAACAGGCCCGATGAATTCTGTCACTTCTTTGTGTTCTCAGGTGTTTTGATATTCCATAGTTTCATGTTCCTCGGGTTTACATGTATGCAGCAGCATGTGCTCTCAACCTGCACTCGGCAGCAAGCCCACCATTTCACTGGAGTTTCCCAGCACCTCACAATAGATGTTACTATTTTAAGACCAATTAAAAACTTCCATATTTTCTTGCGGGTTTACATGTGTGGCCTTCACAATAATCTCAGTGAAGGACAGTGATAGATGCTTGAAAGATTATTAGAGAAGGAATGCACATCGTTTCCAATCTTGTTTTCCTCTTTTTTTTTACTTCCAAAATTATAAATATTTCCCCTGGGGGCATTATTATGTTGGAAGTGATCCTGGTGGAAAAGCCCTTCAGTACCTTCATTAGTGCTTCTTGTATTGATTTCTCCCACTGGCTGAAAGGTGAAACATTCAAGTCCTTCAAACCGACTTTGTTTACCATGAACAGGGAGTCAACTCTTCCGTAATGACGCATCTCTCTGCGAGGCTCTGTGAGGTTTTTACATTGCATGTTCATGCATGTTTGTAGGGCAGTCTCTGTGTGGACTCATATGACTGTTTATCCTCACAGCCAAAATCATGTGCCCATACACGCGCACCATATCCCTCTAGTGTAGATACACGTTTCACTTAAAAAAACAGCAAACACACACACACACACACACACACACACACACACACACACACACACACACACACACACACACACACACACACACACAAACGTGGAATTACTGAGTGATTTATGCACGCTGCATTATTAGCATTAACTTTTAGCATTTTAAAATGCATTTGGAGGATGAGCAGGCTCATGCAGCTGGACCGTGTATTCATAAGGTTTTACGGCTGCGTTATCATCCTAATCCAGAAAGGATTTGGTGAATGTGCTGACTTCCTTGCCTTTTCTCAGCCCATCTCTGCTTGTCGAAATGACAAAGAGATCCCAAAGCTCAAGTATACACATGTAAATACACACATGGAGTTTGTGCACAGGTCCCGCATTCAGTGGGCTCTGTCATCCTCTTAGCTGGCATCTGCTCAGAGAGACATAAGCATATCTGCTTTGTCCTGCTTCATCAAGACGTGCACAATGGTACAGCTTTGCCAGCACCAATGTAGATGAAGAAACAAATGGTAAACAAAGCCGAAAGCGAACCACAAAGCACCACCTTTATTATACCGGTGGTGACGGTTCTAAATGCTAATTGTTCCTCATCAAAGCACAGCCATCTCTATGCCAGTTATATAGGTGCATGCAGCAATGGCTAACACTCCTGCTGACTTCTTGCACTGTGTCGTGCATTCAATGGAATCTAATTAATCAAACAACCCCAAATAACAGTTTATCTTCCGTCTCAATCAGAATAGTGTTAAACTTGGGATATGAATCCATGCATAGGGGACACCAGGTACTGCTGTAACTTTTAGGTTTGCCTTGTATTTTGTGAAGTGACATATGTGTTACTTGGGTTGTGTAGGACTCAAACTCACATCCTCGGACATGGGAGGAGGGCATGATATCAAGGAAGCTCAAACCCATGGTTGCTAGCACGTCTCTGGAGATGTTGGGGAGTGAGGTATACTCACTGCACAGCACTGTACCAGCTGAATTCATCTCCTTCAACGTCACTTCCATTCCAGGTCTACGGCACCATTATAACCCACGTTGTGTAAACAAGCACTGGACTCAACTTGCAACCTACCTTGGACATGGGGGCATGCTAGCAAGGAATTTAAACCCACAGGGGCCACTGGCATCTGTCGTTAGCACGTCTCTAAGGTGTCGGGGAGTGAGGCTCATTCAATGCACAGCACTTTACCCATTACATGTGCAACACACCACTAATTGAAACCTATGTGCCAGAGTGCAATCAGGGACAGTTGTAACATCCTAGTTTGAAGGGGTAAAGTAATACTTACGACAACACACAAGCTGACATTTTGAACACAGCACGCTAATGCCATCACACAAGTTGTGTATGAGTTTCATCGGTTACATGGGACAGCAGCTGATAAATTAACTACGTTACAACTGTCCCCTTATTACAACTGTATCCGTTCTCTCCTATAAACATATGGCCAGTGGCAGCGTTATATTTTATACTTTCTCCATTCCTGTTATTTTAAGCATTCCAACCTCCTCCCCGTGTGTGTGTGTGTGTGTGTGTCCACACCTCTGCACTTCTGGCTTCCATTTATTTTACATTTACCCAGGGAAAAACTTCTGACCTTGGCAGGGCCATCTTTTCCAAACCAGTGGGTGCTCCAATCTCCACTGCTGGCTGGAACACCAATGTTTATCCGTGCAGGATTAAAACCAGCCGTCTCCAGGAGCCCGTATAACAAATGCAAAGAGGATTTGTGAATCATTCCCTAATTCGGAAGTACCGGAGTCTGTTAATTTTTTTTCTATCACAAATTCAATTAAAAATAAAGCTTTGTTGTTTGGGTTTTTTGGTCTTTTTTTCAGAAAAAACGGTTGTTATCAACATATTTATGTGTTTTATTTTTATTTTATGAGCACAATTAAACTAGAGAATCACATTAAGACATAAGTGAACAGAGCTATGCCCTCAAGCCTTATTGATTCTTTGAGGATCATTCTTGTATACCTTTTTCTGAATTAAACAAGTCTTTTATATCAAGATCTAACTCCAGTGGAATCAAAACAACAGTTAACATGTGTGGATGCATGTGAAGAATTGGTCAGTTTGGCTGGAGATAGAATCTAAATGAGCATGCCAAAGTTGAAGAAGGGACCGGAGGATAGTCAGGTTTCTGGGGTTTATTTCGGCGTGGAGACCCCCTCTAAGCTGGTGCTCAGAAAAAGGCTTACCTTACTGTAAACTATGTTGGCAATTATACATTTCAGTCAGGTAGAATACATTAGGGGAGGGGATGACCACACCCTATAAGTGAGAGGGGGGGGGCGGGGGTTCACATGCCATTTGTTCAGGTCTCAGTGAGACAAACAGAGTACACCTCCAAGAATGAGTTAGATACAAAATAAAGCTACACTTAGTTAAAGTCTTACAACAACAGAATAGCAATGTTTACGGTTCCATCAGTCCCCCATATGAGCATTTCTATGCTCACACAATAACCACCATGCAACAGCCAATCAGAGCAGGAAACATCAATATATGTTACAGATACACATTATACAAAATAACAGTAGAATAGCTATTTTACAGTTCCCTCATTCCCCCATATGAGCATTTCTATGCTCACACAAGAACCACCTTGCAAAATCCAATCAGGCCAGGAAAACATCAATATGCGGTTCCCTGGTAATTTAGGCTACATGCCTGAAATAGAAAGAACCCAAAAACTAAACCTAGTTTAAAATTAGCTTGTAGGTAAAGATGCTAGTATTACCAACATGAATTTTGTAATTAGTCCTTGCTAGCTGGCACAACCTTTTGTAGGTGGTCTCTCAGATTTACGTAACAAAGCCTTAAAGTCCTGGTGAAAGTGTGGAGAAGAGCACTAGAGCCAGATCACTGAGCTCTCTTCCCACCGTGCTTATTTTTCAGAGGGCATAGCTGATCTCTGAGGTTCCTGCAGGTTTTAGTGTTAGGATAGATTACTGTCACAATCTACCAGCGTGATGATGACACCCTTTTAGGCTTTGTGCTCTGTGGTGCTATGGTTTGACTGTTTACCTCTGTCCATGGCACTGGAACCAAAGGGTTAAGGGGTGTTTAACCTTAGGCCTTTTAGACTTTTCTAAGTTGTCTGACATGCCTTGATGTTTTTGTACATTTTGCTTAACTAAAAACATTGATGCACAAATGGAATATATGATTCTATTCTAGAAGACCTCAGCAATAATATTAGAAAAGGGTTCAATGTTTCCGTGGTTGTTCTTTTTATGTCTCTAAGACGAAAACTCAAAAATAAAAATATCCCGGACGAGGGATATAGACCTTTTAGTGTTAAGGGTGCACTGGATCACAACTGCATCACTTGTTGGGTTTTCAAATATTGTTGTTCATGTCCATCTCTGGATTTAATTCCAATCCAAAAACCAATGAGGAGCATGACTAGGCAAAACCGAGAATACCCCAAATGTGGCAAGCGTAGTCTGTGTTTATATTTGTGTGCCTGAAGCTTGGAAGGTCGGAGTGCTCACTCTGGCAGAGTGTTGGACCCAGAGAGAGGACGACACGGAGGCCAGAGATGTTATTTGCTGTTATTCCATTATTAATTTCATTCTCCTAATCCTGCGGAGGAAAGAGGAAAGCGATCTAAAGATGCAATCACACCCACAGTCAACCCTGAACCCCAGCTGAAACAACAAGTACAGAGAAGCTGAGTGCAGGCTATGAATTCAGCATTTTTGTTCTGTCTTTCTTTCCTTAATTTTTCTTCTTTTTCTTTATGACTGCATACGTGCATGTACTCATACACAGATACACAGGAGGCTCTTTAATACTTTTCTAACGATGATGAAAAAAAAAAAAACAATTAAGTCAGAACCAATAATATTCAGCTAAGCACACTACTTAGAGCCATAGAAGGGGGCATTGCACGTATTTATTATAAACAACAAACTCAAGTGTGGAATTGTGAAAAGCTGCTTATACAGGCTGCAGTCACTGTGTTATTTCCTGTAATTGTATTTATTTTCAACCTACAATGCCCTGGAGAGCACACTGACGTAACCTATGGCATCCATTAACAGTTTAAGGGATTCATCCTGTTGAATGTGAAGAGTTCCTCGGAGGCCTAAGTAAATGTTAATATTTAACAGAAGTTACATCAGGATTACACACAATTGTGTTGTGTATGTATGTAAGTAAGTATGATGATGACAGCATCTCCCAGCACAACAATACATCAGTCTGTCACTGCCAGTCCTTTTACATGTCATGGCATATGTTGTTTGGTGTGTGTGTGTGTGTGTGTGTGTGTGTGTGTGTGTTTGTGTGTGTGTGTGTGTGTGTGTGTGTGTGTGTGTGTGTGTGTGTGTGTGTGTGTGTGTGTGTGTGTGTGTGTGTGTGTGTGTGTGTGTGTGTGTGTGTGTGTGTGTGTGTGTGTGTGTGTGTGTGTGTGTGTGTGTGTGTGTGTGTGTGTGTGGTTTTAGTTGATTTAGGTTGTGTTATATGTTTAGGTTGAGTCTCACAGGCCAGTGGTGAGAAGCACTAGTTTACTGTAAGGAGTAATGGTCCATCTACCATTTATTCACAGACTTATGAGAGTGAAAAATGAGAGACTGGGGAGTGGTTAAGGTCTTTTGTGAGAGATCTAATGGGCTGTAAAATAGACTCTTTAGTTTGTTATACTACATGTCTGAAATATAATGTGCTCTCTCTTTCTCTTTATCTCTCTCGCTCTCTGTGCATATACTGTATGCACATAATCACACACAAACACTTATTCGCATATATCTAATCAATGCAACTCTCTTGGTCTCTCTTATCTGACATATAGGCTACATGTACAGATATACACCAAACAAATCTATATCTATGTGAAAACATTAATAAACATGATTATAACAAGAAACGTGGTGCTCCAATGAATGTGAAGGTTTGGAAAAAAAAAAACAGGGACAATACAAATCCAGTTTCTTGTAGAGATTCCAATCAGACAGAGAGGAAGAGTAATACGAATGTTAACGCCATGGAAGCAGGAATGTTTGGAGTCATGGTACATTACATTTAATCAGAGAATGATTTAAGATAATCACCTGTTAATTTATTCTCATTGAGACGCTCTCCATTACCGAGTTCCCCATTCTCACTGATCATCAGACTGCGTAATGCATCCAAACAGGCTTTAAAGAGAGCTTTAAACAGGTGAGTGATTAATGCGCGACTCATTCTACATCGAATTTGCTGATAAGTGGCCGTGTGCATGGTGCATCCTCTATCAGTGGTTTATTCCGTCTTTTCATCTCTTCCCGCTGCATTCATTTCCACAAATAATGCTCTTTCCACTTCCATGTAAAATGAGCATGGCATTGGCACGCTGAACAGAGATTACAGGTTGAGTGAGAGCAATTCACAAAGAGGCACGCTCGGGCGTTTCAATCAAGTCTGGCCGCACTGCGCCGATAACACTTCACACGTCCCCACAATGTGACCCGCAGACTTCGCTACAAGCCCCTTGAACACTTTTTCACTATGTGATATGTGAAATGGGACCCGTTTATATTTTCTGCTCCAATCACCAATTCAATGAGCGCATCTGTATTGAAAGTGTTTTCTGATTTTTGAGGCGGAGTTGCATGTTCCCGTTGTCTTTTCAAATGAGCTTGTGTTTTGATCATGATGCAGAAGAGAAGCTGCAGGAGAAAGACAGAGAGAGAGGGAGAGAGAGAGAGAGAGTGAGAGAGAGAAAGAGAGAGAGAGAGAGAGAGAGAGAGAGAGCGAGAGAGAGAGAGCGGATGATGAGTCACATCTGAAGTTTAACAAGACAAAATAGAGGTGCTTCACACTCTTTGAATCTTGTCATACTTCATATTTCCATCTGCATCTATCCTCATGATTGACTCTTGATTTCCCAGAATAGTGTGGCAAGGCCATCCATCCAATATAAGTCAGTTACACTGATCAAGTTACCTCCTAGTAGTCTCCTCTTCATTTGTACAAAGCACTCTTGTTATCCCCATATAGCTTAAACAGAAAAAGCAAAAGAACAACCCAGTTTAAGATTTATGATTATGGCCAAGAGTATGAGTCTGCTGGGCTCACGCCATTTCTCTCCTTGAAACCTTGCCAATAAACATCTCACAATAAGGTTTGACTAGCAACAGTAACAAATCACCACTTTATCTCTTATTCTTGCTAATCGTATCTAACTTTGTGTGCTTATCCTGGTTAAAGTCTTCTTGGTAACTATGCTTCTCTGTCCATCAACCTCAGTGACTCAAGATGAGGTGACTAACTGGAGTTCCTTGTGACTGTCCAACAGCTGATACTGATGGAGCACATACAGTAGGTGAGAGAAACCAGTTTTGAAATCAGCCAAG
The DNA here is from genome assembly GCF_963457725.1 of Sprattus sprattus. Taxonomy (NCBI): domain Eukaryota; kingdom Metazoa; phylum Chordata; class Actinopteri; order Clupeiformes; family Clupeidae; genus Sprattus; species Sprattus sprattus. The sequence continues at coordinate 15,693,068 of NC_137913.1, read as the reverse complement.
ATTAGCTACATTCTTAGACTGAAAGATCCTGTGTTTCTTCTCCTGCAAGATTTAAGATTCACTCTCTTGTCCCACATTGTAGGAAATTGGGCTCAGGCTTCAATCCATGCTGCCTCTACAGTATAAAGAAAAACATACCACACATATAAAAGACCGGATAAGACAACTACAGGGAACAAGAAACGTATCTAAGAACATAATAATAATAATAAAACATACACTGATCTTAAATAGATGAATGAAATGGAACAGGAAAATGGTCAATCATTAAATAAAATAAAAAACTCTGTTGGTTTCCATATGGGTTCCATCCCTCTTCCCTCTGCCGCCACTTCTATTCTTTATTGAAATAGGGATAAGGGAGTTTTTAAATCTATTCAAATGACAGTGTGGTATTTTAAACCTCCACCCCGATGACAGTAGCAGGTAGTGTGTAGCACATCGGATGGGCTGGTTATGATCTTGCTGGCTTGCCTTAATAGTCTGTTCATAAGTAGACTGCAGGGATTTTACACCTATTATTTTCCATGCATTCTGGATTTTGACTTCAACCGCAGTAAGGTTACCCAACCAAGCCATGATGCCATACTGTACCTAGTTAGGCTCTCAAAGACTGCCTGACAAAAGCATACCATAAACTTCTAGTCAACACCAATAACTGTGAATTAGCGCAAAAAGTTCAAATGTTGTTATGAAGAAACTATCAACATGCATACCCCAGGTCAGTGTCACCAATTAAAACACAAAGTAATTGTAAGAGGAGACCTGTGGGATGGTTTAATCTTGAATGACCAGTAGTCACCCAGTCTGCTAGGGTCAAACGCCCTCTCCTCTGTCTTTTTAAAAACATCATCATATCATGCTACAAATCTTTCTATCTCTAAAGTGTTGCTGTCCTTCTTCATTAAACCTAATATGACAGTATAATCTGGAAATGTTATGGCAGAGTTATTAGGGATCCGGCTTTTACACTCGTGTACAAAAAGGACAGGTGAACGTACACTCTCCTGAGGGGGAACCCTGTGTTCAAGATTTGGGGTGCAGAGAGAATACCATTAACACTGACCTGTTCAAGATTTGGGGTGCAGAGAGAATACCATTAACACCTACCTGTTCAAGATTTGGGGTGCAGAAAGAATACCATTAACAATGACCTGTTGTTGACCAAGAACAAGTGGCACCATCTAATGTTTAGAGGGGGGACATTAAGCTCCTCCAGCTTCCTAATTAATAGATGTGGCAGTATAGTGTTAAATGCTCAACTATAGTCTGCAAACAGAAGATGGACATGAGGAGCAGGATCCTCTAAATGCTTCGATATATATACAATGTACCGTCGCGGTGACAGTATCACCTGCACCTCTATTAAACCTGGAAGAAAACTGGAAAGGATGAAGTGAACAGTTCAAGAGGTTCAATACCTCTATTTTCAACAGGTTTGATAATGATTTTCTCAGAACATTTCATAACAACAGAAGTCAGAGAAACTGGTTGATAGTTGTAATTTTCTTTACAGCATGCTTTTTTTAGGAACAGAAATAATATTAGATTTTTTCAGATGAAGGGAATAGCATATACATCCAAAGATGGGTAGATGGGGCAACAGACCCAGGAATGCTGTCTCTGTACTACCTGCTGGTCAATGGCCATTTGTGGACAGTCAGATGCAGGTAATATATTGTTACTTCTTATATATATATATACAGTTTATATTGTTACTATTATATATATATATATATATATATGTATATATATATATATATATAAAATCCTCTCTCTCTCGCCCAGAACCAGTCCTGCCCCCTTAGAGCGAGTGTGAGTGTGATGGCAAAGGTGCAAGCCTCCTCCTAACAGACATTAATTGATTGATATCGCGCTACCCGAGCCACCCACATATGCCAAGGTAAGCCATCTGTGATGCAATTAGACAGCCATCTGATGCACACCTATGTGCACCTGTCGGGATCCTGGTCCATGGCAAACAATTAGGAGCCCAGATTCTGGTTCATCATGACAAGAGATGAGCACTGCTCAACTGAAGTCCATGCGGAACGATCCCCTCTAAAGTAACAACAGGTAATCCTGATGAAATAATACAATTGCATCGAAGTGATATATTGTTACAATGCTTTTATTTAGTTTGTTTAACAGAATATGCATCTTAGTGTCCATGTAATTTATGTAGTTCTCTGAAAGACACTATATTCATAAATATTCACTCTATAGGTATATTCCACATTCTTCACAGTAAAATGAAAAAATATTGTCAAAACAAAATAGAAGCCATCAAGTAGAACGATTGCTTAATTGATTTAAACTAATTTACATCAACATACAAGGTAAGTTTGACATTCACATGAACGAACATTTATTATCTGTTATACATCTTTCATCAAATAAAAACAAAATTACAACGAAAATGGAATAGACATCATAGGAATGTCATAACTGAGATGTGGTGACAGTTCTGCTGATATCAAATATTTTCTTACTTCCTCCCATTCGGGTTGACACAAGATTAGCCACTCACAATGTTGAATAAAACACACATAAAACTGAAGTCTTTTCCTCAAATAGACCCATTTAGCAGGGTAACCTCAAAATGCTAACCGTCAAATAAACCAAAACAAGACTCAAAGGCCGTCAATTCGATCGATTCACCAGACAATACAGAGGTAACTTCATAACCAGTCAACCTATAAGCAGCAACAGGGACTAAGGAACAGGGAAGTAGCTAGTTTGTGTACTTGTGTTACACTACTGGGTTGTCCAATAGTGGTTTCACATGCATTTTAGTGCAATGATCACAAAGGCTAAACCAGTCAGAATAGTAGAACTGGGTGAGACAAATGCCGACCGTAAACTTCAATGACAAAACATTAAATAGCTATTATTATGTATCCAAATGGCCTGCTGCCTCAAGTAGAGTGTCTGCGGTTAGCCTTTGTCAAGGTATCAATGAAGGCATATTAGACTGACATGTTACACTGACAGATAACGGTCTTAATAAGATACAGATGTGTGATATTTTTATAAAAATGACGCAGAGGTGGCATAAAAGCCATTTCAAAGAGGAGCACCAGGAGAGGGCAGAGCTACTGGGCACTAGTGGAAATGTTCCAACTTGGCAGGTTGGGGGAACCAAACTACAAGGGACGTCAAACAAACACTGATGGATTTTGCTGCTTGAGGCGACAGAGTACACTGTATAAAAATCGAATCCCTTTTTAATGTCTACTTCAAGCTTGTAAACAAAGTACCCCTCTTCCGATGAAACCAACAGTGAGCTATTTTTCCTGGAGAGAGACTAGCTTTGGGCCTGGTCCACAATTTATGAAAAAATAAATAAAAAAAACCTCCAGGGAACTAATTAGTTCCATGTCCAAAATAATCAGATAGAGTTTCAATCATGAGTCTGCTCACGTGACACCAAACAGTGAAGCTGGACAGGTGCTCCTCAAACAAAGTTTCCCCGTAGTACCCGGCCTGGACGTACCTTGAGTATATCACAAACAAATACGTTTCTTAATTGACCTGAACCTGATAGTTACACCAGGTAAGATTGCAGCATTGTTTTATTATGGGGCATGAGAAGCAAAGATTTCAAATGGGGACTTTCTTTAATTAAGCTCCAGAATTTGAAGATAGCTGCTTTTACACACATAACCAGGGCAAGCCCTTATGTTCAAAATGTATCTGATGCAGCCTTCAAAGGCCAAGTAGAGGTCCCTGACAGAGCAGTTATGGACCATATGTCTTGAGAGCAACTAGAAACACATGGGATGAATCTCAATCCCACAATGATAAGATAAATGACACCAAATCCTCCTTTTCTCGACAACATTAAACTCACTATCAGAGTGTAATTGAGGCAACTGTGAAAGGAATACATGATGGGTAAAAATAGACTTCAATAAAAGAGGATTTCAGAGGAAATAGGGGGGAGGGGCACTAAATTATGTAGTTTTTTTGTTGTTTGTTTGTTTGGCTGGATTGACAGAGTGATGATGCCAAAACATTCCACAGGGAGGAGCTTGTGGGGGGCCAACTAAGCAGCCTCTGGTGATGAAGAACCACTGGGAATCTTTGGACAAATCCACACTCCCAGTGCCCCTAAAGGCGGACAGGTTTATGCAGCAAGTAAAAAAAACAAATAATAATAAAAAAAGAAAAAAATTCACTAGTCAGTTCGAGAAGCTCTCTTTCTCTATTGTTTGTCCCTTGGTTTTCCCATTTGAAGCCATGAATAGCCTTAGAAGTTCTGCAGCTCAGGCAGGTTCTTGTAGAGGTCCAGAGAGTCCGGGTTTGAGAAGGCACCGCGTTGGGTCACCTCTTTCCCTGCGATCACCTGCTTCACCGCCACCTCCACCTTCTTCCCACTTATGGTGTACTACACAAAAGGATAGAACAGAGCAACATGAAGCAATATGGATGTGTGTGTGTATACAAACTGAAAGGAAGATAGAGATGGACAAACATTTTCATCGACCTTCCTATCCATTCCATTCATTCACCCATCCATTCATCTTTCCATTCTTCCTCTATTCACTCATCGATCCATGCATCCACGCCTCCCACTCACCGGAATGTCCCTGGTCTCCAGGAGCAGGGCAGGGACGTGTCGGGCAGACAGGGCCACCCTGATGGCACTGCGGATCCTCTGCAGCAGCTCAGGGTTAAAGGGCTTGTTCGGGGCCATCTTCAGGAACAGAATGACCCTCTCCTCCCCGTCGTTGTTGTACTGGGGAACGCATAAGCTGTCCGACACCTCTTCGAAAGCCTCCACTGCGGAGAGAATGAAAACGGACCCAGCTTGAGTTCTGACATATCTGATCCACTGACGCCACTGAAGTTGAATGTGTTTATTCACAGTTAGGAGTGGAAGGAGATCATATGTGGATCTGCAGACTGGATCTTACCGATGTTATAGATCTCGGAGCTCCCAAATCGCACTCCATTGGGGTTCAGAGTTCCATCACTGAAAACACAGAGAAGAACATCAATGCACAAATGGAAGCCATTTTACTCTCCAAACTGAGACCATGTACAGTATTTCATACAATAAAAGTCCCTCAATTGATGGTGTATGATCAATTTTCCTTATTTATAAAGAATAAACCTTTTTCTATGTTCAGAGGCAAATGTAAATCTAAACCAAACCAAAATTCAAAAATAGCAATTCTTTATTTAATTTTTAGTGTCTTCTGAATTGCAATGCTATTACTTGTTTAGAATAATTTTTAAGTTTAACTACAAACTGTTTATTGCACCCGAACACACAGACAAATAGATAGACATAGACATAGACATAGACATAGACATAGACATAGACATAGACATAGACATAGACATAGACATAGACATAGACATAGACATAGACATATATCGAGGCAGAAGAAACTAACAGACAAAGAGGGGAAAATAGAGAGGGAGAGACAGAGTGATTGAGAAAGAGAAAATCACCTTCTACCCAGCATGACTATGCCTCCCGTCTTTGGATTGATCTTGCAGTAGTCGCCGTGAGCCCAAACACCTGAGCCGATGAACACACACACACACACACACACACACACACACACACACACACACAAGCCATGAGAGAGTGTCTCCAGCTGGAGAGATGAGCAGCTGAGATGAGCAGATATTGGGATCTTAAGTGCAGCTTCCATGCACATGGTATAGACAGCTTGTACACGCACACACACACACACACACACACACACACACACACACACACACACACATCCCTGTGTGTACACAAACAACCAAACAGCGAGAGAGATAGAGAATGGATTCCCTCATCCCCACCAATCTCCCATCCAAAAATATGTCTGCAAAACAAACGATCCACAGCCTGGGCATAAATAGCAGTTATGCCGTGCCACCACTCAGCTTAATGGCGCCGGGCCCCATCAGTGGCAGCCGGCTCTCGCTGGCAGGCGGAGGGGGTTACCGGGATAAGTGGAGAAGTAGGCCTTGTGGTATTTGATTCCGTTCTCATCGTTCCAGAAGTGCGTTGGCTGACAGGGCATGGGCTTCAGGCAGACCAGCTCACCGCTCTCCCCCCACACCGGCGTCCCTGTTTGAGAACACACACAGACACACACACACACACACACACACACACACACACACACACACACACACACACACACGGTGAGCCTGGCACTTAAAACTTTTTGAAACTATGAGAAAGAATCATTAAATCACGACACAAATACCTTTACTGTTTGGTGAATCTGTTCAGCAGAAAGACTGAAATAAATTCTTAATCCAAAAGACGCCAAAACTAAAATAAACATAAACAAGGCTCCGGACAAAAAAAGAAAAGAAAAGCCTTGCCTCCTAAACCTGAAATGTTTTGGAAATATTTAAGTTTTAGGATCCAACATTTACATTTTCCAATGTGAGGTAAGGAAACTGTCACGTCACACAGTTCATTTCTGTGTTAGGTCTGTGTTTCCATTAGCCAGCTGACAGCACCTAGCAATGGGTTCTGTAGCCTATTAGAGCCCTTTACTGTTGATGGACAAAATTGCCTAAAATAATATCATGATATAGCAAGATCATTGAGACATGATCACATCAATACTAATTGTGGCAACATACAGTAGGATACCCTTGCAAAATAAAGTGTTAACAAAAAACTAAAAAATCTTTCTATAACAAAAATGGTGCCATGGGTCCCTATGAGTAGATCACCTTATTTACAATTTAGTATTTGACACATCATGTTTTCACCACCTATGCTGATAAACCTATAGATCAGAACTCGCAATTAACTTTCACCATTTCCTTGGCTGATATCCAAAAGACTGGCCAGTGGCTTCTACAGAAAAATTACCTTCACTCTATAAAGATAGCATTATGCATTATCCATACAATCACCACATCTTAACACTAACTTCAAGATGTTTACAGGTTCAATAACGCAATAGGCACATCAGGCAGTGTTAGAGTCTACAGTGAACAGTAGTGAATTGTTGTAAGCTTGATGCACTTTGAAAAGCGAGAAAAGTTGTCAGGCTAACTGCCTAGCCTACATTATTATTTGTTGTTCGACAGAATTTCATGTGATGCTGATTTTCCGGCAGCTGGAGAAATGGTAGCCTAAACAAGTGTTTACTTGTCTTGGAGGTGAAGAAAGAAGACATGGCTGTTGCACAGCTCAACCTAGTAGTTACCAACTGAAGTATTTCATAAACGACGATGCTAGCTAAAAACAATTTACGTTAGAATATCAGCTTGCTGAAGGAAATGTGTTCTCCTGGGGGACAGTCACCACTGGCAACATAATGAATGGTGCATTGGTACATTGACACCCATTTTAGTCGCCATTTTAGTCCATCTGGTGCCCTGTGCATAAAAAAAACTAAAACGAGCAAATTCAGTGGCTATTGTGGCCCGTGTCTTTCTGAATCACCAATCAGCAGACAGCAATGGCACCCTATTTGCATGGGCCAACACCGCCAATGAAACACACATCCTTAATCGCTGATTACTGAAGACAGTCAGTCACTGGCATGACACACATGGCACAGATATGGGTGGAAAACCATGGGACGTCGGCACCCTGACAACCCCTCCCGCCCCCCAAACAGCCAGTGCCTCCTCATCCTCCCGTTGGCTCTCACCTTCCAGGCCCCATGCCTCCACGGCCATGCCCAGATTCCTGGCCTGGATCTCGCCGCGGTGAACTGGCAGTGTCACATTCTGGCCCATGAAGCAGGAGACGATGTCTGTGCCACCTGTGGATCATAAACACCAGCATCGCCGCCATCATCATCATCATCATCATCATCATCACATTTTACATGCACATGTATTTATTTAGCAGATGCTTTCATCTAAAGCGACTTAGACTACAGATATACGTGCTTCATTGGGACATGGGTTCCCTGGAAATCAGACCCATAATCATTGTGTTGTCAGTAACTTGCTCCACCAGTCACTCTACTAGTTTAGGTAAAGGAACAACTTCACCACCACCACCACCATCCTCATTATTACCAGGTGGCTCATCCGGCTTGACCTCACCATCCTGCATCCTACGCAAGGGCTGAGTGTCATGCACACCGCACCTCAAACCTCCGCAGATCAGATCAGTTCTTCCCTTCCCTTCCCTTCCCTTCCCTTCCCTTCCCTACCATTCCCTGAGTAAAGCTCAAATGCAGAGCCAGCACGGGGAGCTCACTTTCCCCACATATCGCCTCGTTGGAAGCCTGAACCAAAAGACAATTTATATTACAAAATGATACAAGGGGATATCAGGCTTATCAAGTTTGTTTTTCGGAGCGAGGAGATGGTGGTTGCTTTGTTGTCTCTTAAGCTAAAGGCTCTGCCTCTCTTGATTTCAAATGACAGGAGTCTCCCTGTGTTGGATTAGATTTGGAGTCTGACAATGGGTGTTGGTCTTCTCAGTGTAATTGCCTGTATCTGATACAATATACTCGCACTATTGCTATTCATGTAAAAAGCATAATATGGATTTTTTTCTTCCTTGTTATAGGGCATATCCGAAGTGTAGCATCCTCATTCTGAAGTGATTTGTTATCAGTGTCGTCTGTGGCTTGTGTAGTTCATCACTGGTGTTCTATGTATTTTCAGTGTAAGCATTTGTATGCTGTGTATATAAGTGCACATAGAGAAATAATTCTCTTTCTCAATTCATCTATCCATCCAACCAACTAAACAATGCTTCCTTCACTCCTTGTCTCCAGTATATTCTCCCACCTGCCTCTTTAGTAGGTATTAATTGGGTCCATGGGGAATGGGTTAGCTTATCTGCATTTAGGAGGCCCACAGGTTAAACACAGCTGTGTGTGAGTGTTGGGTGGGGGAAGGGGCAGACGCCATTGCAGCATCTCTATGTCAGCGTTTGTTGTTTTGCTCATGTCCCCTCTCTCCCAAACAATAAGTTTGCTCTTCTTTAGTTTTATCTTTATTATTCCACCTGTTTCTTGCTGCGGCTTATGCTCCTATCGCTTTTGAGACATCGGCATTGCTCCAACTCAGTTATGTCCATCCTTATCCTGGTAGTGTGATGCCCCCAGTAATTTCTTTTTCTCTCTTTTTTGCCTACTGTGATGTTACTCGCTCTGCCAGCTGCACAAGTAGACCAATGGTAGCCGGCAAGTTATGAACAAATATTATATAGCGTAAAGCACCATCATGTTTATGCTGATGATTACGGCTACGGCCTGCGTGTACAGTAGCATAGGCCATCTGTTTTTTTTTTTTTTTTTCTGCGAACATAATACACACACTAACAGATGGACATAAATAAAGAAATAAAAATGCTGACTTCATATAATTTATTTAGTTTCCATTGATTTCAATAGTCTAAACTAGGACAGCTGCGATCTTGAAATAGCCTATATAGCCTTGCCTATAGACCGTCAGCGAAAATGAACACCCACTTTTACAGTGATTCTTGTCATCGCACCCATCAGCAGGAAAGTCAAGCTCGGACCCTGGTAACTCCTGGTCTTATCACCTCATAGTTAGCTATGGTACTGGAGACTTGCAATCAGTGGAATGAAGATTTTCTGTATCGCAAAAAACTCGCGGCTCGCCGTTTAACTAGAAGTACAAGCCTACAGCAAGCTAACAAATGAGGCCTAAAAACCTTGCCAATAGGTCCTCACATTTCTGTAATATGAAACATTTAAAACAGGCAACTACAAAAATGTTAAATTGCCTTCTTTAAAATGTAGTGACAATCTGAATATGCTCTTTGGGGCTAAGTTATTCGTAATGGATGACAGAGATGAAGAAAAAGTTGCATGCAACAGCTAATTATCATAATATGGTTAGGATATATGCATCTTCCTATTGCAAAAAGTAAGTAGCCACAATACAATCACAGAAATATTGAGACAGCAAAGGCAGCTGACTTCAGCTTATTACCAACTCTGTTTTACGGGCGCTGTTTCCCTGTCATAATACTGCATTCATCTTCCTGCATTCAAACCACATGTTGGGAATCATTGTCAGAGCAAAAGGAAACAATTTTTCTTCAAGGACAACTCTGTGGCTTGATTCATGCGTCCTTCACAAAGACAAATCTGCCCCATTCCAGTCTTGCTGAAGCACCCCCAGATCTTCACGATCCTCCTCTAAATTTCAAAGTAGATGTGAGACACTGTGGCTTGTAGACCTCTCCAGGTCTCCGTCTAACCATTAGACGACCAGGTGTTGGGCAAAGCTTCAAATTGGACTCATCAGAAAAGATTACCTTACTCCAGTCCTCTATGGTTCAATCCTTATGGTCCTTTTTTAAACCTCAGCCAAGCCAAGTACAACGTTGTCCTGGAAGAAAACTTGCTTCCTTCTGCTCTGACAATGTTCCCTAACTCTGAGGAGTGTTTTTTCCAGCAGGACAATGCTCCATGCCACACAGCCAGATCAGTGAAGGTGTGGATGTAGGACCACCAGATCATGATAAAGAGGGAGATGGATGGTCACAAACCATCAAACAAAGCCAAGCTGCTTGGATTTCTGCACCAGGAGTGGCATAGTCACCCAACAGCAATGTGAAAGACTGGTGGAGAGCATTCCAAAACGCAGGAAAGCTGTGATCGTAAATCAAGATGATTCCACCAAAAATTGATTTATGAACTCTTCCTAAGTTAAAACAATAGTATTGTGTTAAATGTAAAAATTAAGATGAACTTGTTTTCTTTGCATCTTTTTTTATTTATTTGACATTTGGGAGAAACTGATCATTTTGAGTGGTCTCTTAATTTTTTCCAGAGCTGTATATCAATGAATAGTTTGTTCAACAAAATATTGTTGCAATTTCCTGTGTACTGCTTTTATTCCAATGTCAGATCGGTGTGTTTACTGTTAGTGACCCACTACGACTGCTGAGCAATCATACTTAACATTTCCCTGCGGCACTGCATCTGTTGTTTAATGTTGCTCCACTGTTGACATTTAACACCTTTCCTGGTTTTCCTGCTCTGATAAATATTGTTTTCACAATTTTGAGCACACACTCCTCTTTTAAAAGAGAAGAGGTTGGTGCTACAAAAATACCCTCCCTGGGAATCATTACATGTATATGAGTACACAGAGGAAAAAAAACATCCACAGCCACAACTACACTGGTAGAATGGTATGGAAGGAAGCATTTGGAGTGGTAGCAGGAAGGAAAAAGAAAGAGAAAAAAGAGAGCGCAGAGGAGAGAAAGAAATATACAGAAAGAAAGAAAGATGCATAAATTAAAAAAAATTAAAAACTGAGAAATGAAAGTGAGAAATGGTGATGATAAAAAAAGTAGACAGGTGAAAGGAGAGCCAGAGAGAAAGAGAGAGAGAGTGACAGAGAGAGAGAGAGAGAGAGAGAGAGAGAGAGAGAGAGAGAGAGAGAGAGAGAGAACCTGGACGAGGGGGCAGAGGAGAAAGCTGGCAGGACAGAGAGTGAGAGAGAGAGAGAGAGAGAGTACCAGAGAGAGAGCCAGAGAGAGAGAGTATGAGAGATAGAGAGAGAGAGATCCTGGAGGAGGGGGGCAGAGGAGAAAGCTGGCAGGATAGAGAGTGAGAGGAAGGACGAGAGGAGCAGGGACAGATGGCAGTCAGGTGGAGGTATATTAAACCGAGGCGAGTCGTAGCGGCTAAAGTGTTAAGGCGCCCTGTGGCGAGCGGCTGCGGGCCCGGGAGTCCGTCTGGCGGGTGAGCCCGAGCAGGAGGAAATGGCCACAACTACATATGCTCAGCCCGACCTGCAGGTCAAGGTCAAACCTGTCGCAAGCCCACAACCTGCAGCGTTTGCTCGGACGCCTGCGGAGGGTGGACTCGCGGCAGGTTCTGAATGAAGCAATACTGGGATCTAAAATGAACGCACGCTCATTCAATGACCAAGACTGAAAGAGTTTGTAGTTTTTTTTCATGAGGCGCATCTACCCTTCATCCAGACACCGCCTCTGCGTGACAGCCGTGCTGCTAGCCTAACCTCGGACTGACATTTTAAATGCCAAAATACGTCACTCATGTTTTCTCCATCCCAAATGTTAAGTGCCAAGCGCTCGCCATCAGGTGTCAAAGTGTTTTTTTTTGTTTTGTTGTGGGTTTTTTTTTTCCCGGTGGCGGGCACCGTCAGAGCAAAACATGGGAGGATTTCTAAATGTGCCAGAGCATCTTATCAGGGGCGAGCAGCGTCACGTCCACACAATGCTGATGGATGTGGCCATGGCTGAAAGACTGCCCGCCCACCCCCCCCCCCCAAAAAAAAAACCAAATCTCCACCGCGCCAGCCAGCTGAGATAGTGAGGGGAGATCATGAAGAGGTGACGCCTCGCATTCACCACAACAAAAGGATGCCTCGTCTGCTGGGAGGACGAGACTTTAAGCACCATCTCTTGCTTGATCCATTTCAGCCGAGTGAGATGACAATAGCTCAAAAGCACCACTCTGCTATGAAGTGCTTTCCAAAGCAAAGCAAAGTAAAAAAAAAATATGAAGAAAAAAACCACTAGGAATTTTAGAATGGTACTTGGATCCGATGGACAAGGTTATTTCTTCAGATACTTTTTATATTTATTTGAGTGAGTCTTAAGGTTGGCACATCTATGCCTGTGTCTGTGTGTGTGTGGCACAGTTCTCCTTTAATGCCAAAGAGCATGCATGTGTGCGGGGTGCCTCGGTTTGAGTTGGGCATGCATGCGTGTGTGTATGTGTGTGTATGTGTGTGTGTGTGTGTGTGATGTGTGGTGTGTGTGGTGTGTGGTGTGTGGTGTGTGGTGTGTGGTGTGTGTGTGTGTGTGTGTGTGTGTGTGTGTGTGTGTGTGGTGTGTGCGTGCGTGCGCAGGTGGTGTGTCAAAAGCCATGCTGAGAGGGCTGGCCGTGCTGCAGCTGGCAGCGCTAATGCTAATTTGTTTCTGCCGTCCCTGGGGGGCACGTCAGCTGCAGCGCCCTGGGACCACAGAGGTAGATGTGTGTGTGTGTGTCTGTGACTCTGTGTGTGTGTCAGGGGGAGGGCATCTCTATTGAGCGTCAGGGGCTGTCGATGAATCGGCTACAGCAGCCTGACGGATGGCCTGGCGTGCCCTTCCCCCACCACGCCTGCTCACCTGAGATGGATCCCAGCAGCACGTTGCTCTTGATGCTGCGGTACACATAGTCGTAGCTCTGCGGCTTCAGTGGCGAGCCAGTGGACAGGATGGTGTGCAGCGACTGCAGGTTGTGGGTGTTTGCTGCGACGGGGTGACAAAGCACAAAATGTGAGGTCAGAACAGGTTCACAGCAAGGAGAAGATCAGAGAAACCAAAGCTGCAAAGTTAGGTGAATATCAAGAGTACCCTAACCATTCAAAACAGCAGTGAAATGCAAAAAATATCCTTTTCTCAGCCCTAATAGGTTCAGAGAGAGAATGCAAAGTTACAAGGGCGATGGGAAATGGGAGACGTATTTCGGCAGAGAAACACAGGAGATCCAGTCCTGTTCAAACCAACAGAGGAGCAGAGATCCAGTCCTGTTCAAACCAACAGAGGAGCAGAGATCCAGTCCTGTTCAAACCAACAGAGGAGCAGAGATCCAGTCCTGTTCAAACCAACAGAGGAGCAGAGATCCAGTCCTGTTCAAACCAACAGAGGAGCAGAGATCCAGTCCTGTTCAAACCAACAGAGGAGCAGAGATCCAGTCCTGTTCAAACCAACAGAGGAGCAGAGAGCCAGGCTACCAGGCTGCCCGGCAGGAAGGGCCAGTGCCCTGCCCGGAGGCCTCGCCACGGGTTGCGGTACACCCCTACCGTGCAAGCAGGTGTCTCTCCAAAATGTCATCTGTACAGACGGACCTCCAGTGTCCGGGAAGTACCCCTCCTAAAGCTGCCCCCCTGCCCTCTTCCCTCCTACCCTGAGCATATGCCAGAAAGCTGCCCCCCCCCCCCCCCCCCCCCCAGAAACACACACATCACCAACCCACCCATCCAGCCAGCAATCTCAGTTAAGAGCAGCAGTTTAGAGCAGAGAGAGAGAGAGAGAGAGAGTTTGTGTGTGTGTGTGTGTGTGTGTGTATGTGTGTATGTGTGTGTGTGTGTGTGTGTGTGTGTGTGTGTATCGGGGGGGGGGTAGGCGTTTATAAAAGAGAGACTTTAGTCAGGGGCCTGTTTCACGCGTAGCAGGTATCTCAGAAGCCCCCCGCTGGTGGCACCACAGGGGGCCTGGCTGAGTGCTGCCTCTGGTTTGGTGGCTGTGAAAGTGTGTCGCTGCCTGAGAAGGTGTCCTCCGCCACATCACTGCCTCTGTGCCTCCGTACAATATCAATTATGCTACACTTAGAAAACAGAACACTGGGAAAATGGGCACCACAGAGACCCTTTGATGGCTCGTAGCCTCGTAGCCTCGTCTCCATCGTAGCCTCACATGGCTGCGTCTTTGTAGAAGGGGATCGGGGTGAAGTGAATGAAATACTTTATGTGTGGAAGCAGAGGCCTACAACCATCGCCATCATCACCCCCCACCCCCACCCCCAAACAAACCCCTCTCTCTTGCCTCCTGTCCATCAGCCGTTCATCAGCCATCGCATGCTAACCGTCTGATTAGCAAGTCAAATGCTGGCTGGGTGGGGGGGGTGCAGGGAGGGGATAGCAGAAAACGCCAGAATAAAAAAAATGCATGTGATTACGACTAACCTGCGCATTGAAATGGGCGAACACAGCCCTACAATCACCGCCACACTAACGCTGCTAACACTCTCTTTGGGAGTTCATCCCACCGCTTACGTCCTTGGGGCCGACAAGCGAGCCTCTTCTGGCCACTCATGTCTTTAATAAATGTCGGCATGGACGAGCTCCCGACGAACGGGGGAGTCGAGACGGGCAGGAAAGGTGTAGAGGGGAGAATTAAAAGGTGGCACCTCCCCTCCATCAGCATTGGCAACCTAGGGCGTTTAAAGTGGCTGCTAACATATGGGCCTTGTCTGTGGAAGAGAACAGAGTCGGTGCTCACCTGGCTTCAAATTGCGCTCCTCCAGAACTGCCAGCCACTTCGCTCCCGTCCCGAATATCGTGATCCTGGATGGGGGTGGGAGATTAGGAGAGCATGAGGCAACTCAATCGGGGAAAACTGAGGCACACTTATTTCCATGTTCAGCTGCACGTCAAACTCTCAACTGCTATGTGTATAGAGGCGAACTCAAGTGATGCTTTGCAGCCATTTTATTGTTTTCCATTTGATTCCATTGTTTCCATTGCAAAACAAAAGGTTGTCAAAAAGGTACTAGCATTGTAATCGTAGCCCTGCATTTCTGTATGTTACCATATAAAGATCACAAAAGGGCCTGGTTACAATGTGTCGATAAGCCACCAAGGGTATTCTTAACCACATATTGATTGTGCATTACTTTTTACCCCCCCATTCCCTACACAATACGAACAGGGAAGTTCATGACTTATTGATGTGAGCATCATTAACTGTTCATATCAAAGATTAAAAATGATTTTCACTTCAGGTCATCTAGCCCTGTACCCCTCATTCAGGGAATATGTAATTATGTAAATGGCCTAAACTAATTTCCATGACAAGTTGTAATAGCAGTGGCTGCAGTGATGAATCTCCGCAGAGACTTCTCGCTGCATCTGTGCACACTTTGCAAGGTCCAACTTAACACACAACAGACACGTTACTCGGATGCCCCCCTAAAGGCACTGGCATTTGGGTGGTAAATGAAAAAAAGGGCCACGACATGAAAAGTGCCATTTTCACGTGAGGCAACGTAATGGCGCTCTGCATTTTACCCAGGTGCAGCAACCGACTAAAGAAAGATTAGCTGAGGCGTTCGCATTGAGGTAGATATTGTGAGTGTAAGAACGTGACCTCTTAGATCTGCAAAAGTGTTGCTTCTCCTTCCACTTTTATTGGCGACAGCTTTGATGGAGGATACCTCACAGCCCATTGATTGGTCATTTCTTCACAATAGCATTTATTGACTACTGCATATGTGCATTCATGTTTTCAATCAACAGGCCATTGATATGAACCTTTCCAGCTCAAGTGGTTATGCCCAAGGGGCAAAGGAAGCATGTCAAAATTGCATCTCTTAGCTATAGCAGCTTCCCAACAAACCATCCCCACACACACACGCACACGCACACACGCACACACACACACACATTTACATTTAGTCATTTAGCAGACGCTTTTGTCCAAAGCGTTGTAAAAGGGAGAGAACAATCAAGCTAAGAGCAATAAAACCTGGTGTAACAATAAATACTGCTTTTTTTCAAAAAATAGAAAATGACATAGAAAGAAAAAGAAGTGCTGGACTGTCACTGCTTAAGTGCAAGTTAAGCCAAGGTGCCAGTTAGGAAGGGAGGTGCTCTCTGAAGAGTTGGGTCTTCAAGAGCTTCTTGAAGGTAGAGAGGGACGCCCCTGCTCTGGTAGTGCTGACACACACACACACACACACACACACACACACACACACACACACACACACACACACACACACACACACACTTTTACTAAAAGACAAAGAAAAACAGAGAGGCATAGGAGAAAGGGGGAAGGAAGTTACAAAGCAAGACAAAAAGAATGAAAGACAAAAAAAGAAAGAAAGACAAAAAGAAAGAAGTGAAGAAAGAAAGCAAAAAAGAAAGAAAGAACCAATCTATGTGGAGAAGGCTATTTTTTCAGAGCATATGGATCATGGTCAGGCTCATATAGACAATAATGAAACAAGTCAGATCAGGACCTGGCTCTTCCATCATAGTAATGATATCCACCTCAAAATCTGAGGATATAACATGGGACATCATATCTAGAAGGATACACATCCCAGGATCCAACATGAAATGCCATACCTCATATAAACCAGAGATATTTCTCTTTTGGTGCAGTCAAGGTGTTTCTGGTAAAACTGAGGTAATGCTTGCAGGCATTAAACAATTGAGAATGACACTATCCAGCCATCTACCCACAGTGGATGACATCTCATTTAAATCCAACACTAGCATAACAAATCTCGATGTTATTATCAACCAAGACCTTTCACTCAACGCACACATAAAACAGATCTCAAAGACAGAATGTTTTCATCTATGGACTACTGTAATGCTGTTCTGCCTGGAGGAAGAGCGTAAAACTGATACGGAACACTGCTGCTCGCACACTTACTAGAACTAACAAATATGAACCTCTCACCTTTACTTGCCTCTCTGCACTGGCTCCCTGTCAAAAGTAGAATTGACTTCAAAGTACTCCTTCTATTATCCAAAGCTCTAAACGGCTTCGTTCCAAATTACCTCAAGAAATTAGGTGTCCCCTACTGCCCATCAAGAACACTTTGTTCCCAGAGTGCAGGTCTCTTTGTAATGCCAAGAATATCAAGAAGCACAATAGGAGGCAGAGCCTTCTGCTATCAAGCCCCCGTCCTGTGGAATAATCTTCCTGCCTTCATCCGAGAAGCGGACACCCTTTCCATCTTTAAATCGGGACTAAATAAATTCCTCTTTAGTGCATCCTATAGTCATGAATGAGGCATCAAAACCCAGTACCTTGTTAGCATGACGTGCGGATCACTTGTACAGCATGCGGCACATGTTGCGGCTGTCGCCAGCCATTTTGGGCACTAATGTTGTATCCTTCCACTCTTGCCACCCTTGTATAACTAAAATTCTCAAGCACCATGTCAGCCAACTATACAAACTAAACACAAACAAAATTTCAACATACCTCTCCCTCTATATCATATTATGCTAAGGCTTTAAGACTGATAAAGTGAACATATTACCTACAGATAATTGTTTACCTAAATGTATCCGTTTATCAAATTGATCTTTACTAACCAAATTTCCTCTTATAGTGTGACCTTTTACCGCTGTTGTTCCTCATCACCATAACCATTAAGTGCATCTCCACATATTAGGGAGCTGAGCTCTGCCCACTCACTTTGTCTCTTTTCATCCCCTCTTAGTCTACGCTGTCTCTGCTCTGGGATGCTGCTGTGGTGTCTCTCCTTGATCTACACCTACCTATCACCACCACTCTATTGTGCATTAATTCTACCCTGATACATCTACATATTGTGTGCTAGCCTATTAACCTGTAATGAAAATAATTGCCACCATTGACATAGTTTCTGTTTCATTGCTCTACCTACCCTTGTAATAGTAACCATATGAGCACACTGTATAACCCCCCCCCCCCCCCTTCCCCCTGTTGCCTTTGCACTTGCTCCCAGGGGGTTCAGGCCCTGGGCTCTTTAGACAATTTTATTGTTTTGGCAATATCAATAAAATTGAATTCAATGGAATCAAGAGGTGCAGGCGAGAGAAGCTGACGCTTTGTGCTTAGGCTGCTCAATGGGCTCATAGGAAATGTATTCCGGTTCAGTTCCAGGGCAACATACATTTCTCAGTGGGACCTCAAATCTTATGAGAGAATAGAACATGATTTTCCCAATGTACCAGACATAAATGCGGGGGGGAAAGTAGGTAGACACCAAAAAACATGCTGTAGGTGGAAGCCTTGGCCAAAGAAAAAATAAATCTTTTGTTGTTGTGCCTTTGTCAAAAACTCTTTCTGAGTCTGTCCTTCGAAGCAAGGATCCATGGAGCGATAAACCATTTTGTCATTCAGCTCCCGACAAACTCAAAGGAGTGTCCCAGTGTTGATGTTTATCTGGCTCTGAGATTACTTTAAGGCGAGCAGTACTCATAGTCTTTCAATCAACAAAAATCTTCTATGATGGAGACGGGAAAAAAAAAAACGATGAAAGTGTGTGTGCAGAAGTATGCACCTGACTGCTGACAACTGCAATCATCCGAAATCAGCCAACCTAAATTGTGACTTAGGAAAGGTCACGACGCAGCACAGCATTTCTTTCCTTCTCCCGTCCAGTCGAGTTCAGTGCAACACAATGTCAAGAGCACAGGTGCCGTGCTCAGAACTAGGTCAACACATGAGTTTAGGACACACGGTGATCAAGGGTAGAAGCAACCCTCCACCATACGACCGCAAAATAAACATTGAGATTCCAGTCCTCAACCGTTGCCAGCAAGAGCTCCTTGTATTTATTAAAGCTAAGTTATTTATTGAAATTAACTCGAAATGGCAACAGCAAGTGACAAAAACAAACCGCGCCCCTCCCCCCCGCCTCTCTCATCCCTCTCTCAGCAACACATTTCTCAGGCTCATTTCTCCACTAATAAATTCCTACAATTCAATAAAGCTCCTCGCCAAGCAGACCGACAGCTCATTGTATAAAGTAATTTGTTCTTTTGTTTCTTAAGGTAACTCATAAAGACAGCCTACTGGGAGTGAGTATTTTTCACCGCGGTGTGTAGGGATCCTAAATGTCTTTGCTTCCTTATCAATATTTTAGATCAGGGGGGCCTTCAGTTGGGCATATTTCGACAAAATCCATTTGTTATAAAAAAAAAACAGTACCATTCCCTTATTCTTTCGACTTAGTTTGCTGCTTATTGTTTTGCCTGATTTAGTGTATGAAGGTAAAGGTCCGTTATGATGTGGGGTATAATGAGTCTTCTTTATTCGGCATTACTGTAGCATGCATCGATGACTTCCCAATTTAATTAACAGAACAGGTCAATATGAGAGATTTGAAGAAAAAGTAAGAAAAACTGTTTCTCGAGGACAAAAAAAAAGAAAGAAAAAAAAAAACCACATCATGTGCAATTAATATATCTGGCCGGCCAAATGCACTTTTGAAGGTTCGCACAAGCCTCTAATACAGCAGATCAGATCAGTTATAAAGATTAAAGCTACATTCCCCATTACACACTCCCTGCTGCATCTCAGAATCATTTCTTCAATAGTCTGGTCACGTTACACCTGAAATACCTCTCCTTCTTGTCAGATGCCCATCCGTGGCTGTTATATCTAACAGTGTCTTTTGTTGTGTTTACACACTAGTCCATCACTACAGTAAGTATGGACCTTATCTATGACATGGTTAAGATTCACAGTCTGAACTTAGCAGGGATAGGCTAGGCATGGTTTTGTTCACCTCCGTAAGGCCTGCACTTACCCTTAAAGAAAATAGAATGGTGATGTTTTTATTACTACATTATCACTACTTACTACTACTTATGACTACATTCATCTGTACAGCTGGACAGACGTCAGACATCAGATACATCAGAATATGATAAAGACATCAAGAGCGGAGGTCTGGTACTCTTTTAAAGCATTTGACAGGACAGAACACCTCTGTGAATTTGCTGAGTTCACTGCAGTCACAGAGCATTCAACTAGGAGAATTTCACCATCATTATTATTTGCCCCATTTCTCTAAAGGTTTTTTTTTTTTTACACAGCGTTTTGAAGGTGGGAATATTCAGCCTCGCCATTCTGTATAAAAGGCACGGAAGCGGAATGGGGGGTCATTGTTGTCGTTCTGCTTCTGCAGAACAACATCTGTGTAAATAGGACAGGCAGCATGGCGGAGTAGGGGTGTGATGCAGACTAGCAGCCAATTAAAACAAAGCAGGACTACTGTGTTGTCAGACACACAGATCTGGCATGATGAGCATTAACATGTTGTACATGATGCATGCACACCTGAGTCTAAACATTGCTATAAATGTGCATGGCTTGCAAGTGCCTGCAGACACTAAGTTCAGTTGACTGTTCAGTTCCGATGCATATGTTATGGTGCATTCGAGACATCTCGGAATTCGGAACAAGTAAAAGGACAACTCGGAGGATAAGGTGAGTGTGTGTGTGTGTGTGTGTGTGTGTGTGTGTGTGTGTGTGTGTATTTATGTGCAGCAGGAGGGCTGGCAGGTGGTGTGTTGGCACTCTACTCACACCTCAACACGGAGTGTAAAGGGGAAACACACAACTTAATTCTCCCAACACCAACTCATCTCCTGGGGAAACAATAGAGACCTGATGGACCATGACAAGACATCCACGCACCACCACCCGCAGCTCCCAGCTCCCCAATGCAGTTCCACACGCATCCCCAGTCCCCAATACACCATCTGCATGTAGACTACAAGAGGAGCTCAATTGAATATTGACCGCATTTTAAAATTGAACATCATCGCAATGGGGCCGCTGCTGGATCAAAAGGGACGCCGCAACCAGGTCCCTTGTCTGTCTGATTAAACATGCTGTCACAGTGGACCACCGCCATGGTTTATTCATAGCGACACCTTTGCTACTCTTCTACCCCCTCCCGCTCTTGTCAATGGACCGTGATTTGCCACCCATACTGCCCTCGGAATAAATGTGGTTAGATTAGTCCATAGTCCAAGTTTAACCACAACTAAGAAGTCACAAGGCCCTTTTTCCCCTCTCTTGGGTCGAACCGCCTTGAGCACAGAGAGTCACTGTTACTCTGGTATATCCACCCTGTTTATTTTGAAACGATTCCAAGCTACCATCGCCCCAGCGTGGTTAAACAGCCGTACTCCATGAAGCAGAACCGGTCCAGTGCACGGCTTTTCATACCGCCAGACGTCTAAGGTCACTGACCCAATATAACTGGGCAATCGCTGTGGAGTTACTTAGCTAAAACACACTGTTCATATTTGTTCATACTCTCTATTTAGCAGCACCAGCAATGGTAAGAACAATGAACCGTAACCATAACAGTTTGTAACAGTGTGGTTCTGTACAACTGGCCATGGCAATTATCTCACCTGTGGTCAAACAGAACCAACAGGCCAGAATGCAAAACCAGAAGGCGGACACTCAGACCTGCACAAGTTTGCCTCTCGAAAACTCAGCCCGCCTAATGACAGGCACTGACGTAACCGTGGCAACGCCATCCTCTTTGACACCCGTCACAAAGACATTTCATTCAAACTACTGGAGTGGTGAGGAGGGGAAAAAAAAACTGCAAAGTTGCCCGTCAATCACACATGTAAAAAAGAGTCTCCATAAAAAAAAGAAAAATAATGAAAAAAAAAAAGAGAAGAAAAACAACAACAGAGACCTAACACAGTTGCAAGGCAAGGCAAGGGTGTGCAGTTTAAGGTGGGTACGGAGGTGATGGAGAGAAGGCAGCCTGTGGCTGTGGTGCGGATCCTCTGCAGTGGGTGATGCTGTGGTCACGGTGGAGTCTGTGGTTTGAGATAATACATATTACAGGTGAGGCTGTCGGAGGAGGCTGCACCAGCTTAAACCAGTTCTGTGGGGCGTTGAGATGCATTTATGTGCTGAGAGGGGGCCTCTCTTCTCCTCAGTGTGTGTGTGTGTGTGTGTGTGTGTGTGTGTGTGTGTGTCTTTGTGTTGCCTTCTGAGGGAGCTATAACAATGTCTGTCTATTTTATCCCCTTTAAAGGAAACGGCACAGAGGAACACAATGGGAACGAAGAATGCAGAGAGCTTTTATATCTGGGGCTGTGGAGAATGTACACACACTGTGCAAAGTGGGTGCACACACACACACACACACACACTCACACACACACAAACATGCTCATCTAAATAAGCTGAAGACACTCACACACACACCCCATAAAACTGCACAGTTTGAGAGGAAGGACACCAACCTCTGTGTATGTGAACTCAGAGCTAGGTGTCTCCCAGAAGCCAGCACACAGCAGCATCCAGAGGCAATTTTCCCTCTTTTCGAAGGGACAGATCAATCCCATGCAAATGTTTGCCCCCCAGGTCATGGAAGGACCAAATAATGATCAAAGAGTGTGTGTTTCTTTTAAACACACACACACGAGAACTCACTCACTCGGACTTGTCAACACCGCTGTCACTCATACAAATGTCACGGCGGATGTTTTTGTAAGGGTCTGTCACACCTCATGCAAACGAGACGTTAGTGACGTCCTGCGGCGGACCCGGGGCAAGTGACTTCCTGTCCTCCTCCTCGGCTTTGATCAGATCAAGACCACCCCCCACCCTCACCTCACCTCCTCTGACTCTCTTCTCCCATGTTGCACCATGGCCCTTCACCCTAGTGCCCCCTCACCCCAGTGCCATCCCACGCCAGGTGCTGCATAGGGCCCTCCTATCTCTCCAGATGGCCTACACATTACACCCACTAATGTTATGGTGACACAAGCCAGCCCAGCTTTTCGGCAAGAGATGAGTTAAACTGCAGCGCTACTGGTGCCACATGTAGGGATCTACGATGATGGTCACAATCGAGCACTGCACTTTTAAACTTCAGTTCATCCCTCCTTCATAGCCCTCAACCTTTTCTTCCTTCCATTCCTCCAGCCCTTGTCCACTTACCCGAGCTCGTCCACCAGGTCCCACAGCACGTTGGGGGTGGGCACCAGAGGTGAGCCGTCGTAGAGCACCACTGAGGCCCCCACGGCCAGCGACGACACCAGCCAGTTCCACATCATCCAGCCCGTCTGGAGAGAGAAGGCAGAAAGACGACACGGTTTCAACACACTTCAAGCACCGCAACATCCCGCCGTCAAAAGATTTCCCACAGACAGCACCGACTGCACGAGCACTTCCCTCTCACAGTCAGCAATCTGATTGTTTACATGTTGAGTGAGATATACATTCATATAGAATTTGAACTTTGAAATATATTTATAGTCGGTTAATTGCTTACAAAGAGGTGTAGTGCAAATTGTATTTAGTACAAATTGAAAAGTTCAACTCATGGTGGGTTTTAAAATGCATTATAACTGGGCTTTGACTGGCGATATAGCCCGGTCTCACTGGCCTCATTGCCTAAATACAGACACACAAGCTGCATAAATATGGAGGCATTGCTCAGTGGGAGATGCTGGAAATGACGGCCTCCTACTCGCCCTGTCATTTCCCCACACTGTCTGAGGACTGGACTGACTTCTTTTGAAACGACCTTTTCAAATGCTGACCGTTTTGAAAAAAAAAAGGCACGCTATAGGGGAGATTATATTTAGCAGGTCAAAACAAACATTCAATTGCATTTCAAAACAAGAGCACACAAAAGCCATTATAAAATGGATTTCAGCTTTAAAAATAGCATCCCAGGGTGCCAAAAATAATTGGCTGGTTGAGGGTCGCCTCCATGCACTCCCACACTCAGTCTTACTGCGACTGAGGGAAAATTACAGTTAAGGGGAGAGGTGGGGGACGAAAGAGAAAGAGAGAGAGAGAGTGTGTGAGAATGACAGGTGGCATACCGTAGTGTAGTAGATGATGATGTCACTGCTGGTCATGTTGCCATGGAGTACATGCTCCTTCAAGTGTTGAATAAGGGTCCCCTGCATCACACACAAAGAAAGAGAGAGAGAGAGAGATCATTAGAGGAAGAAAACCACAGAAGAATGGTCACAGAAAACCCCCACAAGAAGCTTTGTGACCCATCTCCTTTCTACATCTCCCCTGGAAGAGGAGAGACTTTGGAGCAGCCCCTTATCGAGACACCATCATCTCTCCCACAAGGTCCTTTTTCTTGGCACACAAGATGAACCGCAATCCTGTGTCATCTCTTCCCAGGGTGCCTTTGAAGGCTGCAGCGAGTGCATAAACAACCTTACGTGGTGAAAAGAATGCGGGGTTAAGCGTGCGGTGGCGAGTGCCGTATTAATCTGCCGTTGAGTGACACGGATATACCCGGCTCCTCTCGGCATGGAGCTAATTACGGGATGAAGGCAGCCTGAGAGGAAGTCAGCTGCCTTCAGTTGAAGAAAGAAGAAAAAAAATGTTAAATGTCATCATGGTATCCCCCCCTTTCTCACACTCCTTTTCTTCGCCCAGCAGTCCTCTTCATTCTGACAGTAGGCGCCTCTAAAATGAGTTTAACAAGGTGCAAGGCGTTAGCTTTAATTGCTAGCGTCGCCTGGTGGGTGCGGGCACAGGAGCAGGCGCAGGCCCGGGCTGAACGGATGCTCCTCCGCACATTCTCACAAGTGTCTAATTATCCTCCAGCAGAAGGAGAGAGATGGGGGGGGGGGGGGGGGGGGGGGGGGAGTGTGGAGGATGGAGAATGGGTGACATCCAGGATGTCTGTTTAGAAAGAGGAGTAGCCTCAAAATAAACGACCCCAGAACAAGCACACATTCCCCCAACCAACCCCTGCTTCTGCAAACACAAAGCTGAGGAGGGTTTTCTGTGGGGCAAGTGCAACTCGGGGATGTCAGCACGAAAAAACACAGTGTTTTCCAAATATTTCCAATATTTCTGTTGTACACAGGCTTTTGACCGCCTGGTGCAAGCTCCTTCTGAAAAGAAGAAGAAAAGGCAGTGTCTCTCAAAAGTAAGACCTGAGATTCTGCATTTGTTTGTGATGGTACAGATGTGCAGCATGTGGGCCCTGACACGAGTGCCACTTCTAGCTGCTGTCTCTGACTGCCATCTGGTGGATAAAGGTGGCAGTCACCCTGCGTGCGGAGCAACGTATCTGACACCGTATGGACACAATTCAACTGTGTGTGTGTGTGTGTGTTTGTGTGTGTATGTGTTTGTGTGTGTGTGTGCACATGTATGTTCCTGAGGGGGAGTGTGTCTGAGTGAATCTAGGGGAGTGAATCTGCCTGCCACTGTGCATCTCTTGTGGGGTAGGCTCACGCATCCTCCTATATACTCCAGTGACAGTGTTCCACAGCACCATGCTCGGTCAAAAGTATGAGGAGAAAGCAGTGTATCAATTACCTGTCTCTCATCATTTCTCTTATCAAATAAAATATATTCAGAGAACAACATCTATAAGACAAATAACATGACTGTAACCGTCCACATGGATTGATGGTAGGACTGGTAGGATTGATTGATAAGATGAAGAAAGGAGAACTAATCTCAGGGAGCTGTGTGAAGCTGACGTGTGTGTGTGTCAGATGGTGGCAGAGACGGGGCAGAGGGCAGACTGGGAGGCCGGGGCAGGCAGTGGCTCTTACCCCAGCGGAGTGCACCATACACTTGGGGGCGCCGGTGGTCCCTGAGGAGTACATGATGAACAGAGGGTGAGAGAAGGGCAGCTGCTCAAACTCCAGCTGAGGGTAGTGGTCGCCCTCCATCCCCGTGGCCAGGAAGTCCTCTAGGAACACACTGAAGAGAGAGAGAGAGAGAGAGAGAGAGAGAAAGAGTAAGAGAGAGAGAGAGAGAGACGCATCAGTTGTCGATTACACACACCACTCCAAATAACACACACACACACACACACACACACACACACACACACACACACACACACACACACACACACACACACACACACACACACACACACACACACACACACACACAGACACAGACAAATGCTTATGTGTACGTTGGTCACCTGTTTGGGGTTCTGGACAGATCGACTTCCTGTCTAGAGAGGACATAAGGAATAATCACAACCTTCTCCAAATCTGGGAGACCTGAGAAAAGAAACACACAAATTAAAAAATGAAAGAAATAGTATCTACACCACTCAGTGTGATTATAAGGTCAGCTGTAGTCTTGTAGCAGTCGTGAGAATGGAACATTAACGCATGCTGTACTGTATTTTAGTCTCTCTGGGTTATATCTATTGTGCCCGTGCACCAAGCTCTATGCTGTACCTTTGACTACACTGTTGAGTTTCTCCATGTGGTCGTGGACTTTGCTATTGTATCTGACAGCTGGCACTGAGAAGATGAGTTTGGGCTGGATTTGGGAGAAGCGGTCCAACACGCCCTATAAGGAGACAGAAGTAGGAACTTGGTTAGGAGCAGACATGATGTATACACATATACCACACACACACACACACACACACACACACACATACATAAATAAATAAAGTTACTATATCCTCACTAGCACATCAATGCACATACAAAAGTGCACAGCTGTTCCTAATTCAAATCAAACCTGTCAACAACACAGTAAGTCCTCACCCCAAAATGGATTTATTTTGTCTGAATCAGTTCTCCAATTTGTCCACAGGGTGGCAGTATAAGCTGTGTTCACACTAGGCCTGGATGGCCACTCATGCGAGAATAGGTAACAATGCAGGCTGCCCTATTTACAGAGCAGCTAAAGCCCCTCAGGGGTCTTTCTATATAGACTTGGATCCTGTGCTTGTGTAGACATGCATGCATCTGTGTGTGCGTGTGTATGTGTGTGTGTGTGTGTGAGTGTGTGTGTGTGTGTGTGTGTGTTGAGCGTGTGAGAGGACAAGAGCGTTTTTTCTGAAAGCATCTACACACCACGTGTTCTCATGCATAAAATTGTGGGCCGATGGATAGTAGCTCATATACTGCATGTTCATCTATGAAAGGGAGATTGTGTGTGTGTGTGTGTGTGTGTGTGTGTGTGTGTGTGTGTGTGTCTGTGTGTTAATTAATGTATGCATTTTGTCTGTGTCTACATGTACACACACCAGCATTCGTGCATATACCAGCACTGGTGTCTCTGTCCCTATAGCCATCTAAAGCACCTTTATTATGTAATTAGTATGAGGCGTACGTGGGAGCTTATGGGAATGTGTACACTTCCTGACCCCATAGCTCCTGACGACCCTCCTACCCTCTCCCACCCACGGCTGACCCTCAGTCCTTACGTTCACTCCAAAGTCTGGGGACGTGGAGCTCCAGATGGCTCCTATACTGGCTGCAGCAAGCATGGCCTCCACTGCATGAACTCCATTAGGCAGGTACCCTGGAGGAGGGACAGAGACCAAGATAGATGGAGGAAAGAGAGGGAGAAAGAGAGAGAAATCGACAGGGAGGGAGGGAAAGGGGTGAGAGAGTGAGTGAGAAAGAGGGAGAGAGAGGAAGGACAGTTTTTAAGATAATATATGGCAATAATTAAGCGCAAACGTCCAACTGTGGCTCTCAGATAGATCTTGGAGGGAGGGAAGACAGTTGACACTGTTCTGAGTGCAAATGGATTCATGTGCCAATGTGTGTTTCTGTGTGCACATATCACCCTGGTTATAAACATCAAAAGTATTTCTACAATATGTATGTATTCATTGTAACAGACATATGTATGTGTGTGTGTGTGTGTGTGTGTGTGTGTGTGTGTGTGTGTGTGTGTGTGTGCGCGCGTGTGCCTGTGTGCGTGTGTGCGTGTGTGTGTGTGTGTACCCTGCCTGCCTAAGACAAGGCAGCTAAGGCTAGGCCGTCCTGTGACCCAGTGACCCAGTGACCTGGTAATCTCCTAACAGGTTCAGAAACAAACACAGAAGGACAAACCCTGTATGTCCTTGAATGACTCAATCCATAAATGAACTTAACAGCATCTCTTCAGCATGCATTTCCAATAGGGTGTGGTCCTACTTAGCACAACGGGTGCTGACAGCATAGATATAAGGCAGCAATGACTGCAATAATCAGTACTACTCCAACTATAAGTGGTTTGTTCCTCACCTTGAAAAGGACCGTATTCTACAAGAATGACTGTATTACTATGATGATGATGATGACATTCAAGATGAGTAAGGAAGAAAACTGGATATGAAGGACACTTGATAACAACTAAACAAGATTAGGCCATGGCACAAACTAGGAATGATATGTCTAGTGTGCTTCTTTTGTTATCTTGACACAATTTTTTTGTGTGTTAATATTTTAGCAGTATCATTTAGATACTGTGTGGTGAGGGGGATGGTTTCCTTTGGCTGATTGCAGTATTCTTTCTCCTCTCCAGTATGGTTTTTGGCCTTAACTTGCAACATCCTTGAAACCAATATATGTTCTTTGGTGGGAAACAAGCCAACGTGGTAAAATGAATCATCTGTAGGTCACCTTCTTATAACCGCTACATTCTGTTCAACAGGGCAGACGGAAACCACAGTGGTGCCAGAACCGTAATGGCCGACTTCCATTAGCCGGCTCAGCTGCATTCATAAAGCTGGACGTTCTTAATCTTTAAAGTGGCTATATATTCTCCGCCTCCCCTTGGGGACAGATCACACTTAATCAAGCACCAGAGCGAGGCCACACAGCAGTGGATCCCACTTCCAATATCTCCTTCCACTCTCTTCTTACTCGCAGTCAATTCAATCCACACACACACACACACACACACACACACACACACACACACACACACACACACACACACACACACACACACACACACACACACACACACACACACACACACACACACACACACACACACACACACACACACACACACACACACACACACACACACACACACACACACACACACACACACACACACAGGGAGAGGAACTGCCCAATTTATGGATCCCTGCGACATAACGTAAATCCGGACTGATGTATTGTTCTGCTAGCACTGGGACGTCTAAAATTGACACATTGCCAGCACGACTCCTTTGGCTTCATGACGACGCCTTCCATCTCCAGGAAATGAGGTGTTTTAATAGGTAAGCATTGGATCTCTAAACATCAATACACCTCAGAAATGAGGCTTCAAAAGCAGGAACGTCCGTTTTCAATCAGTTTAAATGTCTGGTTACAGAAATAAGGCATAACTCACATGCAAAGGAGACAGAAAGAAAGGTAGAAAGAAAGGACAAATGACCAGCACTGAGGGAAAAAAAGAAAGATATGTATACAAATGCAAACAATTATTTGTAAAAGAACAATTCCTTTCAAACTCTCTCCTTTAATCCCTCTCACTTTCTACTTCTGTCTCTCTTCGTCTTTCTCTCTGACACAGTGCGCACCCAGATACTGAAAGGGTGAGTGGCCAATAAAAATCCTCGTGCCCATGACCAGTCCCTATGAGTCACTCAGGTCCAGACGCAGTCTCCCAGCCCCACCCAATGACTTTCAACTAAGGACTCTCCATTCACCACACAATGTTGTGATGCAAAGAAGAATACGGCCAAAGTCCTTTTGGGCAAGTCTAGCCACTCGACAGCCATCTTGGCACGCCTCCGAGCAGCTATTTTGGGCAAACAAGATCAGGCTTCTATTTAAATGAATGGGGAGAGATCCGTTACAGGACATAGTATGGTCAAACAGGCATTTAAAGTATGTGAAATTGTGTTTAAATCTACAGTTAATAAACGGTGTGAATATCTTTACCCCAACAGCTCCAAAAAGGCTAAAAACAGACTTTTCTTTGTGCCAACTTGTTCATTGCGCATGCACCAAATTTCACATTGCGGCTATTGCTATGGTAACAGTGGAACAGAACGTTCAGGTAAAGCGATCAGTTATGACATTTCCAACAATGTGATATTTATAATACAGGGCAGGACTTTCATTTACAAATTTACATAGCGGGTAAACCCCCCCCCCCCCCCCCCACCAAATCCCCATTCATCTCCGTGTGGTGATTTGTCTCCTCCCTTATAACGTCTCTTATTCTGCCTCCTGTGATTGTGACAGTGAGCCTAATACAGTGATTCTGTAGCTCCAATACAACCACTCACAACTTAAAGGTGCAGTTCGCGTATTCATAATCTCCTTGCCTTTTACTGTCAAATTCAGCTAATTGGTCCTCTCCCACTCCTCTAACTGTCCATTCAGTGTTTGCATATAAAAAACCTCCGGTGGTCAAACAGAGCCCTGGCTCTGTAAATCGGAAAAAAACATAATAACTCGGACCGAGCCATAAACAATCCCAGCCAATCAACGCGTTGCTTCAGGATCACGGAAGGGTCATTTCACTGGCCGGTGAGCTGAAATATCAACCTTTGGCAAAACCAAAAATCACAGCCTTCATCTGCCTGCATGCAGTTACAAGAAGAAGAGAAATCAAACAAAGTTTGAGCCAAACTGCTTTCTGTGAGAGTTCCTTAGGGCTACATTATGTATGAAAGGCCAAGGCCATATTAACATATGCCTGAATAGACCAGGCAGTGTTCTGACCCAATAGCTGCATTCAGCGGCTGTGGAGCCCTAACGCCAACTGAGGCCCCCATACATTCACACAGTGGCTGTCCGCTGTTTGATTCCTTCAGCCACAGGGTAGGGAGGGGGCCTGGCCTCCCTGTCCAATCACAGAACAGATGTGGGCCCAGTGGAATCGGCTGACACCAATCAGGGAGCCAAGATGTCATTTGGGCATTTCACACGAGGAAGCCAGCACTGCTAGAAACGACATAAGGATAAGGCAACTTTGCAGCTTTTGCTACTGACTCAGAGCTGTGTGATTGAAAAGAGAGATATATGCTGTTATGATCAGTATATTACATCAAAGCGTTTCAGACAATTTCTCTTTACTGTTCCAGACTGACTCAGAGCTGTCTGTTTGAGTATAGCATGAACTGCCCTTGCGCTGCCCTGAAGAGCAGTCCTTGCTGCCTGTAGATGAGACAGAAACACTAAATATGTTTCGGCTTTCCCTGGATACCCCAAAGCACAGACCAGCTGAAGTCCTTCACAGGGAGAAGAGCAGTGCGCCCTCAACCCCCTCACGTCTCTCCGCCAGACAGCTCGTCCCTCGGTGGCTGTCATATCTCCACTGACCCCTGACCCCGATGAGAACGCTCGGGAGACTCACCTACGACCCTGTCGCCTGTCTGCACGCCCATCTTCCTCATGGCAGCGGCAAACAGCGCCACTTGACACCTCAGTTCGCCAAACGTCACCTTGGTGATCTCTTCGCTTGCTTCCGCTAAAGAAGAGAGGGAGAGAAAGAGATGGAGGGAAATATAGAGTGATATGAGAGAAGTTACCTGAGCTGTTCATGTTAATAACAGAACTGACATTTTCATGTACGCTAAAAACCAAACAAGTTTTGTTATTAAATCAACAAATCCCAATTTGTCTTCACACAGGACAGGTATTAAATCTACGTATGTGTGACATTAACCTAAATATGGCCAACCTAAACCTGACACATTCAACTTGTGCACAGACATTTTCTTATTATAAGTCCAACAGTTCCTTTTTTCTATTCTATTTTTGTTCAACTTTATTATTTATTTATTTGTATCTTTGTATTTACATGTACTGTATATCTTGGCTGAATTATGTGTGCATTTCAGCATACTTGACGAGAATTTCATTGGCAAAATAAATAAATAAATAAAATAAAATCTCTAGTAGGAGATTCTGAATGACTTTTTTGACCCCCTGCCCTCTAGCAAATCGGAAACTAAATGTCCAAACATGTCCTCCACCGCTCACATCCATTCCTTACGGAAAGGAAAGATGGAGAGAGGGCATCGGTTCATCTCCGCCCATCTCGGCTCCAGCACTGATGTCTAACAGCCTCCCTGATCAATGGCACTCTCGTAATTAAACTCGGCCGTGAGGAGCTCCTAACCGCATCAGGCAGACAGCGCAGCCCATCCATTAAGATATGAGAAATTACAGGAGCACGTCACAGACTAAACACTGCAGCAACAAATCAAATTAAAGGGCCACAGTATTGATTTAATTTAACGTCTGCCACAATGGACAGATTGGGTTGTGTTGCTATTTTTAAAAGTGGGACCTTGGCATGCTTAAGGTAAACAGAGGCATCATCCATGCAGATATTATCTTGAATGTCAAGCTAAGAAGGCTTTCCAGATACCTGAAAACACACAATGCAATCTAAGAGGTAAGAATATGAACACGTAAGCCTGGTCCTCAGGTGGAAAAAGTTCTCATTATAACAGGGTGAACCGTTGAAATAGGATGACTCATTAGGATTTACTACCGGACATCTGCAACCCAAGCGCTGATACAACATATTGATAAAAGGCCTGAAGTCATATCCTGTATCAGATATTATGAAAAATGTTTTTGTTTATTGCTTCACAGCACATCCCCACACCATGTTAATTCACATCATCAATTAATCAGACCATATTAAATAGAGGTCGAGAAACATTAACCAGCTTAAACTTTCTGTACAGAGAGCACTGATTTCAGCTCCTTTGGCTTAAGAGATTCTCTTCACCAAGGCATCCCCTTGGCACATGACACCATCACAATTTAGACTATCATGATTGGATGAGGAGTTATCTTTTGCTCAAATGCAAACCTTAACTTACTGACGGCGTATAGAGCTACTTTGTCCTGGTCCTTGTGTTTAAGGAGGTTCTCTGCGTAATTCAGTCGGCTGCCTTTAAACCACTCAGGCACCTCAGATATCCTTTTTGACGTGTCGATGACCTGGAAAAATGCACAGGCACACAGAGGGGACATTTTATCAACATTTATCCAAGAATCAAAATGTGGTCCAAAATGATAAAATTTGCTTTGCTTTGACTTTAAGATTTAGGTCATATACATCGATATAGAGAAAACAATGTAAGGAAAGCCTAAATGACATCTGGCCTGCCATTAAATGGTCTCCAGCATCTGCACTAAGAATTAAAGCAGCCTACATATTAACATTTCAAGTAAAATTCCTATGCAGAGCCCATTTCTCTATAACTTCCTGCTAAGTTCCTGCTCATTCAAAGGTGTGGCAGAACAAACATTAGCCTACATCATACACGACTGTATGTGAGGATGTTGTAATTGTGCAAGGGCAAAATAGACCGTCCATAAAGCAATCTTCTTTACAGTCTAATATGCTTTGTCATACAGGAATATCAGACTGTAAACAAGACAACTTTATGGGAGCTACTTCAGATTGCCATCACTGCATAGAAAAACACTTGTCCACTCACACAACCACTCCTTTCAATGATAAACGTCAGTAGAGATTGATTGTTCAAGTGTGACCACATTATCTTTTATACACATTCACTGGAATTCATAAAGTAACACTATCAGTCTATAACAACGGCAGCACAGTGACCTTGCCTAGTGACTACACTGCACTACATAGTTACTTCACTCTACTGGTCTGGCTCGATTTACTTGTCTTAACGTCACCACTTACCACACCAGCACTGCAGGAAGATACAAAATGTATCTTATATTCCTTAAGTGAGAGGAGGCAGCCTCACAGTCACCAGCCCATTTAATAATAACAACTGCTAATATTTTTGCCGTTTCAGTTCTAAGGGGAGGAGGGAAAGCACATGTTGTGATAACACTGGAATAACTCAGTTGGACCCCACTGTGATTGCATGCATGACTGCGGAGAGAACAATTCAGTCCCTTCCCAGGGAAAGAGGAGGGGGATGGAGGGGCCTATACATTGTCCAACTCCACCCCCACCCCCACCCCCACCCAAAAAGCTGCCTTGGCTGTCTATCATGAGAACACTCTGTATCCTGAATACATGGGAACACATGGGTGCATTTCTGCTTCAGAGATGGAAAGGGACTGTACCTCTTCATACTTGCTTGAGCTGACCACCCCACAAAACCTCCAGACCTCTGTCCAGAACTCTGGGTAGTTCTGAATGGACCACTGATAGAGGTCGTCATAGTTGGCTGCAAATGCAAAATACATAACCATCATATAAGCAACATCAGTGCTGAGGAGCATGAATTAAATTAAAGGGATAACAAGGCCTACTTTTAAAAATATTATGTGGCTTGGTCGTTTATAGTAAATTTCAGACATATTCTGCAAACGTTCTATATGTTTTGAGAGAATACGGTTTTGAGTTTAGTCACAGCCTGAAACTATGAATGATACTCAACGTACTAACAGGGCTGCATACTCCATCAAACAGGTCACTTCAGAGGAAGCCCAATCTAATAAAGCACTTCCTCCATACAAAGACAGACAGACAGAATAGCCATTTGAAATGCGTTGACTGGTTAACCAAAAGAAAGAACCAGTCATCTGGGAGAGAGTGAGCTCCTAAAGCTTCTTACTGAAACAATGCTGCTTGCGCTTGACGACCGCGATTACATCATAAAAGAGAGACGGGAAAGTTTATTATGTGATGGTCCTACATGTAGCCTACACACGAGTCTACTAGACAAGTCATGTTTATGAATGACTGCTATCCAACACTTATCAGCTACCTAGTGGTGAACGGCAGCAGTAACATCAGTAGCTAACACACTTACCCAGATTAAGTCCGAAATCTCGATTCACCTGAGACCTGAACCGGTCCATCTGTGTGTTCTTCTTGGAGTCTGGGTACCACAGCACCTTCGACTCCATGATTTCCATGCTCTTCCCGTCGATGTCTTTAGGCATTGCGAACGCTTTCGCACAAGACCACAATAAATGTCCTTAATAACGTAAGGTGAGGGGGACAACACTAGACAGCACGGACGTGTTCAGAGGGACGGCAGTCTACAGTGTCATGCACACTGTCATGTTCCACTTCCTTGCAGCCACTGAGTAATCTAGACAGCCCCTCAGTCTCCGCCCCCAGATGACATGCGCGTCGTAAAATACTCCTCCCTCCTATCAAACCTAGCACTTGCTGGATCTTCCGCTTAGCAAAGTAGACCCTTGAGATAAGATTTGTTTCGAAATGTTAGCAGGAAACATTATAAAATACTCCCGCTGGTTTTAATAGTTATACTAATGACTGAGTTTGTAGATAGATTCCAATTGTTTCTCACATATTCATTATATTATGACTGTATGCAACAAATCTGAAACTGGTGCAGAAAAGAAAAGGAATATTTGCAAAACAGAATTTGACATTTAAAAAGCGAGACATGTCAAGTTACTAGAAGCCTATAGCATGTGAGAAGCCTATTATTAGATATGCAAATACGCTCTGGTTGTTGTATGTCACTATAAGAATTTGAAGGGAGTTCTTCAAGGTGACACGAGTTCAGTGCCCTATTTTGTCCTTTTGAATATTCTCACTCCATGTCGCAATGATATATGGCAACGGCACACCACCGGTAGTACTCTACTTGATTGGCTGTTGAGATAGTCGTCTCACATCAGCCGAGGAATGGGTCTTCTTACATGCAATGTTGACAGACCACAAAATGATCCAATAGGGAGAGACGGTCTCGTTGAGACCATGCGTTCAACGCTACTGATGCGAGCCTTGACCAATGATGATCGAGTCCCGAAAAATACGTTTTAGAGGTGTGCCCAATCAGACGTCTTGAGGTGATTTAGTCCGTTCTAAGCTTTTGTGCACTCCTAGCTAAATGAAGATGAGTTTAAGATATCCATGCAATTCCTTCTACCATTTGAATTGTTCTCCAAAATGTATACGTCAATCTTTGCTATCATGACAATAAAATCAGTTTCAAGGGTGACCAATGAAAATGTGTTTGCAGTTAGCTATTTGGTTTTAATCTGCAATTTCTTACATTTCTTGCAGAATTCAACCTCATATCAGCTCAGCTGTATAATGAAGTAAGAATGAGAATGAGCTACATTGTAATAAAAAAATGTATTACAACTACTACTACTTCTAATAATAATATGTTATCTGGTGTTTGTGGACAGTGCAAAGTAAAATGTGCATATCATTTTGCATTAATCTATTGCATTGAAAGCCTCTTGTAATTGCTGAGACCTTGGCCAATTGCCTTTGATGGAATGCACTTGCCTCATAACAAGTAATGTTAGCAATTTCGGCGGATGTACATTTTGTCCTGTTTGAATGCAGGTGAAAGGAGCTGTGTGTGTGTATGACTCCTCCTTATAAGAACAGAAATTCACACCACCACTGCTCTGCTCTACACTTAACACACACACACACACACACACACACACACACACACACACACAGCTGGCCCAAGTCAACAATTATCAGGGGAACCTTTGTAAGAAGTTGATAATGTCATCGAATTGGGTGTAGAAACATCCTAGGAGAAAAATGAATCACACAACGTTCAAAAATCTCTTTCGGGCAATTTCTCTTGGGGCAAGACATTACAGGGAAAAAACAACACCCTCTCTTTTTTCCCAATAGTTTCAAAATGTGAGCAATAATTTCAAGAGCACACAAAGTAATGTCCTGTCAATCAGTCTGATGAAATCAGATACATTCACCCCTGATGAGGATGGTGGTGGAGATGTACTTGTGACCTGACCAAAGCTGCAAACCAGACAGATCAATGCTTGCTAGGTAACTAATAAATCCCCCATAGATAAAATTTTCAGGAACGTCACATGTTAACCTAAAATGTATGTAACATTTCTCAATTTCAACACACAGGCTGTAATTTCCAAATGTACTACGATTCATGATTATTTGTTCTGTTCTCAAACACTAACAAATGTAAGATGTTGTAATCTGAAATGAATTCATACAATATGGATCCAACACAGATGGCTTGCACCACTGGTTTTGGGTTAAATAATGAGCATCAGTAGCCTTTCTGTGGTCATGGGGAGAGCATCTGGGGTTGTGGCACCTGGCATTAGGCCTGGTCCTCTGTGGTGATGGTGAAAGAGAGGGCCAAACCATCAGCTGAGCCAATTACAAGTCCAGTCCAGTCTGCATAATGGAATCCACATAGCAAGAGCCAACTCAAACACAAACCACCTCAAGGTTATCGTCCATTGGGAGGTGGCCAGGGACTACATGAAGATGCTAGCCATCTGATTACCCCACAGGTTACACCATAGAGGTGTTCTAACAGAAGTCAAAGTTTTCACAAGGGTCGAATGACACAATAAGCCAACTTCTACTTCTGCTAACAGCTCACCCATGTTTGAATAACAAGTTAAGAATTAAGCTTATGGTGTATGTGTAGGTAACAAAACGCAGGCCACAAAATAAGGACATATGGAAGCATGCTGTTGAATGGTCAAAGCTCTTGAATAGGATGATGATACCTAAATAATACAACATGGAGACGAAGAAAAGATACAATTATGTGTTCATTTAATCAACTGTTGGACCTCTGATTCGGCTGCAAGCCTTAACCACGAAAGAAAAAAATAACACAAAACAAGGAACTCCCCCCCAATAAAAAAAACTGACTCACACAAAATGAGAGAAAGAACTTAACACCAATATAAATCAGACAGTTTTTCCCTAGCAATAAATGTAAAAGAAATATGTTGAGATTCTGTAACACACATGATTTCATTGACATCGTGACTCAATAAATAAGGATGAATAGGCATCCGTTGAAAATGTTCAGTAACTGCAATATTTCAATAAATCTGTAAATATTCACTTACTTTCCTTTTTAATTTATTTACATTTTCAAAGTGGCAAAACATTATAATTTCAAACATTTGTATCTCATCTACAACTAACCATGAAGATGCACTGAAGCAACAGTTAAGACCCATGACACAGGTATCAACAGTAAAACAAAAAAAAGAAAGAAAGAAATAGCAATGTCATTCTTACTTATTATTACAGTGACTTTACTTCTCCAAACCAAAGTGAAAAACACACATCTTCATCTTTATTCAGATAGTATTTGTATGCATGTTTGTAGTTTGGTGCACAGAGTGAGAGATATTATATGCACTACAGTACAACATATCTTCTAGTATAGTAGTCTGTGAGTGTAAAAGACAACTCAGGTTTAAAAACCCAGTTGAAACAAGATCATACAGATGATGGGCCTGGATCACATGTTTCTATACAGGAACTCCTCATTCAGACAGAATGATGATGGACTCTATATACATCAGTGCAAAGTTATACTGAGACTCTACTGGCAACTTACAAAACTGCATACCTTCATGAGGGCATTTCAAAAACTTTACTCTGAAGCTATCCAATTAAAAACCACAATGTAAGTCATACATTTTCTATATGAATTATTGATATATATACCGGTTGAGTCAGACCGATGGACAGCTGTGTGAAGCACATAGCAATGCACATAAAATCTGGCCAATGCTGTGAAGTAAGAATAGGTTAACAAGCTAAAAAACAAGTTAGCATACAGTAGGAGTGTGATGGGCATGAAACAAACATACAAAGGACAAAATAGGCATGGGTGCCAATGAAACCCCCACGCTTAATGGTCTTGGCATTATTAAAATGGACGCTTTTGGGGGCAAATTAGACATGGTCCCCAATGCTGGCAACTGCTGTTCACATCTGAATCCCAGTTCTCAGGGAAGTCTAGAGTGGTTCTTCCCCACTGGGTTCTTGCACAGCTACAAACTAATGAAAACATTCCAGAACAGCTAACGTCCTCTGGAAAAGTATTTCAAGATTCACACTAAATTTCAAGTGTTTTTTTTAAACATCACTGGGTGTTGAAAAAAAAAATTCAGACTTGTCCATTAGGAATGTGACATTAAGAATATCAATAGGCGAGCAAATACATAACTATTCTGCTTACCATCTATCTAAGTCAAAAAACTATATGTACATCTCAGTAACAGGGAGGAACTTTAGGTACATCAGTGACCCATTTCCAGTTTAAAAAAGATGCAGGGAAAATATAAGGGACAAAGACAGTAGATTCCCTTTAACAATCAGAGGAGCATCCACACTATAGAACACAAATGACATGTTCCCAATGCTGATATCACATTACAAATATCAGCCATTACACAACATTTGCCAACAGATTAGAGGGAATCATAATTATCCAAACTGCTATGTGTGTGTGTGTGTATACTTATTCTGACAAGATCCTGCAACATGAAATTATCTGGTTGCTCTACATAATTCAGTGGGACGGTTGTTTTTACACATTCTCTCCCTGAGAACTCAGTGCCTATGTAGGGCGTCCAGAGGGCAACTTCACTACTTCATTCCCAATTTGCCTAACACACCACGGTCTTTACAACACTTCATTCTACGTTTTCACATACACTAAACACTTATCCAGAAGTTAAAACCGATTGGTCTTATGAGGGAAAGAAGCCAGAACAATATCATTCACTCCCTTTGCTCTTCCACATACACAAACACAGAATCACAC
Organism: Sprattus sprattus; assembly: GCF_963457725.1. Classification (NCBI taxonomy): domain Eukaryota; kingdom Metazoa; phylum Chordata; class Actinopteri; order Clupeiformes; family Clupeidae; genus Sprattus; species Sprattus sprattus. The sequence goes on along the minus strand of NC_137913.1, from coordinate 15,653,604 downwards.
AAACACAATCATTCAATGCACGCCTAGTGCTGCAAAACACATTCACACTGTAAGCTGTATACAAAAAGAAAGGTCCACATGTATTCACTAAATCAATCCTATTGCTACTGGGAACTAAATGGCTTCACAAACACATTTGGTTCTAAGACAGCCTTCTCAATAGGTATCATACTACATGTTTTCACTACTAAGCTTACTGGGGCTTAGTTTTGCTTCAATGGATGAGACTTGATACATTAAGTTAAAGTTTTACTTTTCAGTCAAATGAAACACGAGGCGATATACATCTGATATCTAGAATGGTTTTAGGGGAAATTCTGGCCAAATGTGGCTTTTCAAACATATTTGTCTCTTAAAAAAAACAATACTGTGAAAGTCAAAAGTCATGGAACCTGGTTTCTAATTTCAATAGTTGCATTTTTGATTCCCAACACCTACTTCAAACTACATACTCACCCCACCCGAACACAACCACTGACCCATGGGTCTCTACTGTTCACTCGACCTCTCCAGGTTGTCAATCACTCTGCTAAGGCGGATGTTTAGGAGACGTATCTGGGTGTCCAAGTGGTCAATCTTCTCCTCAAGGGTGCTGGCGCCACCGCCTCTGCGCCAGTATGCCCCCACTGGCCCAGTCATGAAGTAGACGGCCATCACGAAGCAGAGTGGCAGCACAGCGCGCTCGGGATCCCCCTCAAACTTCTGCAAGATGTAAAGGCAAGAGAGTGCAAAGAGAGCCACGCGGGCCAGCCAGAAGAAACGGCCGAAGATGGCGTGCAGCAGGTAGAAGAAACCCCCCAGGAACAAGGATAGGAACCAGTAAGCCAGCAGCACTGCAGCCACCAGGAGGAGAGCACGAGCCGGAGAGTTGGTCAAAGATGTGGGGCTGAAGTAATGGCTAAGGTTAGATGCTGAAAGGGGTGAAGGGGGGAGTGGAGAGAGAGAGACAGAGAGAGAGAGAGACATCATTATTTGACATCATTAACCAGTAGCCTATGACCAACTTCACTGAGTCTGGCCACTGCTGCATAGGTGTACCTCTACAGCTGAATATTTTGCAACAAGACCGTTTCTGTCAGTGTTTGGTATATACTTCTTAATAACATTTTTGGCCCCATCCTGCAAAGTGCAATCCAAAGTCAAAAGAATACCATCAATTCCTATGACATCCAACAGATCGGTCCAAACTTTCCAGAGTGTGTCCAAGAAGGCGTCGACTCCATGGACAAATCTCTCCGTGGTTTTGGAGAAAAACTAAAGAAGAAACAGAACGATTGTCGATAGCTGAATTGTGAGGCTGTATTCAGACAGTGCCAAACGCCCCCTGAAATGCTAACGGGACACCCATATGGTGGTCGGTGTATCGTATAGCACGACTATGAAATCAGTCAATACATTTTAATGTGTAATTAAATGAAGCCACCACAGATCAATAACTACACGTCTGCGTAATAACACACCAATGAGAGATACATTGCAACATGCATCAATAATCATTCAGTTAGCCCCATTTACTATTTGATAGCAGGCATGCTAAAAAACCGACATCTCATCTGACTTTGGCCTAAACTGAAGTTAATACCACACAATCACATCATACTAACCTTGTACAAACCCCTGATGTTCTCCTCTCCAAAAATGCTGCTCAAGGTTTGATAAAACCCATTGGCCGCCCTTTTAAAACTGTTCTGGCTACTAGAATCTTTCCTGCTCCTGGCTGATTCAGCGCAAAGAAGGAATGCAGAGAGCACCAACACAATCAAAAGTCGCTTGCCTCCTTTCATGTTTGAATGGAAGAATACTATCTAACGAAATATATATCTATGAACAGATACAATTCCGGATTTTAAATAATTTACTGCACGTTATAGAACCTCAAGTGTCGCCGGAAGAAGCCGTTCTCCTAGAAATAAGGGAGGTACCGACCGCCACCTTCCGCCTGGTCTCGGAGCTGCCATCTAGCGGATATGGCTTGGAATCCCCCCGAAACCGCCATCAGACACAATATATATTCAAAAAACATTTCTGTTTGACTGTAGCATCTTTATGGGGCACAGATGTTTGCACTGCATTAACAGATTAGACCATTAGACCATAAAACAGTACACGCCATCGCCTCAGACCAAATTCCATCCTGAATGCTCGTGACATTTCCTGCATTTTAATACAAATATGTGGTGGTAGGATGTTTTTTTGGTTTTTGTTTGTTTTTGTTTAAGAAATGAAGAGATGTGTCTCTAACCTTTCATGAACATGACTTAGTAAAAAAAAAAATCATTGGATATAAAATCACATAAGTACCATGTACATATCGGTTACAGTTCTCTCTCTCTCTCTCTCTCTCTCTTTTTAATAATACAGCTTTCTGTTTCCATGTTTCCCACCGGACAGTCTTCTTAAACGTACCGTACTGAGGACAGCAGGAAACACAACTGTTGTCAAATTAATTGTGATTTTTACACAAGCTACTCGAAAGTTTTCCTGTGTAACTGGTTATACCAACCTTTACTCAAAATGGGGAAAAGACAACATCAAAAAGATAAAATGTAAGTGCCAGTGTTAATTTTTTTTATCTGAGCTAACATGTCTGAGCTAACATGTCAGATAGCTAGCTAATAAGTTGCCTGGCTAGCTTCTTACAATTAAACGTTACTTAATGGTAAGTTACTATTGATGCATATAGGTTACGTGTGAGTACTCAAGCTGATTTTATACATATCACGTTATAATCTTTGTGTGTCTTTTTCATATCGATGTGCTTCCAATTTAAAACCAATATTCAATAACATGGTTAGGGATAGCTTGCTAACTTTAGCAAACCAGCATCCTAGCATTAGGTTAGGCTAACTAACATTCGGCAGCTATCTTTAGTCTACGCAGTTAGTTATTATAACGGGATATAATAGTTACTCTAGTTTGGTTGTAAAAACTCTTAGAAATATGTTGCAAAAATAACCATTATGTTGGATGAGTTAGGTATTGAAGAGTTTATCTTTTGGGGATTTAACTGTCGGATGTCCTGTCTGTAGGTATATCACCTGTTCGGAGTACACGAACTTCTATGGAGGGAAAGCAAACGGTATGTTCCCTTTTGACACCATATTTTGTAAATGATCGCTACATCACTGTTTTTATGTTGCCATTGTGAAACATGAGCCTGTTAAAATGAACTATTATGTGTGGAATTGCTTTTCTTTAGTAATACCGAAGGCCAACTTCAGACGGCTTCCCTTTGACCACTGCAGGTGTGTGTCTAAATATATGAATGTTGTCGTTTAAAGTATATAAAATCACGGAGCAATCTTTCCCAGTGTCAAATTCAAATTGGCAGGTGTATTAAAATGGTAATGAATGTCTCTTCTGTCTATTCACAGTTTGTGTCTCCAGCCATTTGAATATCCCATGTGCACAACAGAAGGCATTGTTTTTGACCTAATGTGAGTATTGATGGACCCTACACTGATGATAGCATAAGATTCTATGTTGGAATAGTATTATAGCCAAAATAATCAGTTTTTACTTGTCATATGAGTCAGTTTAGATTCAGACTAGTCAGTGTCTGGCCTGCCTGCATCATGATGAGTAGATCTGCTGGATCCAAACCTCAGGATTCTCTTTCATTCTCTCTCTCTTTGTTAGGAGCATAGTGCCATGGATTAAGAAGTTTGGTACAAATCCTGCCACTGGAGAGGTAAGTCAAACTATGTTTCTTAAGATATCGTCTTAGTCAATCACTTAAAGTAACACTATGCAACAATTTGACACACTTTGAGGTATGGTTTTAGAGGCAATTCGTTTTGGTACCATACTCAAATTAATTTTGATAGCATATGGTCATGTGAAGGACAGATAAACACCTGTGTCTTCCCCACCTGCCATCCAAGATATGCCCTATGTAGTTCTGTGTAACGGGCTGAAACACCCTGCAAGAATGGAAGAAACGCATTCACACACACGACATTGCCAGCTGTACTGTCAAAAGACACCAGTTAGTGTGTTGGCAAGCTTCTATCAGTGTCATCTGGGCTGTTGGTGTGTTTGCAAAGTTTGCATGCCTTTTAGGTAGTTGGCTTACTAGTTTTGGAACAGAACTCTATATTGCTGCTTTCAGCTATTACATTTTATTCTTGGGATTCATTTCAATTGAACTTCATTTAGCTTGAATTCTAAGGAAACATGTAGAAAGCAGACTGACATGCCATGAGGGACTAGGCCACCATGTATGAACTCATTTTTCAGCTCGGCTGTGCCTGAATACACTCTAACCGGTATCATTGTTGACAACTGCTCAGAGCATGGTTACAGAGAGCAGCATTGATGCTGTTATTGAAATACATTATAAAGTGAGTATTGTTTTTAATGCACAAGTTGTTAGTTTTTATTTTGTTTTTGAAACCACACCTATATGAAACTTAAGAACCTTTCTTAAAGTCGTATGAATTAGCTGACCATTCCTGGCTTAGCTGATCAAGTGAGGTAAATACAGAACATTCAAATTTCCCTACACTTGGCAGAATTGGGTAAGCCCACTTTAAGGAGTGTGCGAGACTATTATTAGATAGATCAAGTGATATGCCCTTATACATTATGAATTAAAAAAATAACAGTCCTATTTAAAGAAACACTTCAGATGTATACAACACAGCCTCAGTAGAACAGGGAATCATTACAAATACTTAGACTGCAATTCATCTTCCAAGCCACTAGAGGGGATAAGGTACCATGGCAAAAATCCTCTTGAAATCTGGAGAATAGGGCATACATTATATAACACCCTGATCCATTTAAGCAGGTCTGTGATTTTTGTGGTGTCAGTCTCTCAGAAATCAAAGGGGAACCTTTTTCCCAATCGCTAGATTCATACTGAGAAATGGGTCAACTGTAAACGTATATGCTCTGATTTAAAGCGCAAAAGAGGGGGAACAGTACTGTTTTTATTAATACTTTGACATTGTTGTGTATACACATAAAATTATCAATGTGCCCCTCACCCTCCAATGCAGGGACTTCTATTGTGCAAGTGGGTGAAACCTCTTTAAATGCCATGTGAACGTCTCAGAGAACAGCCTCACAAAGGCAACAAATTACATAGCCACGGTCTAATGCACGTTATGTGTTAATCAGCTAACATATTGCCCTAGTTTACAGTATTCAGGACAAGCATGGATTTTTGCAGCATTTTAGTTGCTACTTCAACTCCACTCATGGGTTGGCCATGAACAACTCCGTGGTGGATAGGTGAGACAGTGGTCTGTCAGTGTCTCAGCTTTTGTCTATAGCCTGTGTGGTGTTCATCATTCAACCGTGGCTCAGAGACACGACCGCCTGCAGAACTGTGAGCTCTGACTCAATCACACAGCGTCAATCCAGGCCAGTGAAGGACGTCCGCCACTTCACAAACAAAGGAATTTGCAAGTGGCTGCTGGTTAAAGCTGTAGAGCAGTACAAATCTAATTGGCAGAGGGTGTATTCATAGTTACAGTGTGTGTGTGTGTGTGTGTGTGTGTGTGTGTTGTGCTCAGTGTTTTTGTGGACCAGTCTGCCATCTGACTGTCTCATGGATTTTTGTAGATGTTTGTTATTGCACATATCTTTTCCAGTGGTATGCACAATGTTGTATTTACATGTTGTATGTTGGAGAGAGACCATGTGTGTCTGTCTACTCAGCTGGTCCCTCTAGCTGAGGAAGATGACAATTAGTAATGAGAGAGAGAGAGAGAGAGAGAGGGAGAGAAAGAGAGAGAAAGAGAGAGAGAAGCCCATTGCATAGGCATGTCGGGGCATGTCAGGGTTTGTCCTTGTAAACATGTAGTGTGTTTGTGGCTAAGAAGTAGAGCCTGAGCCATTTTCGGATGTGGAGCAGGAGGTTGTTACAGACTAAAAAAAATGTACACTCTGAAGGTTTACCATCAGATCAGAGGCTTAATGCAGCCACGTCTGACCCCCTCACTTTCCTTGTTTTTGGGTCAAACGTATCGAATAACTCCTGCCCTCCACGCTTCCCTCAAGTCCGTCACTGGCCCAGCTTCCCCTCACATCTGTGTCCGCCTCGCCAGATGGGGACTAACCAGTGACACCCTGCATCACAGGCTCCCCCCCAAGCCTACCCCCCTGTGGTGTGCTCTGAGGGTTGTTGTTTTTTCTATTTAGTTTTTTCCCCAATAGAAGAGTAGGACTAGTCTGTCTGGAGCTGCGGGGTGTCTTGTGAGCCCATTTCTAGCCCAATCAAATGTGTTCAGCCAGCCAGTCAGTTAAGTAGGCTAGACCCTGGAAAAAGGGCCATGCCCATGCCCTGGGGCACCTGGGTAGTGCATGTCAGGTCTACTCTGGGTGGCCTTCTTTGCTGTCTGGCTGGCAGAGGTGCTGGTATGGCAGTCAGTGGCAGGTGGTGTCCTTCCCTGTGGATGCCTTGCATTGTATGAGTGCCATCTTAAAACAACAGGAGTATGAAGTTGTTTGTTTACAGGGATTCTTATTAGAGGTCGACCGATATATCGGTCGGCCGATGTATCGGGCCGATATATCGGGCCGATATTTGTCATTTTTTTAATCTATCGGCATCGGCCGATTTAAAAAAAAAAAAAAAAAAAAAATTCTTTTTTTTTCTCGAAGTAACAACACATGAAAACATAAAATGTGACGAATTCAAGTTTTACAAAGAATTCTCCCTTCCCCCTAAAATAATAACTAAAATAATAATAACAAAAATAATAAATAATACATTAAAAAAAGGGGGAGGGGGGTTCTCTGGATTCCTAGATTATGGATGTTTGTAAGTATTAGGCTGTGTGTGTGTGTGTGTACGGGGGCACGGACTTCAGACTTAAGATACTAGTAGGGGAGTAAAATTGTGTGCATCTACTTACTATTATTAGTGTGACGCTTTAGCATGCAAATTAATGGGAAAACTTTTAGATATCGGCCCTAAAACTCGGCCAAAAAAAATCGGCAGCCCATATCGGCTATCGGTTAACCCTGACCTCTAAGTATCGGCATCGGCATCGGTTATAGAAAAACCCATATCGGTCGACCGATACTGGGCCAGTATGGTTTTAACCCCAAGGGCTTTTGTTGCGCTTATAGCTGTGCGGGTTAAAAACAAATGTCCACAGAATACAACTCTTCAGAGAGCACCTCCCTTTCTTACTGGCACTTCAACTAGTGCTTAACTTGCACTTACATTCCTGCACTTTTTCTTTTTTCTTTTCTATTTATTTTTTCTATTTCTTATGTAAAGTAGTATTTATTGTTACACTAGGTCTCTATTGCTCGTAGCTTGACTGTTCTCTCCTTTGTACGTCGCTTTGGACAAAAGCATGTGCTAAATGCCTAAATGTAAATGAATGAAAAGTGAATGAAGAGAAAAGTGTACAGTGAGGAGGGGGGAAACTGAGGAGCCTGCTGGTGCAGTTGACACAGTTTTCGTGCTCTAGTGTACAGTGATTCAATAACGGCTCGGTTGCAGAAGTTTAATCTGGGCCTAATCGGATGGCTGTTGATGTAGTCACTTTTAGGAAGGCCTCTGAGGAATTTGTGCTCTGTATGAATCGGCTCTCTGTGCACGCGCAACTCTCCCGAGACTCTGAGGAGGCCCATGAATGTCGTTTGAAAAACAATTAGCTTCATGAAAACAGCTACTCAGTGTCCACTTGCTAACGTTTTTTTTTTCTTCCCCACCTCCTCCCCCTAATGTTATAACTCACTTGTCTGGTTCCCACAGCTATTTATATGATATGATATGTATTTGTTTCTCAACAGAAACTCGAGGCAAAGTCGCTCATCAAGCTCAACTTCGCCAAGAACCAAGAAGGTACAGACACTGATCACCATGACTGACTTTCAACTTTGCCTTAGCAATCTTCTGTTTTCACTTTTTTCGATTTCACACCGTGGTAGATTAAGAGTGAATGCATTTCACATATTTTTTATTTTTTTTAGTACTGAATGTAATAGGTTTCTGCCTCTTTCATCCACCAGGCAAATATCACTGCCCTGTTCTCTACACCATCTTCAACAACAACTCCCACATCGTTACCAATAAGGTCACAGGCAATGTGTACTCAAATGAGGTAAATGAATAAACAAAGTAAGGGGGAGAAGCTTGATTTGAGGATTATGTACAGTGCATGCTGAAAGTTCAGACCCTTTACAGTTTTCCACATTTTGTTATGTTTTAGTTTATTGTATTATGTGTTTGTTATACTTTTATGTTTGTTTTTTTTCCTCATCCATCTGCACAAAATACTTCAGACAGGCTTTTGGAGTGTTTTGTAAATGTATTAAAAATAAAACACAGGAATATCCCATTTATATTTATACAGAAATATTAAGACCCTTTGTTATGACCCTTGCTATTGAGCTTCCTTTGGGATGGAGTACTATCAAGGGTCCTTGGAGTCCTCCTATGCCTAATTGAATTCATTGAATGTTATTAGGAAAGGCACACACCTGTCTATATAAGGTCTCGCAAGCTATCATAAGCGCATTCATGACAATTTGGTAAAAGAAAAGAGACTGTGTTATGCAAATTAAAAAAGGGGGATCCCCTAGTCGAGAGAGGAGTTGTGGTCAGCTGTGGGATCAAAATGTTAGGTTGTCCGGGCAACTTTAATGGAAACACTTGATAAAATTGCAACAAATGCAATTTTCAAGCGTTTCCAGTCAGGTTTTTTTTGTATTTAATTTAACTGGGCATAATGTGCATTTAAAAGTTGGAGAAGGATACAAGAACAGAATTCAATCCCTCATTCTTAAATGGAAGAGATTTGAAACCAGTCTTCCTACATCTGGGCGCCCAGCCAAACTGAGTAATTAGGGAAGAAGGCCCTTGGACAGGTAACCAAGATCCCAATGGCCTCTCGGAATCTATGAGATTCAGAGTTCCTTTGTGGAGAGGGGAGAACCTTACAAAAGGACAACCATCAGTGCAGCACTCCACCAATCAGGCCTTTATGGTAGAGTGGCCAAACGGAGGCCATTCCTCTCTAAAAGGCACATGACAGCCCGCTGGGAGTTTGCCAAGCAACTCTGAGAGCAGAGGCAAAATCCTCTGGTCTGACGTAATGAAGACTGAGCGATTTGACCACAGTTCCCCAACGACATGTGTGGAGGAAACCAGTCACTGAGAATCATCTTGTTAATACCTTCCTCCCAGTTAAACACAGTGATGGCAGCATCATGCTGTGGGGATGTTTTTCTGTGACGCCGACTGGGAGACTAGTCAGGAAAGATGGGAAAGATGGATGTGGAAAAATACAGAGCAATCCTGAGTGAAACCCTTTTCCAGATTGCTAGGGATCCCAGACTGTGTCCTGGGGTTTACATTTCTACAAGACAACCTGTATATGGCAAGAAACCACAACAAAAAATACCTGTTTTTGCTTCGTCGTTGTGTTGTTGTACTGTGTAGATTGTTGTGTAAATAGATTGATGAGCGAGAAAAAAGTGAATCCATTTTAAGATTCTGAGCCTCTCACAACAAAATGTGGAAGTGTAGATTGATGAGAAAACAAAACAAAATGAAGGATAGGTTAACAAGCAGTGTAGTTTGACTGTAGCCCTGGCCCATGGCTAAATTTGTGTGTGTGTGTTTCTTTGCAGGCTGTGGAACAGCTCAACATCAAGACCAAAAGCTTTAGAGATCTGCTGACTGACGAGCCCTTTACACGCCAGGACCTCATCACCCTACAGGTGTGTGTGTGTGTGTGTGTGTGTTTGTGTGTGTGTGTGTGTGTGTGTGTGTGTGAGTGAAAGTGAGAGCATGTGAGACAAAAGAGAGAGAGAGAGAGAGACAGGGTAGGGAGGAAGAGATTTCTACCACGTGTGCGCCACATGGTTGAATGCCTCAGTCGAGTTCCGTGCTGCAAAACCACGGCAAGGGCAGGAATGGCATGTGGTCACCGTCGGCTCTTCATAGATCACAATAACAGTTCTTAAAAGTTCTGCAAGAAAAGTTATTTTGTTACATGTGCTACATTTGGTGTATTCAAGAGCATATCATGTTGTGTGTATCACAAGGGCACATCTCAAAATCCCATTCAGTCAGTCTTGCTTATAGATGGCCTCTCCCTCACCATCCCCACCCCCAAACCCCTTCCTCACATTCCAAAAAGACAAGGTCAGCATGGCCTGAGTGGAAAAGCTTGAGAGCTATGTGTCAGTCATCTCGGTCTGAGTGTGTAGCCTAGTGCCCTGAATAACAGTGGGGCTAAGTGGAGGGCTGCTCAAGCTGGGCAATTGGGTTGGAGGGAGTGAGACTCCGAGGGCAGATAGCGCTGTGATCTCGTTACAATTCCTGACCCATTTGGATCGGGTTCTGGGTCTGGGAGGTCATGGCCGGAGAAAGGGGGTGAGGGTGGGCAAATGACAATTAGAGAGAAAGAGGGTGAGGGTGAGAGAGAGAGAGAGCTAGTAGAGCGATAGAGGGAGAGAGCCAGGAATGCGATTTTGTGGGCGAAAGGAGGGAGAATAGGAAAGGTGAGTGTGAGAGAGAGTGTGTGAGTGTGAGTGAGGAGAGGCATGTTAGCTGAAAGGGTGCCCAGGTGGCCATGCCAGTGGCATTGTGCTGCCACTGTCCCCGTACCCTCTGCAATGAACAGACACTCAGGCCTCCTATCCCAGGGCTTAAGCAGGGCATAGTGTCCACTTAGCCTGTGTGTGTGTGTGTGTGTGTGTGTGTGTGTGTGTGTGTGTGTGTGATCTTGAGGCATATAATGATGGATAATATGACTATGTGATTCAATTTTTTTTTAAAAGTTAGAAAGCTAGATTGTGTGTGTGTGGCACGAGAAAAAGAATCAAAACGTGTGTGTATGTGTATTCAGGCATGAGTAAAATGGACAGAAAGTGTGTGTGTGTGTGTGTGTGTGTGTGTGTATGTGTGTGTCAGCTAAAAAAACACACTTGTCCTCCACATATAATAGTTCAACTCTTTTTCCAGCTTGGCTCCTGCTAAAGTTCTCCCTCTCTTCCTGTCTCCTCAGGATCCGACCAATCTGGATAAGTTTAACATCTCTGAATTATTCCACGTGAAGAACAATCTGAAGGTCCTCGACCCAGGTGTGTTATATCGTGTCATATGCTAGCCAGATGTTTCAGCAATTTACAGGAGTACCAAACGGCCGTGTTACAGCAGTGAAGCCCATGTGTGTTTTGGCCTCTCCTAGACATAGAGGATCCAAGAGGTATTTTGGCATAGTGGTCCCCCCTTTTGCTGCATTCATTACTGACCATTTACTCTAACATGGGGAGTAATAGCATTTGATATGTGTAAGAAATGGAGCTGGATTTCAGAAAGCCTAAGCTCTGTCATGTTTTGTCTTTGGTGTGTACGCTGAGCCAGATGATGGTCATTACTCATTAGTTGTCTTTCCTGGAAGAGGAGCTGTGCTTGTTAACGCTTTGAAAAATTGAGCGGGTAACCCAACACATCTGCCAAAACTTGTGCATTCCGATCATATTCAAAATGTCCTTCAGGGTCAATAAAGTGTCTGTATATCTATCTGTCGGTCGGTCGGTCGGTCGGTCGGTCGGTCGGTCGGTCGGTCGGTCGGTCGATCTATCTGTCTGTCTGTCGATCTATATGTCACTGTATCTGTGTACCTGTCTGTCTTTCTATGTCTTTATCTATCCATCCATACATCCATATCCACTTCTGCTTGAAGCAGACATGTTTGTTGGCCTGCTTGCCCATGTTGATGTTGTTGTGTGTGTCTGCCTGTAGAGGAGGAGAAGGCCAAGCTGCTGCCTGACTACCACCTGAAGACCACCAACTTGGAGACTCGTGAGACGCTGGCAGAGCTGTACAGAGACTACAAGGGGGACGAGCTGCTGGCCTCCACCATGAAGGAAGCCGTGCCCAAGAAGACTGACAAGCTCAACGCAGTGAGTGAATCGACTGAGGATTTTTTTTGTCTCCTCCTCCTCCTCTCCATAGTCTTCTCTCTGCTCTAGTCCCCCCCACCCATCTACTGCAGCTCCCAGTCAAGGGAGGAAAGTGAGGGATGTGCAGAGGGACAGCCAGTGACGCACGCTGGCTCTCCCTTCTGCTTCCCTTCACTGTATCCCTTCATTTCCTCCTTTTATTTCTTTTCTCTCTTTTTCAGCATGACTGGTCCCCTATGCTTTGTGACGCTCTCTCCAGACGTCTACTTATCTGCCCCCCCCCCCCCCCCCCCAGCACAGAGATTCGCAGGACATGATTGGTCCTCACAGAGACCCTAGAATGTGAATGAATGTGCCAGATGTGGGTCAGGGTGGGGCCTGGGGACAGAAGGGTGATTCTACACACACACACACACACACACACACACTATGCATAACGCACATACATAACAATGTGCACACACATCAAATTTGTCAATGGCTGTGTGCTTCATCCCAATTCCTTCAAATGTGTTTTTGGTCAGAATGCATTGAGATTTTTGTGCCAAGCTGGAAGATAATGTTCTCTGCTTTCTTTGTGCATCTTCATTCTTTGGACATTTTGTTTGCATTTATCATAGCAACTCCAATGTAACACCTGAAACAGGAAGACGATGACTGTGAGGCACATACATGTTGTGAACTCTTCCATCCAATTATCCAAGCAAGATTGCATCATCTTTATTGCTGTAGATGGATTTAGCTTTTGACAACAATAACTGTACACCTGTAAAACTACCAAACACACACATATACAGGGAAACCACGAACACCCCAAAACACACTCTCTCCTTCCAGCAACAGCTATCACACAATACCACACCACTGATCCCACTTCCTGCTTTACCTCAGGGCCATTCACATTCCCCTAATATGTCCTCACGGCCCGCGGTCACCCAGGCCACTCGCACAATGAACAATGGCCCCGGGAGGAAGGAGGAGAGTTGGGATGGCAGCGCCTGTGTTGGTGCTCGTGTGTGTGTGTGTGTGTGTGTGTGTGTGTGTTTGTGTGTGTGTGCGCGCCTTGCTGCAGTCTGAGGAACAGACCTGCCGCCCCCGCACTCGCCTCAGACGCAGTGTGTTTCTTGGCACGGGCAAATCCTGAGTAAGAGATGATGTCTCATGACACTCAACAAGCAGGAGTCTACTATCTATTGTTACAGCGATGTGCTGAAGTGATCTTGGGTAATGATGGCAGGTGGCACAAGTCAACAACATGTGTCTACATGTCTAGTTTAGAACTAACATGCATAAGAGGAGTATATGCATTTGATTTGTTCTTGTCTACCTGTTGAATTTATCCCAACCTCTTCAATAGCTCGCTCTGTTAGATTGGCCATTTTGTACAGTTATTGTACAACAATAAGGATGATTGTAGTGTCACTTGTGAGCGAGGAGGCAGATCACACCCTTCCAGTGCATGGCTCTCAGCCCTCATAGTCACCAAAATTTTATCTTTTCACTTTCACAGCTTTTCTTCCTGTGCCTGTGGTTTCACCAACTGGGCTGTTTACTTTTGTGGAAACAAATTATTCTCATTCGGTCTCCTTTCCCCACTCTTCTCACACGTTTTTTCCCCCCTCTTTCTCTCCTCCTTTCCGCAGGCCCACTACTCCACCGGCACGGTGTCCGCCTCCTTCACCTCCACTGCTATGACTCCTGCCACCGTCCATGTAGCAGGTACACTGCAAACGCTGAAATATCTCTCTCTCTCTCACACACACACACACACACACACACACACACACACACACACACACACACACAGACACACACACACACACAGATAGACATATATATACACGCACACACACAGATAGACATATATATACACGCACACACACACACACACACACACACACACACAGATGGACAGACATGTATACACACACTCTCAGCAGTATTTGAGATGGCAGGGTGTCCACCTCCACTGCTATGACCATAGATATCATATATAAAGGCTAGATGTCTTACGGCGGAGTCTTGAACGTCCTCACAGGTCAGCCATCTTGCGTTAGGGAAGCTTTCTGGCAGGATCAGTGGTACCTGAGGTAGGTCAGTGATCTGCACAAACACTAGTTCTCTTATCTCCCTGAAATCTTGAAGGATTTACAAATGGTTTGGTTTCTTTTAAACGTTATTAACGTGGTTATTATTCTGTATACGTTTTGGATATTTTTTTGAAAATAACATAAATATGTCATAACTACATCTCATGTTTATAACAAACCAAACTGTCTCAAAATCGGTTGAAAATTGAGCAAGTTATGGTTATCTTAAAAGTAAATACCACTACCAACACAATGTTATGGGTGAGCGCGCTGCCCTGCTGCAAGATGCCGCTATGTGCGGACATTCGACTCCGTTTGACAGAAACAAGGGCGAGACATCTAGCCTTTATATATGATATCTATGGCTATGACCCCTGCCACCGCCCATGAAGCAGGTTCACTGCAAACACTGCCCTTCTTACTTAAACACATTCAAACTTAGCAGGCAATCCAGTTTTTGTAGATTTGTTCATCTCTGCCCTGACTATCTTTTCAAAACTACATTTTGTTGCGCTCATTGGTTTGTTTGGCTTTTTATCGTTAGATGCCATCGCCGACGATTCGGTGCGCTTCAAGTACGTGAAAAAGAAGGGCTACGTGCGCCTGCGCACCAACAAGGGGGACGTCAACCTGGAGCTGCACTGCGATAAGGTACGGAACTGATGAGATGTACACGCACAATACAATACATTAACACTCATGCCCCCTTCCACAATGTAGTATTAGAGCAGTGGTCTTTTGTTCGCACCCTCGGCCATATGTGTTAAGCTGCCCATCTCTGCATGTAAGCACCAAGCAGTCTGTCCTTGATATTGCCTCAACCAAATGGTCTTTCAACTGACTAATCGTGTTGCACTGGTTGTCATGACCGGGGTTTACTTCCCTGTACTAGGCATGGATATTACCATTGGCACCCTTTGCTTGTAGAGGCGCCTGTTAAGCTCTGCTACTCTTACTCTTGCCCTGGTGTCAGCTGTCAAGTAGTCTTACATTGGTGACAGGTTGGCATAAGTCTTACACAGGAGGACATAAAGTACACTCATCCTCTCAGTCTCACATTCCAGTCTTGAGAATATCCAAATCTCACAGGCCCATTAATGACTGTGTGTGTGTGCGTGTGTGGTCCGAATCAATCTCACTTACACACACACACACACACACACACACACACACATGGGCAGGCATACCAGCACTCCCATAGTGGATGCTACTGTGAATAAAACTCCTCTGAGTGTTGCTTCACCTGCCGCATGTCTGTCCATCAGAGCTGTACACGCTGGGAGATTCTCCCCCTCCCCCGCCACTCACCTCTCTTGTTTCTGTGGTTATCATCACCCCGCTCTCCACCTGCTTTAGTCTTCCCCCAGGGGCAGGTCTCTCTCAACATCTCAATCACATTTACAGCCCTCCATTGGGGGTGCCTTAGAGGTGACGATAAGATGGCATCTCGATATTTAAGCCACAATACAATGTTATTGCGATTTCTTTACAATTTACCATACAGCAAGTATTGGGATTCGATGCTGCGAAGCAGATTTATTTCTTTTACATATTACATTTTGTATACTGAGTCTCCGCAGCCGTCTTGGCGAGGTCAATTTCTTCTTGGATCTGACTTCCTTCCCAATTTCCACTGAGACTCATCTTGTGGACTTCAGAAAGCAATGTCATCAGAGTAGATGTATGTACCAAAATGAAATTACAATCATAATATTAAATAAATAAATATTGCGTGGCGTTGTTGTTTTTGCGCCAATATTGTGATACTACACTTTATATATTTTTAGTTTGTTTCAAAGTGAACCCATTAGGGTGGACCCCTTCTACACCCATTAGGATGCAACACCTTGGAACCAATCCCCAAAGGAGCGTGGCCAGACTGTATTCACGCAGTGAATTTGTATCTGGTTATACCAGGCCAGTGCAGTTTAAATGGAATGTGTAGCTTTAAAGGGTTGAACTATTTTATATGAGAGTGGTCTCCTGTCTCTCCAACTCTAAGGAACTTGTAGTATGATCATTTAGATTTATATTTCCATGTACTCCAGAGAGGCTAGATCTGTAGCTAACCTCTGCAGGGCTAGATCTGTAGCTAACCTCTGCAGGGCTAGATCTGTGGCTAACCTCTGCAGGGCTAGATCTGTGGCTAACCTCTGCAGGGCTAGATCTGTGGCTAACCTCTGCAGGGCTAGATCTGTGGCTAACCTCTGCAGGGCTAGATCTGTGGCTAACCTCTGCAGGGCTAGATCTGTGGCTAACCTCTGCAGGGCTAGATCTGTAGCTTACCTCTGCAGGGCTAGATCTGTAGCTAACCTCTGCAGGGCTAGATCTGTAGCTAACCTCTGCAGGGCTAGATCTGTGGCTAACCTCTGCAGGGCTAGATCTGTGGCTAACCTCTGCAGGGCTAGATCTGTGGCTAACCTCTGCAGGGCTAGATCTGTAGCTTACCTCTGCAGGGCTAGATCTTCAGAAGCAGGAGAGAGCCCTGGTGGTGACCCTCTCCCCAACCACTGAATGTGCTTTGGGCTGTACTTTCATTCATAACTGGCAGTGTTTTTATATTCCTTTTTGCTTTGATTTTTATATTGAATTAAGCCATCCAGGCAATGTTCAGAGACGTGGATGTAACTCATTACTGTTGGGGTTTTAAGCCTCTGTATGCTTTAATTGGTTCATCATTAGCTTCTGCAGATATGAACCAATTATTTTACATTTGGCCCATGTATCAATCTGATTGAGATGAGGATTTATGACCACGGTGTGGAAAATTACATCTGTGTGTGAAAGAGAGTAATTGCCGGCGTTTTTAAAGTTTAGAGATCTACCGAGTTTCGACTTGGCACCATAAGTACAGTGGATTGAATTGCCTGCAGGTTGGAACCATGCAATTACTAAAGTATACAGATAAGGGGTAACAAAAACAACAACAATTAGTTTGCAAAGGGGGAAGTGAAAATCATTAGTTTATCTCTTGAGTGGGGAGCGATTTTGGCACCCCATAAAAATCCCAGGCAGGAGGGAGCTGTCGCTGTTTTTAATGAATTTTAAGTGACATTAAATCAAGTGAGTGTGCCTCACAGGTAGGACGTGTTGTTAGCCCCCGGCCTGCCCCCCGCACCCCCACCCTGCCTTTCTGCTGATGCACCACATCTCCACATTAAATACAGACATGGGGGGTGTGGGGGGGGGAGTTCGAACATTTTCATTTCCACCTCCCTCGTCGCTTTAATAAACAAGCCGTGGCTGTCTGCGTCCCCGCAGCTGATGCCAGGCCGTGATTTAAACACCTCCCACAGACACCACACCACACGCCACCCTCCCCGCCGCGGCCAATGGAGATGGCCTCAGGCCTGTAAAAGTCACAAAGTTTAATAGCGGATCCGCTCTGCTCCACTCCCCCCGCGACCGCTCGCCGGTGATGTACGATGCCCTTTGTCACGGCAGCCCAGCACTCATCACGCTGGTCCAAGCGGTTCAGGTTCGCCCAGCCTCCGGACCAAGGCCGGGGGTGGGGGGGGGGGTCTGTGGGTTTGTTTTCTGTCAGTAGATTAGTCCTATAAGACCTCAGTTGAGTGGCTATGTTTATGTGTGGCAAGCATTTGTGTGTGTGTGGCAGGCATTTGTGTGTGTGTGTGTGTGTGTGTGTGTGTGTGAATAGAAAAACCCAGTTCCCATTAAGAGACTCTAGAGTAGGATGCAGTTACTCAGGCCTGATACACGTCCACCATCCCTGAACTTGCAGCTCCTCGGGCGCTAAACAGGATTAGCGTTGCATCAACTCCCCATGCTTTAAACCCAAGTCACGTTCTCAGTAAGTGAGAGTGCAGACTACGTCCCAAATATAGCCCTATGTGTTTACCTTGATAAATAGTAATCAGAAAGCTAAGTGTTCTTGTTGGTCTCCTGGTGGACACCCTTTGACAATGCAGTCCAAGAGCACAATCTCTCTACTTTTGTCAGCAGTCCATCTCAGTTGTGAGATTGAGGTACTTTTTTCATTTATTATTATATTATTCATTATATTTCTTAAATTTCAATTTTGGTCAAAACTACCGTATGCTGCTGGGTGATGTGGAAGGCAAGACGCATCAGCCTAAAAGTTCTGTCTGCGTTCTGGACAGCCTTGCAGTCTGAAGTGCTTCCCTGGACATCACTCGTTCTTCTGCAAAATGTATAATTCATGGTCCCGTAGCAGTGACCTACATAGATGGACCTCCTTTTTTCCCCTCTTCCCGTCATTTCCCGTCACACACACACACACACACACACACACACAGGACCCCTGTTTACTGTAATGTGTATTCCTCTGAGGCGTCTGGCCTCCAGGAACTCTCCTCTCCCAAAGGTCTTGCGCTCTGTTCCGCCTCTCCGCGGTCGTGACTGAAGTGCACAGTGTTCACGAAGGCCGTGTTCACCACAGATATATATGGAGAACTTGCACAAGTTATTTTTAGCACCAGCTTGACAACAAGGCTAAAGTATCTGCCTGTGTTTTTGGGTGTATGTGTGTGTGGGGGGGGGGTTCTTCTTCTCTGTGGACTGAAGACTGCTGTTCTCTCCACAGACGTGATAACCCTATCCCACCCTCCTTTCTCATTCACCCTTGAGACACTCACTTGTTTTCCAATACATTCCATTTATATGCAATGAGTAGGTCACTTGTTTTGTTTTCATTCCTCCACTCACAGACAATACTTGAAATTCCTCCATTTCCTCCCTAAATGAGTCTGTCAATGGCATGATGTGACGGCGCAGCCATGTTGTTGAAGTTTGTTTTGTTATCGGATTGTCTGGGGCTGTCTGGAACACGTTCCGTCGGAGAGAGAGAGAGACCGAGAGAAGGAGAGCCAGAGAGAGCCAGAGAGATAGATAGATAGATAGATAGAGAGAGCGAGAGAGAGAGAAAGAAAGAAATAAATAGAGAGAGATAGATAGAGCGAGAGAGAGAGAGAGAAAAATAGAGATAGACAGACAGAGACAGAAAGCGAGAGAGATAGATAGAGAGAGAGAAGGAAAGAAAGAAAGAAAGAAAGAGAGAGATAGATAGAGAGAAAACGATAGTCATAGATAGAGAGGGGCCCCCAAAACTCTTTAGTGAGTGCACTCACACAAAGTCCTGGCCCTCATGGGCACAGGGGCTACTCATAAAGACTCCCTTTCCTCATCCCTTGTCCAAACAAACCCGTTTTAGCTCTGATTTTCTTTCTTTCTTTTCTTCGTCTCCCCTCAGCGAGTTACTTCTGGCCCTGTGATTTTATAAAAACAAGCAGAACCTCAGGATGCATTGGCCGTGCTGGATGTGTTTGGAGAAGAGAGAGTGGAGGTTTGGCAGGCTGGGGGGGTGGCGGGCAGGGGGGGTGGCAGTAGAAGAGCTGAACGAAAGACTGCCTCTCAGGCATGGAGACAGCCTTCTCGATGTCTGGCTTTGGTTACTAGGTGGTTATTTTGGCTGCTTTTCATTGGCTGCCGCCTTGTCAAATCAGGATAAAGAGAAGTCGTCGCAGTGATAAGAAAATTGCCTACACTCCCCCGCTTTCCCCTCCCTCCAGGAGAGCCATGCTTCTATTCATGGCCTACTGTTTACAAATTAATGATTGTGATTTCACTGTCACACACACTCTCCGTCATAAGGGCAATTCTTCGGATAAGAAGCCCCACATTTGGGAGAAAAAAAAAGACACATAAGATTCACTTTCAGGTTCTTGGACGTTTCTTCGTAACCGAGGTTTCTGCTTTTGTAACAAAGCTGTGTGTAAGTATGAGGTACTCAACAATTAAAAAGCATTTGTCTTCAATCAGTGACCAAACTGAACATATTTGGTTAGTTGCAGGGGAGATTACAGGCTTGCAGGTGTTTTCCGCTTTTTAATTCCTCCAGTTTTTAGTGATTACATGATCTCTCTCTGTCAATCTCCCCCTCTCTCCACTATCTCTCTCTCTCTCTCTTTACCTTGTTCTTGCGCACAGTCATGCAGAAATGTGTGTTATTGTGAGCGCATGTTTTATAAGCTCTCAGATGGCTCAGCAGGGGAGCACTACTCGAGATGGAAAGTGTTTTGGAAAACTGTGCCACGCTGTGGCACGACACCAGCTCTGTTTGTTTGCGCTTCTCTGCAAGTGCTTAGCAAGAGACAGCAAGGAGCCGACAAACTCGTCAGCCAGTTCGCACCAGATGGTTGGTGGCAGGAAAAGCCAACCTCTTGTGCAAAATGCAAACATGTCCTATTGATCCAATTGGGAGAGAGCGTGAGAGAGAGGTCGGCTTGTGGGGGCACAGCCCGAAGATGCCTTGGGGTGAGGGTGGGGAGGAGGCTTGATGGATTATTTATGGGCAAAGTATTTTGGGAAGAGGCACATGGATTTGCACAAAGGGAGTCATCTTGACATCAGCTGACCAAGGTGTAGAGATGCTGTGCTGACAGCAGTGGTTTGTACAGACAGACAGTCGCACCTTTGAATCCCTGGAGGCCACTTATTGAGAGGCGAAGAAACTTTCAACCTCCCGGCGCCATCTCCACCACCCCCTCTTCCCTGCTTTTGCTCATCCAACCCAAACCAACCGATCAGCTGCTGGTGCCAATCAATCGGCGGCATAGTGTTTATGTGCTGTTAGAGTTCATCTGTTCTGCTTTTACCACTGACTGCAACACAGTGTTTCACTGAGAGCCAGGCAAGCTAGCGTATGCGAGGGGTTGCTTTGAACAACTACCTAAATAAAACAGCCTTCAAGTAGTCCTGTGTGGTAACTGGTCGTTACCTTGACATGTTTACATGACACAGCTGAATATTTCAGTCCACAACCAGCCATAGATGAACAAGGGGTTGCTTTGACACTGTGCTTATGCTTCTTTTCGGTCTATAGAATGTCTTTTGTAGAGCACAAATCTCAATGATGTAAGTAATGTAAAAATAACAGTCTTAATTTCTTTGCTTCCATCATGTTTAGGTGCCCAAAGCTGGAGAGAACTTCATCAAGTTGTGCAAGAAAGGATATTACGATAACACAATCTTTCATCGCTCCATTCGGAATTTCATGGTAAGATCGTCAGTGCCTCTCATTCTGTGATCTCTGGTCAAACAGGACCAAAGACAAGGAGGGGCCATACCCAAAATGCATTGCAGTGCTAATCACTTCTCACTGTCTGTAAAAGGCATGGTGGCAAAAAAAGAAAACCTATATAAGAACCCACAGTTAGGAGTGGGGAGGTGGCATTCAGCGTTTCCGTTGTCCGGTAATTACCGGTCTTTGTCCGGAAAAAAATTTAAATGTCCGAAAATATTAGATCTCACCGGTCAAATTGTCTGATTGGAATTTCTTAAAAATCCCGTCCAGCAAACACAATCTGAATTAGACCACAATCCTAATATTTAGGCCTATAAAGCAAACGTGCACTGCCCTTATTATGTTTTAAAGGAACAGGCTATTCTGCCGAAAGTTATTAAACAACACGCATATGCTGCATTTTAAATAAAGCGTAACCGTCGGTTACAAACGGAGCGAACTGAGTGATAAGTATCAAACATGGCCAAGCAGACTAGCCTTAAAAGCTTTTTTCAGAGGCCAAACTCAACTGATGAGGGTGAACCTTCTGATGAGGATAAACCTGTAATACCTGCAGTGTTGCACGCGAGACATTTCATTCTACTGTCTATGTCCGTGCGTGAGAGCGCAAAGTTGCGTAGAGGCCGAGAGCAGACAGACAGATAGAGATTTTGAAAAATAGCTCGCAAGTCGCAACATATTGAAAAAAATAACTGGACAAGTACATTTTTTTGGAGCTGTGAACTTAGTTAAAAATGTAAACTATGAACTGAACTAGTTCATGTAGAAAGTGAACTTTCCAAACATTGAATAGCCTACCTGAAGCCCTAGATGTTCAAACAGCTTTACCAGAGAAAAGGCGTTTTGTCCGAATGAAGTTCCCATGGCTAAGGTGCGAAGTAATTGATGGTAACAGTAAAATGTTCTGTTAGCTCTTCGAAATGGCAGGACAACGCAACGGATTCATAAGAGGGTCTTATCATTTTAGAATCTCCGCTGTCATTGAACATAGTCAGAGAGCAATGACCTTGTTGCAGCGCTCAATTTTACACAGCAGGCCATTTATTGACGCGCATCAGGCATTTTATGTTTTTTTTCCCATTGTAAACGTTAACGTTCCCAATCTAAACGACCTGATTATGTAGTTCTTTAAGCTAAACATGGCGTCAGTTTTCTTTAATAGGCTAATTTAGAAGCAGAAATAGATATATGACCGGCTTATCATTAAAATGTCCGGAAAATGAAAACTCGCAACATTTTTCTCTAGCGTAACCTCTGGTGGCATTAAAATACCTCTGAAGTGAATAAAGATGTTCCTAAAGTTAGGCAATCACGCAACCTCTCATTTTCTCTCTTAATAGAGATCACAAGCTAAGTATTGCTCCACATTTATTGTGAGGTGTATATGTTTGGCACATGCATAATATTCTCTTGTTGATGCCATGTTGCCCCCTCCTTCGATGTGATGTGATTCAGTATCACAACAGTATTGATGTACAACAAGCTACCCCCTACCCCCCAAACCTCTATACAATACAAAGTAGCCAGCTGTTGTTTGCAGCCCTACACATATGAGACTGTGTTTGCATGTAATTATAGAGGGATGCATTATTAACTACGGATGCATTTCAACAACATAATGCAAAGTGTGACTGCAGTGCAGCAGCAGTTGACTGTGGCATACTGCTACCTATGCAGTTAGTTGGATGCTAACATTTCACTCTGTGACGGGGCACCTGAGTGACCTGTAGGCTGCTGCTTTACTGGACTGGGTGCAGTTGTTTTGGCGTGTGTGTGTTGCTTGTTCTATGTTCGTATACGTGTACAGTTTACATGTTCCGTTAACAACGTCTTTCTGTTTAAATAACCGCACAATTTCAATGTCTTGTCAGAAATGTTCCGTTTATTTAGTTTAAAACCATACCTCATATTCTCATATCTCATAGCGTCTGTCTTACTGTTGTTTAAGTCTTGTCTTGCGTGCGTCTGTTTGTGAAGGGAATATGGCGCGATTAAGAGTGAGCTTTAAAACTCTTAATAACTTCCGGGTTAACCCGAGTAATCTTTTTAAATTGAATGGCTGATTAATCATGTGTGGCTAGAAGTCACCGAGCCTATACTACGTTGGTGTAGTGTTTTTCCCAGCTGTTTGGGACATTATTTATTTAAGTATGGCTGCTATGAGCCACAGGTTTTGGTGCCTGGGCCGATGACACACGATGACACTACTTAAACTCCCTTTTCTTTTGTTCGAAAGAGTTGCCTGTTTAATAAGACGTTAGTCTTAGGTGCTCTCACTGGAATAGTTGCCTTGGTCTTTTTCGATGTTTTGTTTAAGAGTTATGGTGTTAATAAGGCGTAAGCCTTACGAGCTCTTCCATCAGACCAACTAATGTGGTCTTTTATGCATATAGTCGACTTTTTATTGTGCTTATTTGTATTGAGGCTCTGATGCCTATTGCTATGTCTTTTGGAAAGTTTAATTTATATTGATTTAGTATTGTCATTGTTTTTACTGCCTTGTGCCTTATTTGGGTAAAATAAAAACCCATCTTTCTAACATCTTCAACCTCCTGAGTCCTCCTATGAGTAACATCTTGCTCTAAGCGCAATGGCTATCCTGACCTTTTACTCACTCTACAAAAGACAGGTTTGACTAATGTGTAGCGATTTAATCCACAGTCGCACTGATATTATTAACAGATCATTACAGCTGGAATGAAGCCATTTAGTGCATAAAACACAAGACACACGAAGCATGGTTACCATAGTTAGACTGACGTTATGAAACGGTTAAACCAAACGACAGCAGAAGAGATTATATCATAATCCCCTTTTAATATAAGAAACCTGTTAATGTAGCAGGTAAAAACAACAATATATACAAACAATTATTTTCATTCCCATTCAGTCTTCCACAACGATAGTCATGTGTGTCATGTATTCACAACTGACTGTACATTACGGAATATAACAGAGTGCGTGAACCTATCAGTATCTTTAAAATGACTGCAGATGAGCAGTGATATGTTTGGATGTCTCGCTTTAACGCCACTTCATTACACGACTAACAACACGAGGTTGCTCCGCCATTAACATTACTGCTCTAGTTTGCTAGGGGCTAAGTTATGTTACACTGTTAGCTGTTGGCTGCAGCTAGTTGAGTGGCTAATGTTTGTTATCATAAATATTAATTTACCTTGAATTAACCCAAGTTGTCAATGGTGGTATCTCCATTTACTTGAAAACTACATCAGATGAGCAGTAATGTGTTTGGAAGGTTCCATTTAATGTAACTTCATTACGCTATCAACACAGTGAGGTTCTTCGAAGTATTTCCCTGTTCATTTCAATGGGGAAAAGGGAAAGAAAAATGAGAAAAAGTAAAGTGACTGGGGGCAAACGTTTACACAAGCACTGCATGGTAACAGGATGGATGTGTCAGATTTGGAGTGGTGTCGATATCTCAAAAGTGCTAGGAGCAGAAGTGGCGCCAAAACAACAAGTGGGACAGGGAGAAAAAACAAACTTAAGAAGAACCGCAGTAATTAGAGTGATGCAACAGCTAATTAGAGAGATGTAGCGGCATAAGTGTTGCATATGTTTTTGTGTGTGCGTTTGAGTGCAGGGGGCGAGGGGGCCTCCTTTTGTTTGGTGCGTGCTGTAAGCCGAGTCGCACTGACTGGAAGCACAAGGTTGTCCTCACAGGAAGTTAATCTTGCTGATTGCAGACAGCTTATATTATTCACCAGTGTCTGCAGCTCGGATGTTACTGTCCCTACAATTGCAGCCAACAACTATATGACATCGGCTGGACCGGCCATGCACAGCTGATTAAGAGAGATGCAGGCACGCGCCCCCCCCCCCCCCACACACACACACACACACACACACACACACACACACACACACACACACAAGAATTATCATCACTCTGCCAACACTCCCAGTAAATGCTTAGTAACGGTACATCTTGTTTTTCTCCCAGTAAGGTGATTGATGAACGCACACATATGATTCATGTTCACAATGAGGGTCCAGTAATCCTTGAAGTGTTGCTTTCAGTGAGACTAAGTGTTGAGGTCTGGCCAGCTCTTTAGTTTAAGGCTCAGTTTTGGGTTTCTGGTGTTGAAATTGAGCTGAAACCCTCAAATTGATTAATTGTCTTTTCTTTTTTTTTTTCAGATCCAAGGGGGAGACCCCACTGGCACTGGCACAGGTAAGAGCAGAACACACACACACACACACACACACACACCATTTCCTGATGGCTGAAAGCAGCTAGCTCAGACAAGCCTCTGAGTGACAAGTCCAAAGTGAAAGCGTTAGCACTGCCTTCAGGATTGTTTTCATGTCAACCCCCTCAGTCAATATGGCACAATCTAGATAAACCCTAAAAGGCTCCTGCGCTACATTATAACCCTCTAGGAAGGAGCTCTCCGGCTCTCTGCACTAAAGCAATTTTGACCGGGACAGAGCCCTCAAAGGGGTAGTTTGTTCGCAAAATGTTCCTTGTGTGGACTGTGCTCGGTGTGGTAACCTGAGCTTTGAAAAAAAAAAAAAAAAACGGGCAAAAAAGCCCTTTTGAGAACCTTTTTTTTCCCCCGGGATTGCGTAGTGTTCCAAAAAGACTGCTTCTCTGCTCTTGTAGCTCTTCTGCTGCCAGCCGCACTGAGGTCATAGGTTCGGTTCCCACAGAGTGCGGGCGCTACTGAAGTCTGCATATGACTCCACTTAAGTAAATGCTCAAGCCGGGCCTCTTTTCATTGAGACAGAGTGGACTGTTATCTGGTGTGTCGCGTGGAGTCCACCAAACTCATATTTTTACTCACTGGAAGACCTAATGTAGCCTCATTCATGTCTATCCCCTTTTACCGATTGAAAAATACAAAAGCTAAATGCTTGAAAATATTTCAAAGCATATTTTCAAGTGACTGCTAATTGCAACTTATATACGGCTCTTTGGAGTTCCATTGAATTGAATGGGACATCCCAATGTTCAGAGGCTAAATATTTCTTTATAATGACTGCGGGGAAAAAAATGAATGACTGCTGCCATTGGAGACGAGTATTGTTCCATTGATTTACATCTTTCATGTCATTCTGAAGTTGCAGTGAATTCCCGTAATGTTAATGAAGTAAAAAATACATTACTATGCAACACTTGAAACTAAACATTTTATTTGTGGAAAGAAGCAACGGCAACAAAATCGTGAAAAGTCGAAATGTCATATAGTTTTGGCAAGTAACTGCTGCACGTCCGGATCCTGTTTGTCCTGTCAGGATTTATTTTTCTATTACTGACCGGCAGACTAGATGTTATCCCTTACATCAGGGGTTTTCAACTGGTTTTGTCCCAGGGACCACCATTCTGATAGAAAGTAATCCGCGGCCCACTGACGTGCCTGCGCACTCACGTGTGTGCGTTCGTTCGTGCATGTGTGGGGAGAGGGGAGACGTGTCAGTGTAATATCTGGGCATGGTGAAGTCCACACAGCCTGTCTATTCCTGGCGAAATGGTAGACAGCGACAGTCTCATATCATTCTCTTGCCCTGTACTTATTCTTATAAAAAATGCTCTCACACAGGTAGTTTGAAAGTTTGCAAAATACACCTAATTGCTTTTGCAGCAAGCTCTGGAAATTCGGTCTGGCAACTTATCCAGAACTTAGCACAGGCTACCATAGACTGGATAGGTGCAAGGCTACATTTTGTCAGCGTGAATCACCTTTATATTATTTTAGACATATTTTTCTTATTTCAGACATTTTCAAGAGTAATCTGAAAATGTGTTGAAATATCACAGCAATTTTTTTTTTTTTTTTTTTTATCGCGGACCCCCTGCAATACCGCCGCGGACCACCGGTTGAAAA
Organism: Sprattus sprattus; assembly: GCF_963457725.1. Lineage (NCBI taxonomy): Eukaryota > Metazoa > Chordata > Actinopteri > Clupeiformes > Clupeidae > Sprattus > Sprattus sprattus. Next base: position 15,626,716 of record NC_137913.1, on the reverse strand, counting down.
CCCCTGCCTTACATAATTGATTCAATGTAAAGACCACAGTACCAGGTGATGTAACACCTGACTTTGACATCTAACTGATCTCTGCCACCACACTGCCCTCAGCCTGTCAGATCTTAGGTTCAATGCGTGCCGATGTGGAAAGTAACTCGACAGTCCAAGCATACATAGATGCATAGCTCAGTACCAGACTTGGACTAGACTCTGAGGAGTGGGATGGTAAGAGCACACAGACATGTCTGTAAGGGCGCTAAGGGAAGGAGGAGCACGGGTCTCTCTTTGAGAGGGAGCAGTGGACTGTGGCTGGGGCTTAAAATAGTGACAGGCCCATTAAAAATGCACCAGTGCTGGAAGCCCCTAGTGAGGAAGCCCTTGACGGGCGAGCCAGAGGAGGTGTGAGAGGCTTAGGCAGCCTGGACACTCACTGATGTGTGACATATTTATGATGCCGCCTCATCACATCCTTCCTCTCTCTCTCCTCCCAGTCATTAAATCCACACACAAACTCACTCACTCACACTCTCTCCTCTCTCTCTTTCACACACACACACACACACACACACACACACACACACACACAGGAGTGGTTGTGCTCACATCAGCAGTATAGATTCTATAGTCCACTGGATCACATGTGCATCTCTGCAGCAGATTTTTGCAATGTCGTCACACGCATGTGCAGTGCGTGCTTGCAGTACCGATTTGTTTGTGTAATTGTACGTGTGTGTGACAGATATTTGTTTTTCTCTATATCATTAAGCACTCTGAGGAATCATGAATTTTTCCCATTATTCGCACACACACAGATTGCACACGCCCATCGCCCATCACGTAGTCACACTTCTTCCCCTGCTCTCCACACATGCACGTTACACCGCAACACGCTTGCATCATTCTGGAAGCCACACAACTGTTGGAGACGGCACCTATCCAGTAAACCTGGAGAGCGTGAATCATGCAGGTGAAAGCCCAGCAGGATGTGTGTGTGTTTGAGAGAGCAAAAGAATGTGTGTGTGTGTGTGTGTGTGTGTGTGTGTGTGTGTGTGTGTGTGTGTGTGTACCTGGTGAAAGGTCACCTTGTGGCTGCATCTGCCTGCTCAGGGTCTGCTCTCCCCTCCAGCGTAGCTCAGCCCAGCTCCTCCATATGACACCACCAGGAGCTCCCAGGCCACCTGCTCCCACACTGTTGGCTTAGGTTTCTTCTAGTCAACAGCTAGCCCACACCCGATCAATTTATAGTGCTTGTAAATGAACCCTTTATCTTTTTTAATTATAAAAAGGAGCCTTTACCTCTTAATGAATGTATACCTAGTGAAGTACTGATCCTGTACGTGGTAAAGGATTGTTCTAGTGATACTGTCATGATTTCAACTTTGGAATCACAGATTATGTTCACATTATTCTTACTGTCTTTTGATGACGAGTGTTTGCTGCAGGGGGCGATAAGTTAATGTCATCTTTTAGGCCATTCAGGCCTTGAGATTCGATGGCAAAACTGTTGGACTACCTAAATGTGAAAGACAAAACACACTGGTTACTGTGAAGAAACACTTGCGGTTTTGTACCGGGTTGCGATTTTCGAGAATAATGGGTCCTGCCTTGTCTGGGAATTCCCAGCCCCTTCACTGCATTTCATTTGCTCAGTTGGACTGGCGAACTACTAAATAGCGTCCACTTCAGTCACGTAATTGGACACGCCTTTAACCAATCAGACCAACGATACTATACAACGATACAAGGATCGGTAATAAAGCAAACACATATTTTTTCAGTATGAATTGTTCCAGGGCAAGTTTCTGTTCTGTTTTCAAAGAAAACTTGCCTTATCGAAGTTTTGCGGTGCTTCAGCGGCCACCATGTCCAATGTTTAAAAACTCTCTTTGCAGTAGCTTTTGTTACGTAGCCGTGGTTATTTTAAATCCGCCAATGGCGCGCCAGGTAGCCAAAAGCCAGTTTGTGATTGGCCCCAAGGATCCTGAGAATGCTGAAATGAACTTCTATAGAAAGTTTGCCAGACCCACTTCTGAGGCAAAATCAAATTGGCCGGAAGAAGAGGGGCGGAACTTCCCAGACAAGGTCCTGCCCTGATCTGCTCTGAGAAACGTCTAACAACGGTGAGGGTGGTGGCTGTGGCTGTGGCCAAACTGACTGTATCTTTATAATCGTGTCTAGGGAAAGAGGTTGGCACTGGCACACCAGGTTCTCTTTCACCTTTGTGAGCTCCGAGCCCAGAGCGAGCGCTTTAAGGAGCCAAAGCGTACTGTAATTAAGCTCCATTAGCCTGACAGTGTGCTTCCGTACGTAAAGATTACAGAGCACCACCTGACCGTTCCCACACTCCACTCACTTGGGCTGATGAATCGATGTTTCCTTGTGTCCCCACCCGCTCATTACAGCAGGACTGCTCGCGTACGCTCTGTGTGAGAGCAATTGAGCTCGAAGTGCCTGGGGGGGGGGTTCAAACTGTCAATTGTTAAGTCAAGTTATTACTGGCTTAGTTAAGGGCTGGGTCTATTTAACGTTCATACACCTGTTTTTAATTTAATTAATTATTTTTATATTATCTTGTCCTGTTAGATTTTGGTGTTTTTATTGTGTTGTGTTTAAGAACTGACCTAAACTATACTGAAAGTAAAGATAGCCCTGAACAGAAGACTGGGTCTTGAAGACATTTATCGATTAAAATACAATTTAAATGGAACCAAAATAAAACAGAGCTGCATATAACCTATGAAGGTTCCTTCATAGTTGTTTGTGAAACCCCTCCATTATCCGACTGAAGAGGTGTAAATCACACTTGCACAACAGTTGCACACTACAGATTCTGAGTAAACCATATTAGGGAGTAGTGTAAACAACATAACAAGATATGATGTTACCCTGCAGGTCACATACTATGTGCAAAGACTCTGACCAGAGCCTCTTACTAAGAAAGGGTCCAGACATACAGGGAACCTATTGACTCTCAAATCCATGTGTTTTTGGGCCATGCTGACACACATGGCCATGTACAGAGAACTCTTGGCAACGGCAGCATTGTAAATCCAGTCACAGTAATGAGCTACTAGAAAACACCTGCTGTATTGAGAGTTAATCACACTGTGAGATGTATTGCAAGGGTTTGACTGAAAACAATAATACCCATGATATCACACCCAAACTTTTTACCCAAATCACACATTCCCCAGCAGAACTGTCCCGTCTCGTTCTTTTTTTTTGCTTCTTGGCAAAAGGGGAACCTCTTTTCCCTTTTTCCTTCCGCTCCTATTTTCCTAATGAAGACCGGCCACCCAGGTGAAATGTCACACAGGTCATAAATTATGCACAAATGTCACCCGGGGAGTGTTTATACAGCGCGGTTTAAATCGGGCATGGGATTGGGTGAGCACCATAGAGGCCCAGCGTGGCGCGGGGGCATCTGCTGCGCCAGACGGTGCCAGGTTCACCCAGACGCCGCCCGCATGCTTCTCTGAGGATTAGGCCCCTGCGCCGATGGACCACCCGACGGGCTCGGGCCGGAGTTTGATTAAGTGTTAATTAGTGGGGTTCGTTAGGGTTGGAAAGGGGGGGGGGGGGGGGGGGGGGGGGTTGATGTAATCTGCATCCTGTGCATTTTCATGAGGTCTAACTAGGATGTCCGTCCCTGAGGCTGATTGATTGGCATGAATAAATAATATTTTTGTGACGCACACACACAAATGTGGAGCTACCTGCAGTGTTTTGAACTGTTGATTGCAGCTTCTATCTGAACATTCTCATTCAACACCCTCTGCTGTGATCATCTTTTGATGTACTCCTGCACATTCACTCTCTCTCTCTCTCTCTCTCTCTCACTTCCCCCCCACCCCAGGAGGCGAATCGGCTTGGGGGAAGCCATTCAGAGATGAGTTCCGTCCCAACCTCTCCCACACGGGCCGTGGCATCCTCAGCATGGCCAACTCCGGACCAAACACCAACAAGTCCCAGTTGTGAGTTTGAATGCACGCCCCCCCCCCCACACACACACACACACACACACACACACACACACACACACACACACACTCCTTTTTGCCATGTTACAGGAATCAGCCAGTGAGATCAGTCAGATCTCTCTCAAAACACACAGGGTTATAGATCCTCCAGCGCAGAGTCAGGAGATTAGAAGATAATATTTTACAAGTGATGCCTCAGTCTCAACACAGATGCTGGCTTGCAGTCTGAAAGAGAGAGATGGGGAGAGATTGAGAGATGGAGTAAGAGAGCTAGGGAGACAGACAGAGAGAGAGATGGAGAAAGAGCAGATATATATATCTTCTCTCTATGCTCTCTATATATATGGTGGTGGAGGGGAAGCCAGGCAGCCAGGTCAGGCAGTGAGCCTTCCCTTCCCTGCTAGCCTGGCCATTACCAGCCTGTGACTCCATTTCATTCCGTCTTTCAGTCTGGGCCAACCCAATGCATTTTGGTTTCCGAGATGGGCGGGTGCTTATCTTGAGGTTTAAAATCATTGGAGTTCCCTTAACCAATCAGCAACGTTTAGTAAGCATTCGGTAGTTTAAACTCTTCCCAAAGCCAGTTGGGAGAAGAGCTACGACGTCCTTTCCAATCATAAAACCTACAAGAAAATACTCTTGTTCTCCTTTTAATTTTCTGATGTTCTCGAGAGTTGAGACAACTTTTCCGATAGCTTTTCGTGTCTTTTCCTCCAAGGCGATTTTTGCGTCACAGCTCTGAACTGTTCGCTGATTGGTCCTGCAAAATTTTGAGTTCTGGAGACGATTGTCAATGGGGTTGGGCCAGACTGAGTATGAGCTTGAAATCAATTCAGGCGGAAATACGTAGGCTGGTGTCACCAGGCTACTTCCCTGCCCTGCCCTGCCCCATTTGTCCCTGAGCTGGTGCTCCAGGTCCACGGGCCCTGCTGTAGAAGTGTCAGAAAGTGGAGCGCACATTGAACAGTATTATTCAAAATGTAGCCTCTTTGGAATGTTTACTGAATTAATTGAATTATGTGCACGGTGGAAGATACAGAAAGTGTATGATACAATGTATGTAGCACTGGCTTTAGGGCATAGCTTTTGCATATGCTTTGTCCAGCTGTGTTGTGTATTAATCCTTTGAAAGTGATGAGTGTGTGACCGATCTCATTCTTTCTTCACCAGCTTCATCACTTTCCGTTCCTGCGCCTACCTGGACAGGAAGCACAGTATTTTCGGCAGGTAAGACCTTCTTCCTTTATCTTACACGACTTCCTAGTTGCTCAGCCCCTCTTACAACTCTGCATCACACTCTGGGGGTCAGGGGTCACAAGAGGCAGTAGATGGGGGCTAATGTCTCAGTACATGGGCAAGGTGTTATTCCATGCTGTTCTTTTAGATTTATTTTAGATTTATTTTTGGGCTTTGGGATATTGTAGAATTTTGGACAGGAAGTGAGGAGGAGTGTAGAGGTGGGGAGAGGATTGGGAAACGACAGCAGGCCGGAATCGAACCTGTGTCCCTGTGGGCATTGTAGCCCGTAAATGGGGGGGCTTATTGGCTCGCGCCACGGTGCCCCCAACAGATTGAGTCTTCTGTCAGTGTTGTGTCACTTTTTAAAAACACGTTGGTTATCGTGTTATGCAGGTGGAAGGTTTCGAGGAGGACATGACTTCCTTGGGGGGGATACAAGCCCTAGCAAGAGTAATCCCTTCACCCCTCCAGGGTTGTTGATTAGCAGTCTTAAGGATTTATCCATGGCAACAGTGACAGGGCCAGGCAGCCACTTTGTCCAGACTGACCCCCTAACTTAACTGGGCCGAGGGGAGCCTGGTCCCTAGATGGCTCTCCATACTCCACAATCCCAGGGCTGCTACAGCCTCAGTGGCCCAAGAGGACGGTGAGGAGCTGGGGACTGGAGAGCAGCCCTGGCCCTGAGCCGTGTGTGCGTGTGTTGTGTGTGTGTGTGTGTGTGTGTGTATGTGTTCCTCTAAAAGCAACACTTTCCAGGGAGATGGGGCAAAATGACTGAGCGGCTGCTGTTTGCTTGGTCCTTCCTGAGAAAAACTGGTCCCACAGGGGCAACACCCCCTGCTAGTCGGTGTCAGCATTCCTGGGCCGCACACAAATGCGTGCAAACACACATACACGTACAGCCACAGACAGACTGTTACACATACATTCATACAGCCAGACAGTCTACTACACACACACACACACATACACATACACAGCAGGCACAGACAGACTGCTACTCAGACACACACACACACACACACACACAAACACTAACACACACATACACACACACACACAAACACTGACACACACATGTGTGCGCAAGACACAAAGACAAGAAGATGGGTTGTTGTGGTCACCATTCCCGGAGCTGACAGTGAATTGTAATTCTTAGGCTCTGCTTGTGGAATTCGGCGAAACTTGTTGGAGTAAGTCTAAACCAACAGCTCCTGTTCAAACAGGCTCCCCCATTCTCTCCTCCTCCTCCCCCCCCACCCCACCATTGGCCAGCGTCGCCCCCTTCCTACCTCCTCTACATGCCCCCCCCCCCCCCCCCACACACACACACACACACACCCTCCAAGCTTCAGCCCCCAGTACTGTACAGACCCCCTCTGTCAGTAGCCAGCGCAGCGCTCACACATGTGGGGAGATCACGTGCAGGATCATACACGCGCAGAAACCCTCAGCCTATGCCCCACCCCCACCCCACCCCCACTCACTGAGCTCATCTCCTTATAGCAACCAGAGGCCCCACAGAAACAGCTGGATCATGGGGCGCTGGTTGTCCTGTACTGAGATACATTTTTAAACCCACGCTCATGTTAAAGCCGTGGGAAGATGAGTGTTGTTGCCATTGTTGGGTGGCCTGAAAGGTACAATGTGCGAATACTGTAAAAGGATATGACTGGGAAATTCCAACAGCACAAGCATTGTTGTTTGCCCGGAATGGGGGAATCTAAAATGTCCGGCACCTGTCTCCCATGGGATTTCTCCTGCATGGCAACAAAACCTCCCAAACGTCGGACTTTCCCCCAGTGGCAGTTTGTGTCATTCGTCTGACTGTTTTTGCTCCAAAATGCTCCACAAATCACTGTCATGACATATTTGGTCTCGGAGGCCTCCTGCGTGTGTGTGTGTGATTAGGCTTCTTGTGTTTGATGGCTTTTTCCCTGAAAGCAGGATGTTTTGCCTCTTTGCATAAGATGATGTTGAAAGTGGGAGGCATGCTTTGCCCCCACCCCCCTTTCCTCTTTTTAACGGATCATTTCATTTCTTCCTCTTTCGCTGTGTATTTTCAGCACTGCATCCTTTCTCCCTCATCACTGCTACTACACATCAACAGTTTATGTTATTGTAGTTAATGCCCATAGATGTGCCATGGTGTTTGTCTTATTGTGTCAGGGCAAAACATTGTTGACAGATAGAGAAAAGAAATATGATCTCATCTTTTTCTAATGCTTTATTTCTCTCTCTCTCTCTCTCTCTCTCTCTCTCTCTCTCTCTCTCTCTCTCTCTCTCTCTCTCTCTCTCTCTCTCTCTGTCAGAGTGGTGGGGGGTTTCGAGGCTCTCACTGCCTTGGAGAATGTGGAGGCAGACCCAAAGACGGACCTACCCAAGGTGCTCTCCCTCCCACCACACCTACACCTGCACGACACACACACCTACACCTGAACGACGCGCACACCTACACCTGAACGACGCGCACACCTACACCTGAACGACGCGCACACCTACACCTGAACGACGCGCACACCTACACCTGAACGACGCGCACACCTACACCTGAACGACGCGCACACCTTTACCTGAACGACGCACACACCTACACCTGCAGGATGCGCACACCAACATCTGCACAACGCGCACACTCACACCTGAACGACGCACACAGCTACACCTGAACAACGCACACACCTACACATGCAAGATGCAAACACCTACACCAGCACAACCTACTCCTACACCTGCACGCCACACAGATGCAGCTGCAGGAATTCCAGTGTACAAACCAAAAGATGTGCTACGTACCCATTAGGGGTGTAAATCACACATTTCCTGACCCAACGATTCGATTATTTTCGATACTCATGAATACACCACGATACGATTCGATTTCGATTCGATTAATTTGTTCTTTTTTTTACCTTACAGGCTAGACAATGTTTCAGATTTGAAATTAATCAATGAAAGCTGTTATATCGTTATGCATTTTATTTGAGAAACAACAGCCAATAACAGAAGTAGAAAAGTTGTACTCCACCTAGGCCTAGACAACCTCATTCACTGAAAAATAATAATGCCCCTGTTATAGATTCTGAAAGGCCATGCATCAAAAAGTACTGTACAAAGTACAAAGTGTTAAGTAACAAAAATAGGCCTATACCACATTCACTATAGAATAACAATACTCAACAAAATCAGTGCAAAAGTGCACTAGCAGCAAACGGTAACAAAAAATAGGCCTGTAGTTAATTCAATTTAAAATGACAATGCTCCACAAAATCAGTGCAATGAGTGCAAATGTGCACTAGTAGCAGCAAATGGTAACAAAAAATACCCCTGTAGGCCTACTTCATTCACTATAAAATAAAAATACTCATCAAAGTGCACTAGCAACAAAAAGTAAAAAAAAAAAAAAAATGTTATTTTTTTTATTTTATTTTTTTTTTTAGATCGATACTCTTGCGGACGTGTCGATGCATCGTATCGTCGGCTGTTGGATCGATGCATCGATGCAAAACGATTCTTTTTTACACCCCTAGTACCCATGCAGCATTAAATACATTCAACAACGTAGCTTAAACTCACAACTTATTCTAACTAGCATTCAATTCAAATAAAACATTTTGAAATTAACTTTAAAGAAGAGTGGGTCTGGGTCCGGAGGTAGTTTAGAGCGGGAACATATAAATAGGAATATATATATATATATATATATATATATATATATATATATATAAAGATGTCCCTAAGTAGAAAGGGGCCTACTTGGATCAGGCGTTTCATATATTTTTTCAGTCTTGTTCAGAAACATTGGGTGTAGTGTGGTATCTTCAGAGTTTGTGTCGTGTCTGATGAGTGTCTCTCCATCAACAGAGTGAACTTAAAATTCTGAGCACAACGGTGTTCGTGGACCCTTACGAGGAAGCAGACGCACAGGTCAGTGTGTTTGTGTGTCAGAGTGAGGGTTATGCATTCAGTGCCTTAAGAACTTTTCACATAGCCTTTCCTGTACTTCAGTACAAAACTCCTTGTAGCACCAAGTATGTCGTCTGTGTCTGTGTCTGTGTCTGTGTCTGTGTCTGTGTCTGTGTCTGTGTCTGTGTCTGTGTCTGTGTCTGTGTCTGTACATGTACAGTATGTGCATGTCAAGTCAGAGGAATTTGTATTCATAGACTCCAGAACTTTTTTTTTTTTTTATACCTTTTCCTACACTTTAGTACAAAACTGCATACTGCATGTTTTAACATATCCTGTCTGTGTATGAGCATGCTTGTCTGTATGTTTACACTTGTAGCAAGCATGTATGTGAGGGAGGCTGTGTCCGGGCAGATCTCTGCACCTCCATGTTTATATATGCCTTGTCTTTGAAGAGTGTTCGGGGAGCAGGAAGCAGCGCCCCCTTATAGCACACAGTGTTTTCTAGTCCCTGGCTCCTTAGCACAACTTGTTCCTTTCTTACACACACACACTCACGCACGCACACACACACACAGACACACACCTGCACATACACGCATATACACGTCCATTCACGCACAGACACATACACATACACGTACACAAAGAAGCCCCTCTCTGCCTGCTCCAGATGCAGAGGCCAGATAGCGGATTACAGGCCTGTGGCACCCCAGCTGAGATATGGCCATTCCCATCCTGGCAGTCTTGCATGTTTTGTTAAGGCAGTTCAGATCTCGCTTCGATTAAAACCTGATCATTTGTCTTGGAGGAGTTTGTGTGTGTTACTGTTTCCTGGCGGTATAAGCGTGTATGAATACATGTCGATTAGTCTTAGTGTCTGTGTGTGTTTGGATGAACAAGGGCTTTCCTCATGCTGGTCTGTTGAATATCTGCTCAGTGTTGTCCCAGGTGTAATTATTTTTATTATTATTATTATTATTATTATTAGTGTTATAATATTATGTGTTGTTTGGCTGTACTCTTTGCGGTTTCAGCCTTTTTGGAATTTGTGGAATGCCTTGTGACCTAGTTCCTGCTTATGTAAGCAGGGGGCATTATAGATTTCAGACAGCCTTCTGTATAGGACCAGATCAGATAAGAATAATGTTTCACAGTAAGCTTTTTAATTCCCAGACCAGGGCCAAGAGAGCGTAGTACTCCCTCAGTGCCCAGATTTGCTGGCATCTCCCCAAAGAGTGTAAGAAGAATAATCTGGGTAATCTCCACACTGAATAAGCTTCTGCAGAGGAGCTAGAACAGTTTCACTTGTGTGGTCTTAATCAGACAGTCTAAATCAGACAAAGACCAGTTATGTCAAACCATTGGACTTGCAAAGGTATTATGGAGTTTATGGGCTGTGTGTGTGTACATTACTGGGTATATATTTAGTTTGTCGGAGCACTGCAGTCATGGAATTATTTTCCCTGTGCGTGCGCATCAGATTGCAGCAGAGCGGGAGAAGGACGTGCAGGAGCAGGAGCAGGAGCAAGCTCAGGCCGCTGCCACTCAGAGCCGAGTCAAGGAGGAGGCGCAGCCCAAGACCTTCAGGCCCGGCGTGGGCAAGTACATCAACATGGCCGCCACGTAAGCACCCCGACCCCCCCCCCTCACACACCACCCACATGACTGATCCAGCGGCAGTGTAGGGCACCTTGGGTATATACTGACATCAGGTCTTTACCACAGATTCATAGAGACCCTCTAGGGAAGTGTGAAATGGTTCAGGAGTGCCTGGCTATACACATCAAGTCCACAGTTGCTGTCGGCATGTTGAGAGTCTACTCCGCAGACTTGGCTGTTGTCATTGCCCACAGGCCTGTGCAAATTACAGCCTGACGTAAACAGGCTATATATCGGTCTTGCATTGTTTGGGTGTTTTGTTTGTTTGCTTGTTTTCTTATCTACTCATATTTCAATTGATATTGGGTTTTCTTGCCACTAGTATTTAAATTGGCATTCATTGTCTTATTTGCTGTTTGTAGTTAGGTTTGATACCGAAATTGATGGGATTTTTTTTCAATTTGTATTATGCCAGGCTGGCTAAACTATTGTGGATATGTGGTCTTGTGTGACCATGTGAAAGAGGCCAGAAATCTGGACATTTCTGGGAAAAAACGTATAGGAATGTTTTCATAGACTTAAAGTAATTATGCAGAATGTTTCTGTCAACATCACAGTACGTATAGGCTGATGTCTGTGAGCACCGAAGATGGGATGGGTAAGGATTTTCAAATCGTTAAATTATAAGAAATCGACTCGTTTGGTCTTGACAAATACATTTTCCCTTGTTTTTATCAGCGCCTGCCAAAAGGTGTCAATAATGCACATAAAAGCTGTCAGCCAACCGCCATTAAACAACACAAGTAGAAAAGACTCATAACCACCTTCGGTTCCTTCAGTTCAGTTCCTTCGACCAAGCGACAATCTCCGACAGGGTGCAATAATAAGTGGAAATATGGCTGCCAGAAGCGTCAAAATAAATGTCCGATTTAACAAATGTTGCAACGTTTTGCCTGTTTTGCTGCTAACTAGCCTAGATAAATACACTGTCTATTGCATCTGCTAATTTTGTCATTTTAGACTCCTCTTGCAAATAACCATGAAATGAGAAGATGGCCTAAATGCTGTGTACTAAAAAAGACCCAATACATCACTGAGTCAATTGAGCCTATCGATAGTGTTTAATATGAATAGGCTGAACTATTGACTTGTGAGTTGAACTTCCCCTTATGTGATCTATTTAAAAAACGATTTATAATTTACAATTAATATCGGCATAATGACATAACGACATTCCTTTGTTCAGGATACAGCTTCACACATAGAATTCAAGAGAAGAAAACCCATGGAAATTTCTCTTTGACTTTGTAACCTTTGTCTCCATATGTGTGAAGAAGACATAGGAGAGGTAGCTGTATATCTGTAGGGCGAAGATTGAAGGCCAACTAGATGTGACTTTGCTGGAGCTTAGCATGCCCTCGTACCTACAGAGGTGATTCAGATTCATAAATTGGATTACTGCTTAGTAGGGTTCTACATACAAGGTTGGTTGGTTAGTTCACTGTAAAGGGTCTGAATTAGAGCATCTGCTAAAATGACACTAATAAAAATAATAACAACAATAAAGAATTTGTCTTGGTTATGTGGCACAAATTGGTTTGTAAACAAAGGGGGACAAGACATTTTTTCAAAATGAAAAAGAAAACCTAAATGCTGACAATAAGTCAGAATGCAAATTTGCAATTGTACATAAGCTAAATGTATAAATATGAATTTTAACAGCAACAGTGCAGGGTGGCGCAAATATGACCCACTGAATAGCTGTCCGTGGGCTGAAACAGGAGTTGGTGGGCGATATTGATGAGACTGTCGTCAGAAAGAAACTGTTATGGCGTGAGGTTTTGGTCCCAATGGACCACAGCCCCTTCCCAGAGGGGAGTTTTTCAAAAAGACCTTACCAGGGTGGGAGAGGTCAGCCATAATCTTCCCTGCTTGCTTTAGGAGCCTGGAGTCATACAGGTCCTAGTGCAATGGCAAATTGCAGCCAATCACGCTCTCAGTACAACAAATGATATGCAGCAGCCTGCTCGTCTTTGGCGGTGGAGGGAGTGTACCAGATGGTGATGGAACAGGTTAGAATGAACTCGACGATGGCAGTGCAAAAGTGCACCATCATCGCTTTTGGCAGGTTGAAAATATTCAGCAGCCTTAGTAAGTTCATTCTTTGCTGAGCCTTCTTTGTTAGGCCCAATTCTGGACCCAATGTCTATATAAAAAAAATACAAATACATGTTATCAGGAGGATTTTATTTCACCCCATAACAAGGTGGGCAAATTGTTGTTTGCCACAAAAATTAAAATTCCTAAATAAGCCATTTCTGTACACTTAAGCTAAGGCTTAGTTTACGCGGAGCCTGGATTGCCTTTGATCTGGTCCATCCCGGAAACGCTGGAGCGGAGCGGAGTGGTTCAATCCGCTGTAAAGTAGTCATGGAGCATGCGCATAAAGTGACAGAAGACAGAAGTTGAGATCGAACTAGAAATCTTCCGATTGCTGAACGACTTCTCTACCACCTGAAATCACTGTTACCACAGCACTTAAACAGGACTAGTTTGAATTGCGCACTTCGCCCTAACCCTCGTAAAATACAGTTTTGAAAGTTCTGTCTATAATAAAAATCTTTTCACGTCAGATTTGTTCATATACGCTACTGCTGAGACTTAAAAAAAACGGTTTTAGACAATGGTCTGATGCAAATAGATTAAACAGTGATAGATTAATGTGTGGCTTGTTAATGTCATCCCTTTAATAACCAGCTTCTTAACAACATCGATGTTTATGTTGTTGCTGTTGACGCAGCGGGGTTAATAGGGGTTCAGGCTGAGGTTGCGAGGCGTTCACTTGGGGCAATTACGTAATCGGGTTAAAAAGTGAGCAGATCGGGTGTCAACTCAAACACGGATCTGCTGGTGGGTTCGAATCTTCCCACTCTGGAGACTGGATTCAAAATGTTGCAGTATTCAGTGACCAAATCCGCCGGGTTTGTGTGGACCACAACATTCCTTTTCGGATTCAGGCAATCAAGGCTCCGTGTAAACGTGGCCTAAGTGACTCGAATGGGGTTACTGTACCCTGGTACGTACAAAGATGTTTCAGGCCTCATTATCTATGCATTTTCTAAAAGTCCTTGTTATAAGGATTTCAACAATTTGTTGTTTTCCCGGCCACATAATTTGAAGTTCATCAGTAGGCTTTTATGAGGAGCGATCAAAAAGTTCAAAGAATACGCCTTTTAAAAAGCAGTTCAGGTCGTTTGGGTGCTCCCTAGGGTCAGATTGTTAATGTAGAATTGTACTGTAATGTTCTGAGGCGTCTGAGGAAGAAATTTAATGAAAAGCTATTTATCTAGCTTATGTTACAGTTTCCATCATTTTACTGGCAAAATTATAATAACAAACAGTAGAAACACTGTGTAGCTTTACTGTTTGGCACCCAAATACATAAATTTGGCCTGGCAGCTAATTAACATTAGTTTATATTAACACACCGACACCGTAGCAACTGCCAACTGTTTCAATGGCTCCTTATGCTGAAGTAAGATAGCAACGATCGCTAGTTTAACTGGCATCACTATACTGGAAATCTATGCTGACTGTCACACTGATTGTCTTAATTCGCATCAGCTTGCAAGGCCGATAATGTCAATATGGCATTTAATCGGCCCAATTCATCGGTGGACCACTATAACACTTGACTGGCATTTCGTAAACAGTTCTTTGTTCGGCCCATAGAGATGAGAAGTTGTACAGAGATGCAGTTTGTTGACCCTCTACATAGTGAAGCACCGTTGACTAGTAGGCTATAACTGCTACGCAGATGTAGTGAGGGGGAGGAATGTTGAATAGCATTTCGAAAAGTTCCCTAGCGATGCCAGCGAATCGTTTTTTGCTTGAAATGCCCAATCCCTAAAGCAAAGGTTGCTTTGAAATCAGCTTGATTGTATAGGGGTGAGAGTGATGTGTGTGCGCGTGTGCCTGTGTGTGCGCGTGTGCGTGTGTGTGTTTGAAGGGACAGATGTGTTGCATAGCTCATGGGATCTGGGGTTGAAGCAGCAGCCTCCCAGGGTCTCGGCAGGAGCCATCTTAATTACCCATGAACCCCCACAGAGACCTGTCCACCAAAGGTTCACGACAGCTGGGACTCCACCGCTCTACCTGCTGCTTCACGGGCTCTGTGTGTGTGTTTGTGTGCGCGCCTGTGTGTTTGTGTGCACGCCTGTGTGTGTGTGTGTGTGCCCGCCTGTGTGTGTGTACCTGTGTGTGTGTTCGTTCAAGGAATCAAGCTCGCTGTGATTTAATAACCTTGTACATTCAAGTTTATTTTGTGTCATAAATGTATTCATTAAGTCATCGCTTGCCAGAGACAGCAGTCAGTGAGCATTATGCGGTAGTATCAGGAAGATCTCACAGGTTTGGTAGGTTCTGGCCCAGAGGTGCGACTAGCCTGGGTGTGAGCAGGTGGTGAGTTTTGCCATCTCTGTGTGCGGTTCACTAAATCACCAGCCTTCTCTTCCCTCCGCAGGAAACGCCCTGCGGACAGCGACAAGCCCTCCACCAGCAAGTCCTCCACCAGCAAGCCCTCCACCAGCAAGCCCTCCACAAGCGACGTGCCATTCAAGAAGCCCAAAGGCAGGACAGGGTTCGGAGACTTCAGCTCCTGGTGATGGGGAAGGGGAGGGCGTCTCTCCCGCAGACCCAGCCAGGTCACAACCCTTCACACCGCCACATTCCTGTGGCTTCAGCCCCACATGAACCTCTACGGACACCTCTAACCCTCACAAACCCCAGACGTTTCCCTCCCAGCTTCGAGCCTAGATCCTCTCTCCGACTCCTTTTCTCTGAATCTGGCAACCAGAAGAGCAGAGGCTGTGTACATGTTGTTTGTTTTCATTGTAGCCAATCAGGTGTTTGTTCCTCCCTCCCTCCCTCTCTCCTTTCATTCAGAGCATGTGTACAGTGCTCGTGTTCGCATTGATCTGCGTTCCATCGCAGCCGAGTATTCGTTGTCGCTGGCATCGGAGCCCCTTATTGATCTGCTTCGGTGCGAGGGCCATACTGCTGAACTCTGCACACACAGCAGCTTTATTTTCTCCTCTGGTGATGATGTCCTGTATTCGTCTGGCAGACCTCCCTCCCTCGACAGGGTCACTTTGAGCCCTCTCCACTATGATTCACTTCCCACAGTTACCCCTGTGTCAAAGCTGTAGCACATAAAGAGGTTTTGTTTTTGTACAAAGTCAATAATGTGTTTTTGCCAGCAGCAAATAGTAGTTATACAAGGATGTTTTAAAGCAGGTCTACATGTCTTTTCTGCAGTAGATACATTTTTCTTTTTGCCTGTTTTTAGTTTTTGTTTATAAGGTGGTGGGTTTTGCATTTGTAAATGGCATATTAAATTCTCTCCAATCTTTCTAAATATACTCATTTCATTTAAACAACTTGGTGTCTTGCCTGCTGACAATTGTTCTGACATTTTTCCACTTCATATTTATCTTTCACATGCTTGTTATTTTTTTGCTTGTAAGGCAAAGGGGGCCTGTCAAAGGCTAAATTTAACTGGGGAGACATTCAGACATGCTATCAGCCAGCTCTGGCTTATAGATTGGCTTGGGCTGAGGCTCCAGGTCAGAGAGCAGAGGAGGCTCTTTAAGCTGTA
The DNA here is from genome assembly GCF_963457725.1 of Sprattus sprattus. Taxonomy (NCBI): domain Eukaryota; kingdom Metazoa; phylum Chordata; class Actinopteri; order Clupeiformes; family Clupeidae; genus Sprattus; species Sprattus sprattus. Next base: position 15,610,342 of record NC_137913.1, on the reverse strand, counting down.
AACCATCAGGCTGCAGCTCCACTCCCCCCACCCCCTTCATGGCAAACATACAATAGGCCAGACTGGTAAACACACTGGATTTAGATCTGGCAGTGGCACTGGCGGTGTTCTTCTTTTCTGTGTTTTCTTTTCTGAGCGGGTGCTTTTGTCGCCGCCCCGTCCTTGACTTTTATTTAACTGCTGAGGAGGGAGATTCTTTTTCTCCTCTCCAGCCTCCCTTTCTTCTCTCTGTGATTTAACAGGTTCTGGAGAGACCAGGCTCCAGCAGGGGCCTTTTATAAACAGACAAGTGTGTTTTAAAAACACACAGACAAAACACACACACACACACACTAAACGCAGACAAACCAAAGAAAAGCCATGCTGTCTGTGGTGTTGAGCCGGGTGGGCTGTAAATCTGGGTGCAGGAGGGAAGAATGCCAGTCTGGGCTGGGGTGAAGAGGAGAAGCTACAGGAGGTGCTTGTGTTGTTGATGGTTGCAGCAGCAGCATCGGTGGTATTGCCTTGTCTCCTTCCTCCCACAGCTCCTCTGTCAGTCGGCCCTGGTGTAGGTGTCGGTGCTGCCACTGCATTGCTGGCCTCAGCTGGCGCTCTCTACTCTACCGTCTCGTCTCGGGCCGCCAGCAGGGGCACAGCCGGCAGACATAAACATCACTCCACTCCACCCTAACCCAGATGCCCCCTCCAGCGTCGTGGCACTGCCATTATCACCTCACCACGGTGCTGAGCCATAACCGTGCCACGATTTACATACACGTGTGTATATATAGAGCACAGGTGTTCAAAGTCGTTTGCAGTACAGGAATTGTATACTGTCTTTTAGTTGTGGTCTTTTATGGCTGGGGAATAAAACCCATGTTCTATGCCTGTAATAAATGATCGTTCCATTAGACTAGTACACCAATCAGACATGCAATCTCATCAGTACTGCTTCTCTAATCCTGTCACTCGGGGATCAGATTCATCATGAAGTGACCAGGACATAGCTGCAAGAGTGCTGTGCACTAATTGAACACACATGCATTTATGACCGCAGCCGTGCAGTGCAGCGAAGCACCGAAACACAAGCACCAGCTGCCTTAGTTTCACCATCAGCTATGTTGTGCCACCAATGATCTTTGTTTCGCATTAGGCATGGATGGTGGTAGAGCACTGGTTAGCCTGAGCCCAGGAGTCCCATTAAACCCTACCCATAAAATTCAGATATGCTTGATCTAAGTACACGGCTGCTGGCAAATCTTCAAGCACACAAGTGCACTTACGTCAGTAGCTGGGAGGTGAGAGAACAATGAATAGAATGGTGTTTGACTTCCTGTTTGGCTGCCATGGTGACGCCAAACTAAACACAAACGCTTACTGACAGCTTTCAGTCCAGATAGTGCCTGTTGTTGATCCCACTAGACTGTGTGGGTGTGTGTCCGTGCACAGGTGAGTGGTAGGAGGAAATGAGCTTGCAGCATGTGTGTCGGACACACCGCACAGGAGAGGGGGAGAGGATGAAGGGGTGTTTGTGTGTCTGTCTCATCCGTTACATAATGCTCGCACAATCCTTGAACTTTCTATCCTGTTTCCTGTACGCGGTGATGGCTGAAAGACAAACATGATCATCTCTCTGTTCTCTCAGGCCGTGCTCCACCGCTCTCTCAATGGCATTGCATTGCACGTGTATCAGGAGCATGGATGTAGCCCTGGACTTCTTTCATGTGCAGATCAGGGATCTTTGTGCCTTTAATGGCTTCAATATGTTGTTGTCAGCATAATGAGCTTTATGTTCTGCAGTGCCTGGGCAAATTGTATTATCATTAGTATTATTGTTATTATTATTATTATTATTATTATTATTATTATTTATTAGGGTTTTTTTACTTGTCCACTCTGTTCTCTCTCTGTCCCCCCTCTCTCTCTCTCTCTCTCTCTCTCCGTGCCGCCACTCATCTGTCGGGTCTGTTTGTTTGGTGCTGGTTGGTCCTGTTTCATTTGAGCATCTCTGTAAAAGTAGGCTTGATGGGGTACTTCTGCTTGTCTCGTGTGGACTAATGTTTTATGTCACTACGTGGGAAATGGCCTCATCAGAGAAACGAGACGAGAGGGAAAGGCAGAGGGGGGCTTTAATCTCCTCTAGCAACTATGCTGATGAGTACTAGAACCAAAATGAATGATGGAATCATGGAAAGATGAAAGGGAAAGAAAGCAGGAGGGAGAGATTAACGAGAGATCGGTAGGGAGAGAGAGAGAGAGAGAGATCACCAAGAAACTCCTGGAGGAAACCAGAGGAGTTGGAGAATTAAAAGCAAATGGACATTAACAGGCATATAAATGTCAGAGGCAGTGAGTGAGTGAGCAAGGTCCATAAACTTGCAACCGTATCAATCACTCCGGACGGCAGACAGACGGCACCTGTGGCTGCCGCGGCTCATTGTGGCGGTGCGGCTGGCCTTGCCCAGTGCCTCCGTAGTGTCCAGCTGTGCCAGTGTTCAGCTGATTCAGGGCTAGTGCTGGCCGACGCGCCCCTGGGATACTTTTATGGGTTTTGCTGACGGCTCAGGTAACAACGGGAGCGCCGGCTTGCTGACGCAGAGAGAATGTTCCGGGGCTGTGTGTGTGTTTGTGGACTCCGCTTCTGCCCTGCTCGCGCGCTGTACACACGCTCCTCGCGCTCCACACACCCATTGTCTGTGTATGTGACTGTGTGTGACAGTGACATGGTTTTTTATGCAGCCATCAGTGCACCTGCTGAGGGTATCTCATTCAGCCCTTATGCAGCATCATTGGTAGGGTCACATATTCAGTCCACTACATGGAGATCAAAACATGCCCCCCCCCCCCCTCCTCTTTTTTTATACAGTGTAGACATAGACTCACTTTGTCAGTCTTTTTTATTTTTTAATCCTCTCACACACTCCTTTTATGTTTCTCTGCATATCCTCTCTCTCTTTCTCGCTCTTTTTCTTGCTGAGATAAAACACAGCCAGAATCCTTAATGAAGGAAGCTTTATAGTGTACCAGCTGAGATATGGTACCAGGCAAGGGCTGCTGTGTGAATGGAATTCGAATGATTGTGTGTGTGTGTGTGTGTGTATGTGTGGTGTGTGTGTGTAAGAGAGAGAGTGAGAGAGGTGGTGGGGGGGGGGGGGGGATTTCTCTCAGTGTAATCTGCATTTTGTATGTCTGTCTTATTTGAGCTCACTGACACACACGTTTATCTTTGCCGGCCCTGCAACTAGAGATGAATCTTCTCAGCGACTCGTGTATGGGGCCCACTACGATCTGGGAAACACGAGAAGTCAAACCCTGGTCCGGACCTCGCTCCACTGGGCCTCGCTGACACAATGAGGTCAGAGAAGCTGCAACTGCAGGGGGCACAAAAGACCCTAGCATTCCATAATACATCTTGGCAGAAGCGAGGCTGCTTTGGGGATGATACAGGGTCCCCGTCAGGTCACCGTGGCGCCTGTCATCTGCATCTCCTAGTTCTCTCAATTCTTTATTGCGTGTTTTTGTTTGTGTCATTAATAGTCTAACAAAATGGCGTCTTGTGTCAACAAGGACGGTCCCTGTGAAGTTGAGGCCATTTTGCTAATTTGTTTGTTCTTGTGATACATATATTTCCAATTTTTTTATATGCTATTGGTTTCATTCAGATGCTCCTGGAAACACATGTCCACTTTATGTCCACTTAGTGGTGGTCAGTAGCTACTGGCCCTGATCTTGTGACTACACATTCCCAACCTTAAGAAAATAATAATAAACACTTAACTTGGGCTTGTTTTAGAGACTATTATACACAGAGTTAAAGCCACAGTGGCGCATGCTTCCCAGAAATGTTTCCTTCCTGTTCTGTCTTTGTCATCAATACCCATCATTACTCTAATCAGCTTGTTTTGGAGATGTCTGCATCTTATGTTTGTCCATCAGGTAGAAGCTAATTAGAAGCTTCTTAGGAACCTAGTTCCCGGTATTAAGGTTCCAGGTATTGAGGTATTAAATGCAATGAAGACCTAGTTGCTTCAAATGATGGCAGTATCCTCGGTTCCACAGAGGTGGTAGGATAACTGGCTAGTTCTATCCTTATCAACTCTTTTAGCTCACTGAGAAGTCATGGTCCAGCACCAAATAAGATGTTTGTGCGACTATGTGCCGGCGGTTTTTTGGAAAGCTTGTTGTCAGCTAGCCACGCTCATATTTTGGAAAGTATTCTCTTTTCCTTTCCTTCCCCTTTTTCACATGACTCTCTGTTTACCTTTCCTTTGGTAGCTCTCTCTTGTCCTCTCTCTCCTTTGTCTCTCTTCCCTACCTAGCTGCCTCCATTTTCTTTTACCACAGTAGGATTTCCTGTTGGCTATGGCTTCCCTTCTTCTAACCTTCCAACCACCTCCTATGTTCTCCCATGGCAGGCCACTAGGTAGGCTATCAGTGGTAAGTCCATTTGGCCTGCCAGCTGCCTTATTCTTCACAAAATCTCATCTTCACTTGGACCTCAGGACCTATAGTACTAAGTTTATGGTGGTTTTAGTCACCTCACTGTGACCCCTATTGTCTGACATTCATGTATTGGTCTTTCCCCAGGTGGATGAGGTAAGAAAGGAAGCATCTGTAAATAAATTACAGAGGAGTGAGCTTGAGGGGCCAAGAAGGATTAGTCAGGGAAGACCTGTGCTGTGTCTCCTAAAAGCAATACAGTTATAGTTGGCCAGATGTCTGCCGATTCTGTTCAAAATCTACGATCTGGATTTTGTTAGGAAGTGCCATTTTGGATCTTGCTCAGCACAGTAACGAGAATCCTCTAAAGGTTTTGGTGGCAAACCATTTAAAAACATATAGACAAGGCTCAGGACCTGATCAGCTGCATGGGGTTTATCAGACGAGAGCTGTAAGAGAAGCACAAAAGCACACAACACCGGGAGGAGGATTAAACTGCCCTTATCTCCAGTTCATGCTTCAATCCCCCACTCTACTGCAACTTCAAATCCCTTTATCTCAGGCTTTCGCCCCTCGCTGCATTCCCCCACAGTCCTCTCTGGCCATTCTGCCCAGGCGGTGGGCATGATCCGGGGAGGATGCGTCTCGCCTGCATGCAAGACGAAGCATCCAGGACACAGGAGGGTCTGGAGGGGTCGTGGCCGGAATCGCACTGGTGCTTCTAGCCGTCTGTCACTGTCAAGTCCAGACGAGACAGGCGATGAGTCATCCTCTAAGAGTGCCTCTGTCTACTCAATCAGTCTCCCCCTTCCACAGTTGATGTATGCATGTCTGTCTGTGTGCATTTTTATGTGTGTGTGTGTCCATGCATGCTCTTTTCAATCTCACCACAGTCGAAAGGTTGGCAATTTGTTTGTCTCATGCCTCACAATTGCTGTCTGGATGACTGAGACGGGTGTAGCGGGAGTGACTTATGAATCATGTCTCACACACAGCACTACACAGAGGCAACAGAGACCCAAATAAATGGTTTCAGAGTGCCTGCAGCTATACAGACGCTAAGGGGTTGCAGAGTTCATCGTGAAGCTACCCAAGTCCAAATCAGCAAAGCATATATTTATTTTTTCTACTGTGTAACGTTTGGAGTCGAGTCTCATACTCCATTAAGTCTGGTCTCACGGCCCCCGCTATCCACATCCTCATTCCATCCACACATATTTCCAGCCCTCAGCTGACATAATATTGTTTCACTGGTGTAATTGCCCTGGAGTTGCATCAGAAATGCTGGCATGCCACGACAAATCAGACAGAGACCCAATCCAGTCTTCAGGACCGGCGGCAATGTGATCCCAAGATTCCTCCTGTCAGTCTGTACACCTGAAGTCTGTACACCTCATTTAAACCACCAACACAGAGATCATACTGTCAGACAGTCTCTGAACACTAGCAGGCATAGGCGCACAGGTGATGCATTTAACAGCTAACAGCCGAACTCCTTAATCGAGACAAAAGCAGCTTGTGCGTTTGGTGGGATGCTCTTCTGTTGCCTCCGAGGCCCAGAACAGCAGGAGACCATAGAGACGAGCAGAGGGACTGTCTGTGCAACAAGGGAGACAGACAAGAGGAGGACATGGGAATGTAGGAGAGAAATAGATGGAAGGGTGACAGGAAAAGGGAAAAGAAGAATTAAAGAGGGACTGACTGGGAGTGGAAGAGATGAGGGGAGTGGAGGAAAGCAAAGTATACTGTCACCCTGCAGCCAAGCTCAGAGTCGGAAAGGTGTGCCCATTAATTCCTATCATTCCATTTACATTTACCTGTGCAGTCACCTGTCTTCATATTACATGTCAGTTTGTACATTCCCCTACTCCATTTGTTCCCTTTCTTCTCTCGGAAACTGTCAAATTTGCACTGGCTGCCATTCTGCTCTCTCATTTTGAATGAATGGAATGTTGAAGTCTTAGAATTCCATAGTTAAAGGATATCAAACACAGAGTGATCAGTCCGTGGGGAACAGTCTGCGCTGAGTTGGGCCGGGATATCCCTGCTCATGGGACGCCTCTTGTCAAATCAGAAATTCGAATCAAACTGTTGTATAAAAAAATAATGAGCTGCCTGAGGAGAAGGGAGGAGAGAACAGAAGGAACTGAGTGGGAGAGGTGAATGGAAAAGATGGGGGGGAGGAGGGAACAGGAAGAGACCCGGTTGAGGCAGTGGGGAACAAACAAGAGAGAAGACATGGAGATTTGAGGAATGGAGAGTGAGAGGGGCAGATAGGTGAAGTATGACGGAGTGACGCCAAGCAACAGGAGAGAGGGGCAAAGCCGAGGGAGAGGAGGAAAGGAGAGAATGGATTGGACATGCAGCCGGAGAGAGGGAGAGGGAGGGAAGGAAAGGGTGAACCAACAGCCAAAAAATATAAATGGGCTCTAGGAATTCCCATCACCCGCTTCAAGCTTCTGAGAAAAAGGGGGAAAATGTACTGTTTTTATAGCCGTAAGCTGCAGCTAGGGACAACAGAGAAACTCTTTGTGTGTAATTCCATGAGGGTGTGTGCTGTGCAAATGTGTGTGTGTGAGTGGGCACACATACTGTTACTGAAATAAACACTGGCTAAATTTAGCATGAATAGTGTGACCTTTGAGGTGAGCAGCAGTTAATGGCTCGCTAATACAGCACAGCCACATGTGCCTTTCTGTTTTATGGAGTGTTGGTGTTGCACGTTATGTCCAATGGAGTGTGTGTGTTTGTGTATAGGCCTATATGTGTTCAGTCTCTGGTATTTTTTGACTGCTAAGTTGTCTCTGTATTGCCTGAATACTCTATTTAACACTCACTCACTCACACACACACACACACACACACACACACACACACACTCACCAGCCCTCCATCCTCCTTGCCTCTGCGCTGCAGCAGCTGGAATCTAGGTGGTTTGCGGAGTTGGCTGCTGGCGCTCTGGCTCGGCTCCAGGGCGGGCTTGGGCTTAGGCTTGTGTTGACTGTTCGATTGCATGTTGCGGCAGAAAATGCAGAGAGGGTGGAGAATGCCCGGCAGAGCAATTTTGTGTATGTTTGCTTACAGAGAGTGAGCGACTTGTTTGGGCGGACAGAGAAAGCAAAGAGCTTGAAATAAACCAGGGGTGGCATGAGATTAACTGCCACAGGGCCTTCCTGAATACAGGAAGCACAGTCCACCATGAACCAATCCAATGCGCAGAGGAAAGGTTAAAGGTTAAAGTTATTGTTGTGGTGAAACTGACTTGGATGTGAACAGGAGGAGAGAAAGAGAGAGAGAGAGAGATGGGAGGAAAGAACTGTCTTTAACATTGGGCAACGAGTAATGGAGGACAGCAGGGCCATCAGTGAGACAGACAGATGAAGAGTGAGATGAGGCCATCAGTGAGAGACGGAGGAAGATTGAGATGAGGTCATCAGTGAGAGACAGAGGAAAAGTGATATGAGGCCTTCAGTGAGACAGACAGATGAAGAGTGAGATGAGGCTATTGGTGAGAGACAGAGGAAGAGTGAGATGAGGTCATCAGTGAGAGACAGATGAAGATTGAGATGAGGCCATTGGTGAGAGACAGAGGAAGAGTGAGATGAGGTCATCAGTGAGATACAAAGGAAGATTGAGATGAGGTCATCAGTGAGACAGAGGAAGAGTGAGATGAGGCCATCAGTGAGATACAAAGGAAGATTGAGATGAGGTCATCAGTGAGAGACAGATGAAGATTGAGATGAGGTCATCAGTGAGACAGACAGATGAAGATTGAGATGAGGCCATCAGTGAAACCTTGGAGACTAGGAGGCGGAGAGATGAGTGTGTTGGAGGTAAATGAGGCCTTGTCTGGCCGCCGCCGCCACCGCCCCAAAAGAGCCACCAGGCTGAGGACTTGCGAGGTCAGGGCAGTCGACAACAAGGACAAACATCTACGAGAGCCGACAAGACAAGACGACACATAGCTAGGAGGACACTCCAAACACACGCAGATGAAAAGGCAGACGAGTGGAAGAATCGCTGCTATGAGTAAACACGTTTATGGGAACAGACAGCTGCAAGGACACAGCTATGGGGCTCGCATGTATATGAGGACAAACTAGCTAGGAGGACAGAGCTATGAGAAATGCCAACTATGGAGATACAAATCTCATGAAGGGGCACAGCCAGGGTTGGGGAGTAACTATTTACATGTAAAGGAGATCCGTAATTAAATTACAAAATATACAGTATGTGTAATTGGGATCTGTTACAGGTATTGACAAAAATATGTAATTAAATGAATTACCAATCAAAATGTTGGTAATTACAAAGGGGTGACATTGGAATATAGAATTGTAGGTGAAAAGCTAAGGCCTAGGACATTTTCGGGGTATTAGGTAATTAGGAAACACAACATTGTTTTTCCTAGGTCTTATACAGTGCTGCTTGAAAGTATTGAGCAGTTTAGAGTTTTCTGTTGTTTGACCATGATTTTCATATTTTATCATCACCAGTTTTCCATGTATGAAATGTCAGGTTTATGTTTATCAATTGCGTGTACTTGTTTAGAGGGAATTGTGTGAGTAGCCAAAATGTATTTCACCGAATCTGTTACCTACTTGACTTTACCAATGCAGCCGAGGGTTCACTTACTTTTGCACATACACTAATTCCATGTTTCGGGTAGTTTTTTGGCTACTTACACAATTCTCTCTAAACAAGTACATGCAAGAAGCAATGTATGTAGAAAATAACATTAATTTAGTTGCATTTCATCTTTTCGCCACCTAGACAGACTCATCTCATTTGCCAGTATGTGTATACATTTTGAGCGTTGCTTTTAATTGGTTCCCTCAATTGAATTTGCACCGCTTCTCATCTGCCAATCAAAAAGTAATCAAATTAAATAAGTAAATTCAAATAGTTACATTGCTTTATTACATAACATTTTTGGGTAACAAGTAATATGTAACCTATTACATTCAAAAAGTAACCTTCCCAACCTTGGGCACAGCTATAGTGAAACACAGATATGGCTCTGTGTTGAGATGGGGACATGGCTATAGGGTAAGTAAAGCCCATGTTCCTCAGTCCCGCCCATTTATGAATGAATGAATTTGCACAAACCCTGTGGACAAGTGGGGATGTATGGAGGCCTACATATGGAAACACAGCTTACAGGACTTGGAGGTATAAAAATGTGTTTTTGTTTACCATTTTATTTGTTTACCATTTTATTTGTATTTTCCTTGAAAAAGATCCTCTCCTTCTTTAAGAAAGTGATTGTGGTTGTATAATGATGTAAATGTAAATAATGGAAGGGACATGCTAAGGAGTGTGTCCTATGGGCAGTGTGTAACTGAGAATGACAGCTCTACCCTCCTCTGTCTTCCCTCTCAGCTTTCTCTCACTCTCTATCTCTATCCCTTTCTCTGCTCTCGCTCTCTCTTTCTCTGTCTCGTTTTCTGCTCTCCCTTCCTCTCTTTGCTCTCTCTCTCTCTCTTGCCTCTCAGGTCCTACTTGTTTTTATCATTTGCATTAGCTCACCGATGTTGTCACAGGCTCCTCTCCTGATTGGCCAGCCGCGGGCATCAGTCTCCGGTGCTTTGTTCAATGACTCTCAGTGGAAGCGCACGTCAGTGCAGTCGCCATAACAACACTCAATGCCGAAGAGAAGGGCCCTCGTCGTTGCAGGGTGGTGCGTGGGATGCTTGGTCGCGGTGACGCCATCGCCAGAGAGTGCCGTGTGCCCATACCTGCCTGCCAGCCTGACCACATGACACACGGCAGGGCTCCCTCAAGAGGCCGGGTCATAAAGATACAGACGCAGAGCACATTTCATAACACCTGGTTTTATTTTCACACAGAATTTAACCTGAGTTCCTGGGCAGTAATAAGTACATTTATACTACGCCAGACCTTAAACATGAATGTGATATGTGATACACATGGCCCTAACTTAATACTTGACTTGGATACAGATGGGTTGCAGTCATGCTGTGGAGAACATATGAAAATATGAAGGGGAGAGTGGGGTGATTTGTGCCAGCGGGGAAGTTGTGCCACCCCCTGTTTCTAGGGAACAATAGAAGAAATTGGTCATGTGACCACACATTTTTGAAGAGTCAGCCATTATTCTCATCCTGCAAAGAAGAGAGCCTCAATGCATGAGAGGAACACACATTTTAGTAAAACAAAAAAAGTTTTTTGCCTTCCAAATAGCCTTCCACCTATGATCAAGGCTTTTTGATTGTTGTGTCTGAACAGTCATAGACAAGTTTATATTAGTATTCTGGGTCAAACTGGTATAAAATACATGTTTTGTATTGTTTTACATTGTTTGATCACAGAACCTACTGCACTTTCACAGGTTTAACAGGTTTCCCAGAGACATTTTAATACTCCACAAGGAGCACACATACCTGTAAATAAATGTATGTAGTGCCTGCACTGTGTGTGGCTCTGGATAAAAGCATCTGTCAAACAATGAATGCCAAATGATGTGAAAAGCATGTCAGTTCTCCTTTGTTTTTCGAGCCAACCAGGTTAGTCAAATCCACCCTTCTGTTGTTCTGTTCGTGATAACATTTCTACTTTCCCATGCTCCAAATCACTTTAGCTGGGGTTGCGTGTATGTTTTTTTTTTTTTTTTTTTTTAAAGGCTGAATGGAAACGTTAAGTAGTGTGCTCTGGGTGCTCGCGCTCGTAGGCCCCGGCGCCGTCTCTCTGCAGCTGTGAGTCATCGCTCTGGGGGAACGGACGGAAGGACGGCGGGGCCTCCCTCTGATGTCACTGGAGGCCCAAAATAGCAGCGGTGGCGGCAGCAACGGCAGAGTGGAGGCTAATGTGAGCCCGCTGTGGAGACGCAGACAGCGGGACCTCCACCTCCAGTTTGCTCTCTCGCACACACAGAGAGACAGAGAGGGAGGGAGGGAGAGAGAGAAAGAGAGAGAGCGAAAGAGAGAGGAAGGGAAGAGGAGGCCGGAGAGAACAAAGAACTGCATGTTGGTGAGGCTTGACGTATGAACACCATGTGTGTGTGTGTGTGTGTGTGGGTGTTTGTGTTTGTGTGTGTGTGTGTGTGTGTGTGTGTGTGTGTGTGTGTGAGAGAGAGAGAGTGAGAAACATTGGACAGTGAAGTGATCTGAGTTTGTTTGGTTCAAATGTAAAATGTAGTGCAAGTTGTTATCAGTGAGAGACTCTCTGTAGCATGTTATCTCTGGAAGTGAAGGACAGAAAACTGTGAGTGTTTTTCCCATACAAGAGAGGAGGAGGAGGAGGAGGAGGGGGAAGAGGTTTACTGGGTCATCGCCGGAGCACATGCTATTTAGCACAACCTTCCCACTTCACTTCCAGTCTCTGTTTGGCCCCTATCTTGACCAGGCCTGTCTTGGGAATACACACACAAGCAAACTGCCTCAGACACGCCTCAGACACGCCTCAGACATGCGTGTGTATGTGTCTGCTTAAACAGCCGGCATTGATTTCCTAGTCCAAAACTAAAGCGTTTATTTTTAGATGGTACAGTATTTCACTTTGACATATGGCAACACTCAAAGAATCTATTCCTGACCTTCTTAAAATTTGTATGTGTGCGCTTGTGTGTCTGAGAGTGTTTGTCTGCGTGAGAGTTTGTGTGTGTGTGAATGTGTGTATCTATGTGTGCCCATATGTGTGAGGACAGGGGCAGGCTTGATCAAAGGGCCCTGGACAAAGTAATCTGATGATGCCGCCAAGGCCCAACGATATTCTGTGGCTAGTGACTGAGACGTTGAAATATCGCTGGCACAGAGATTAGCCGATACCAGCAGCACCCATGTTTTTCCATTTCACTGCCTCTTTGTCATTTCCCTGAATTGCTGTGGGAGAAGGAGACTGTCTGTGTATACATGCCTCTGACCCGCTTAGGACAAGAGGAGTGAACATTGAGCACTTCCGCTCAGTGTGTATGAGTGTGTGTGTGAGAGTCTGTGAGTGTGCATGTATGAATCTCTGTGTGTGTTTATGATTCTGTGTGTGTGTGTTTATGATTCTGTGTGTGTGTGGTTGTGTGTGTGTTTATGATTCTGTATGTGTGTGAGTGTGTGGGCCCCGTTGTCTCCTGCAGTACACGCTGTGTCTCCGTCACTGTTGTTTTTTCCTGTTGGCGCGGCGGCTCCAGGCCACCTCAGGCAGAAGTAGGTCAGGGAAGCACCAAGATACATGAATTACGTCTAGCCTGGCCTGCTCCTGTGTGTGTGTGTGTGTGTGTGTGTGTGTGTGTGTGTGTCTGCTCCCATGGTGAGGTAGATTTGACATTGGTCCCCTAACTAGTCCTAAGTAAGTATGTGTGTGTGTGTGTGTGTTTGTTTGTTATTGCCTTCATGAGATACATTAAGCAGGTTTGGCCAGTCCTGCGCTCCTGGGGATTATTTATAGACTCTGCAGCAGGGCTGGTCATGTTTCTGGGTGTGAAGGTCAGCACTGAGAGATGGAAGTATGTGAAAAACAGAGCGCTGAAAAAGAGGGAGAGAGAGAGAGGGAGAGGGAGAGAGGGAGAGAGAGAGAGAGAGACAGAGAGAGACAGAGAGGGAGAGACAGAGAGAGACAGAGAGGGAGAGAGAGAGAGAGAGAGAGAGAGAGAGAGAGAGACAGTGGTGTCTGACCCGGGTCTGGCATCTCAGGCACGGTGTAACCTACAGTGCCTCTCTCAAAGGGGCCTCATCCCAGAGTGGTGGCTGTGGAGACAGGAGTGAAAGAGAGGAGAGAGAGAAAGGAAAAAAAGAGAGAGAGAGAGTGAAAGGAAGGTTTATGAGGTTGAGGGAGCTCCTGTCAGTTTGGCTTGAGATTCTTTACACAGAATCCCCCCCCCACCTACCCACACACACACACACACATTCCACCCCTTATCCCCCACTTTCCAGGAACTTAAATGTAGGCCTGAGAGAATTGCACTATTCATGACAAGACGACAGTCCACTGTCTGCTAGGGAGACTGACTGTGAGGTCCTGGTTAAACACACACACACACACACACACACACACACACACACACACACACCATCAGGATAGTTACACTTTATTGTACCCACACAATGACAGTCGTAGTCAAATATTTCTCGGGTGGGACTCTTCTAGTTTCAGACTCTTAAAGCAAGCCCTTGGACCTCCATTAGCCACAATTAAGATAAATTGTTTTTCCTTCTCGCACCTTTTCAACATCGGGGAGAAATCAAATCCTCAATAAAGAAGACACAGAGACAAGTACTTGTCAGTGCTGAGAGAAAACTGTTGGTTTTGGTTGTATTTTAACACAGACTTGTCCACCATGCATCTGAGGACTTTTAGTCAATTAAAGGGCTTCACCACACTGAATAAACAGGGTATTAATTAAGATCTTAGTCTCGCTGGATCCAGGCAGGGAGTCTTGTTGTACCAAATGGCTTTGAGCACAGAAACAGCACATGTACCAGGTCAAGTGATGGGGAAAACAAGAGGAGAGATTGCAGTTTAATTTAGCAACTTTTCGGCTCTCCGGGAAAGATTTTATACTTTACTACAAGAATTTTACTGACTTCAATGTAAACGTTTGGGCCCCCCTGAGCACAGATCCGTATTTAGCTGATTTTTTGAAAAGAAGTCAATGCAACATCTGCAGCAAACATTTAAGGCAAACATTTAAAAATGAGAATTCAGTCAAATGTCTCTGCACTGTTACTTTTTATTTAATGACGTTAACAATAGAAAACAAAAAAAATGGCATGTGCAAACGTTTGGCCACCCTTCCTCTTTTAAGTCTCAGAACATATGATTAACTTGTTGGGCCTTACTTAACTCAAGACGTAGGTGAGGACTTATTGAGGAGGTCAAGAGTGGTCATTTAGAATGGTTAGCTCATGACCATTCCAAAAGCTGTTGAATTCTCAGATGTGACTCAGCTTGACTGTTCTCTCCCTTGTACGTCGCTTTGGACAAAAGCCTCTGCTAAATGACTAAATGTAAATGTAAATGTAATGTTCTGGCAACACTCAACAAACACAGGCTCCTCACAGCAACTGACGTAGGATCTGAATGAACCTATCGGATGCCCACAAAACAGCAGAAGGTTTAAAAGGTTTCAAACGATATCAAAGTCTTTCAGTTTGTCATTTCCTATGACTGACCTGTTAAGGGTTAAGGGTAAGTGGACTCAAGGTGAGATCTTGAGGACCAAGAATACTTTCAGATAAATCTGCATATGTGCTGTGTGGAAAGGCCAACCAAACCCCCTCATGTGAGCCCTGAAGGAAGATTGTTCTGACACAGGTGTGGTGGTGCTCCATTCAACTGTGAGGCACTGCTTGGATAGGGCACACCTAGAAGGGCCATCAGAGAAAAGATTTACCATTGAGCATTATAAATTATGCTATAATCATAAAAGTTAATCACTTCAGTATGCAAAGCAGCATCTACCTAGGTAGGCAAGGGGGAACAACTGGATAAGCCCTTTGGGAAATAAGTGCTATGAGCAGATAAAGTTAAAATTGTGTTATTTGCTCAAAATCACCACATGTGTCTTTGGTGTAAGGAAAGAAGTAGCATTTGACGAAAAGAACCTCTTGACAGCTGTTAAGTGTGTGGGTGGATTTATTTTGGGATTCTCTAGCAGTGGTGCAGTCAGTCAAGAAACTGAAGCCTACGAGATGTCAATCTCTATAACAGGAATTCGATTCCAAGTATTCCTAAAAATACACCACAAAGTACTTCAAGAAAAGCAAACAGTAGCTTTTAGAATGTCCTGCAGTCCCCAAACTTTTAAAACCGTTGGTACATTTTAAACATTATATACATGTAAGACTCTCTAAATGTATTTCAGAATTTGAAGTGATCTGCAAGATAGAGAGGCTGAACATTAATCAAATCAATAATTAAGTGACTTTTGGCTTTAAAAGATACATATCCACAAAACTAATTTGCAAGCTGTGATATCTGGATGAGTATTGCTGCCTTTTGCACATGCCACACAATTACTGTAAATCAGCCTCTGAACTAAACAACGGCATTGAAATGAGTCACTAGTCTTGTGCACAATTCATCAATTATCTCCACAGGCTGTAGATTATATCAGATGATATTGCTGCTGCGCTCTCTTTATCTGGCTGTTGACCAATTTGTCAAAATGTTTGGTGTGAGTGTGTGAGTGTCAAAATGTTTGGTGTGAGTGTCAAAATGTTTGGTGTGAGTGTGTGACTGTCAAAATGTTAGATGTGTTAATGTGTGTGACTGTTAGATGTTAGATTATATCAGATGATATTGCTGCTGCGCTCTCTTTATCTGGCTGTTGACCAATTTCAGTGTCACTTTCTTGGTGACGTGTATTACCATATCATCATGAGCACACAAGTGCAGGTTGGCAGGTTTGGATTGGAATTAAAGGAGAAGGAGTATTGGAGTATGTAAGTGTCAAGATGTTTGCTGTGAAAGTCAAAATGTTTGGTGTGAGTGTGTGAGTGTCAAAATGTTGGTGTGAGTGTGTGAGTGTCAAAATGTTTGGTGTGAGTGTGTGAGTGTCAAAATGTTTGGTGTGAGTGTGTGAATGTCAAAATGTTTGGTGTGAGTGTGTTAGTGTCAACATTTTTGGGGTGAGTGTCAAAATGTTTGGTGTGAGTGTGTGAGTGTCAAAATGTTTGGTGTGAGTGTGTGTGTCAAAATGTTTGGTGTGAGTGTGTGTGTCAAAATGTTTGGTGCTAGTGTGTGAGTTTCAAAATGTTTGGCGTGAGTGTGTGAGTGTCAAAATGTTTGGTGTGAGTGTCAAAATGTTTGGTGTTAGTGTCAAAATGTTTGGCGTGAGTGTGTGACTGTCAAAATGTTTGGTGTGAGTGTGTGTGTCAAAATGTTTGGTGCTAGTGTGTGAGTGTCAAAATGTTTGGCGTGAGTGTGTGAGTGTCAAAATGTTTGGCGTGAGTGTGTGAGTGTCAAAATGTTTGGTGTGAGTGTGTGAGTGTCAAAATGTTTGGTGTGAGTGTGTGAGTGTAAAAATGTTTGGGGTGAGTGTGTGAGTGTCAAAATGTTTGGCGTGAGTGTGTGAGTGTCAAAATGTTTGGCGTGAGTGTGTGAGTGTCAAAATGTTTGGTGTGAGTGTGTGAGTGTAAAAATGTTTGGGGTGAGTGTTAAAATGTTTGGGGTGAGTGTTCCTTAGAACCTGCCTCAGTACTTCACCTCATGCTGACCTCAAAGGCACTCGGAAAGGTGTGTTTGAGTCTCGCAGTAACACACCTATAATGCATCGCCTGTCTGTGTTGAGTTTCTCATGAATACCTTTCATGTTTAGAACGTGAGACCTTAGCGTGGGAACTTAACCCTCTGTAAGCACCTGTACTGATGCTTTGATCTCAGGCCAGAGGCTTATGTAGTAATTGAAGTTGACGTTGTGTTAAAGTCATGTCTAGTTTGATCTCTTATAGAATTGGTTGTGTGTGTGTGTGTGTGTGTGTGTGTGTGTGTATGAGTCTCTGTGTGTATGTGTATGCATGTGTACAGTATATGCGGTAAAAGGGTCTTGTCCATGGGCCCCATCCCATTCAGTTCCCCTCTCACTGTGAAGTGCACTCATGAGACAGACGAATCTGGTCCTTTATTTTGTCTTCACAGGAGAGCAATGGTGAGAAGGCTCCAGAAGCAGAACCTCATTCCAACTGGGGTGATATTGCTCTCCAATTAACAGGTTTTCTATTGTTGTTATTCAAGTTCAAATAACTTTTTTCTCCCTTTACCCCACAGTCACACACCCTAAAGCTTGCTTAGCACCCAGCACACCCAGGATGGTTTATGTTCAAGCTGGCTTGCAATGGTAACTGCAATGGACAAGCATAAGCATTAAAGCTGAGATGACTCTTCATCTATCTCTAACAACAATAAGCTAAGGCAAACCTGTACTATATGCTACATCCCAGAATAAGAAGCAGCACCCGTGAGACAGTTAATGAAATACCCCTTAAAATTCAGTGTGTAGCCAGTAGCAACTGATGTTTTTTTACCACTGTCTAAAAATAAAGTTCTGTCTGAGACACTAGGTGTCTGGCATGAAATTGGGTGTTTTGGTTTCCATGGAAACATAACCACACAGCACAGCACAACAAAGCTGGAGAAACCCATCAATAAGCCTTTGTAGTTCGGAGCCAATAAGCCAAGACCGATCATATCATAACTGAACCCACATTCATAAAAGGTTTTTTTCCCCCAACCAAATTCAACTAATGGTTCGTAAAAGTGTTGATTTCGAAGAGATAACTCTGGTCTCGTTCCCAAGGGTGTTGAGGGTTAGCCCATGTCTCAGGCAAACATCCAATGATAAACCACAAAGCTTTGGAGCTGTGGAGACAGAGAGCCTTTGTCACGCAGAAAATACACACTGACTAACAGAGATTTTTTCAGGCCAGCCTTTATACAAACATCTTCACTAAGCATGTTAACATCAAGCTTTTTTCTTTAAAACAGACACGCATTAAAGACAGTGACACACACACACACACACACACACACAAACAAACAAACACACATTCACACACACAGAACTTTGGCTGCACTTGTCTAATGTGCCAGGCGGTTCTGTAATTGTACTCATGCCTTCTGTTTTTGAAGAGGTGGGACAGCTGTTTCACACACATACACACACACACACACACACACACTCATATACACACACACACACACACACACACACACATTCTACTCAGTCACACACATACACACATACACACATACACACACACACACACAAACACCTAGCAGAACATTTATGTGTACAACCCACACAGTAACAAAGCCACTGTCGCTAGGAGACCACATCATATTCCTAGAACAGAGAACAGCAGAGAAAGGTTTGGAGTTGAGTGAACATGGCTTTTAAAAGAAAGAAAAATTCACATCTTATCTCAGAGGTCCAGACATGTTATCCAGGCAAACCATCCTTATCCCTTTATTTTGAAATCGGAGTCCACCCAAAATTCACAGACCAGTTCTGTAAAGCAAGTCTTAACCGGGGACCCAGAAAAAACAAGTCCTAGGGGCAGAGGTGGATAGGGCAGAGGTGGATACTTGTATTGTGCCATTGGGGCTATCATTGAATCATTCTTTTCAGAAGACAAACTGCATTTGCTTACTCTTGCAAGGAAATGGGGAAGGAGTGGCAAACTCCCAGAGGACTTACCCAAGGAGAATGAGGTGAAAGCTGATGGAACGCAAACTAAATGTGCACTTTGTGTGTCTTCTTTAACTACTGCTAAGGCCTGACTTTCAGAAACTAAACGAAGGCAGCTGTACTTCATCTGCAAAAACAGGCCTCATTTTGTTCCTTCTTCAAGAGAGGGAGGGGGGGGGGGGGGGGGGGTCTTATTTGAAAGGGAAAAGAGAAAATTGTTGGTCACTGGAGAGTCTTGTAGACTGGCAAGTGATATTTGTATTAATGAATGTGACACACTGTCTGGTTAAAAGCGTACCCCAAACTGTTGATTCAGTGCAGATCGTAAGATTGTCTGGTTGTGTGTCTCGGTAAGTGGAAGGTGGAGTTAAAGGCCTGTCCAGGTGTAGCATTTCTGACAGGGTTTCGCTCTGTGTGTGTGTGTGTGTGTGTCAACTCCGGCTGGCCTTCAGACATGGAACTGCTTCCGGCCTTTGATGTGTGGCCACAGCCCTGTCATTCTAAACCTCCTCTCTGAGCAGAACACACCGTGACCCAGGACGTATAACAGACGCAGACTCTGATGCGTCTGAAAATGCTGGCTATCCTTTTTGCGTAGCATGCTAAACTGACCACTGCAGGAACAGAAACAGAAATCCGTTGGTCACATCTTCACAGAATATACAAAGACTAGAAAGTTATCTCTTGTTACTTTGATGAAAACCCCCACCCCACCAGAATTCCCACAGAGGTCCATGAATCAACTCTGACCACCTCTCGGTGTGTATAGTCTTAGTCACACTTTCACACAGCCACTGTCGTGTGTGTTCCCAGTTCCCATACACGCTAGGAAACACACTTGTCATGTACTATACATCCATACCAAAATGGCATAATGCCTTCAACATGCAAGGTAGGTCATATAAAAAACATATATATATATATATATATATATATATATATATATATAATATATAAAACATGTTTTTTTCTGTGTTATTGTAATAAGAAAAGGGCCATAATGCTCTGTGTTAACACACTATTGTCATCTATACTATGTAAAAATGAACATATATGATTTTTACAGACTCCACAGGCTGGTTTGCCCCTGCTCTTGTCCTCTGCTGGTGTTATTGCCCAATGTCAGCAGCCACATAAGGCCACAGGTACACACATGCTACAGGTAAAACCATGGCTGACATATCTGACCATACCACCAGACCAGACTACTAAGATTCCCCCCTTTAGCTCTAAGAGAGCACAGTTTCTTCCTTCCATGATGAGGTTAAATAAAAGGTAAAAGTTCACAAGATTGTTTTAGCCTCTCAATCGCAACATGGGAAACTCCAGGTTCAGAACATCCTCCACCAGAGTTTTGGATCGACCATGTAAGTAAAGCCATTAGGGCAGTTCTTGGTTCCAGGACGTTTCAACTGCTGGTTGAAATCTGGCTCATTGGCAGAGCTGAAATAAAGCTTTTTGAACTTCACGTTTGTCTACCTCAGCACATTCCTCAAGTACCCAACATCAACACCACTGGCCTCCAGCTCTCCTTATCTTTACAACTGATATAAAAATACTGAGCTGTTGCCAATCGAGAGAGTTCTGAACAGTTTACAGGATTAATTTGAGTCTTCGGCCAAGAATGTTTATGGAGACCAGACTAGCTTTTTCCAAACAACAAAACTGCTTATCTCTTTCCTTGCTTTTCCTGCTCTTAGAGCAAATTTTCAAGTCTACGACCACATAGCACAGCTCTCTACCAAACCTTAAGGCAGATTTATGGTCGTCCGTCTTCGGAGACATGGAGAGCCCTCTCCGTCGTTGCAAACCCTCTTCGAGCACCTTCCGTGGCCTGACGCGCACCTCCCAAATTTTGTAACTATGCAACGCTGTCAATCCATCAATACATCGCGGTTTACCTTGTGGGTAGTAGTATGCCAACATTAGATAGCTGTCTGACATTTCGCAAATCCCCTCAGATGTATTTTTCAGTTAAAACAATGGTGTTTTTACATTGCAGTGTCTATTTCTCGGTAACTTTAAAAAAAATTAAAGCAAAAAAAAGTCAAGCAAACTACTTTTATGTACAAATACGACATACGAAAAAAATTCATTCACTGCTTTTGCTTCATGACATTTCAGAGTTTCAGAGTAATTTTAGAAATTGCATCAGACTGAACTAATCTCTAACGTCTGTGTGATACACTTAACTTCCCACAGCCTTGAGGACTCCACCCAACATACATTGTTTGAGGAGAGAGGGAATACCAAGAAGGGAAGAGGCAAAAGCTCAGCACAAAATGCCATTTAAGGTTTATTGTGATATCTGATAGTTTACAATACAGTGAAAAACAGACAAACGTGACATTTTACTAGGACAGAATGCAAAGCAATGTAATCAAGTAAAAGAAAAAAAAAGCATATTTCTTTGCTTTTTGAAGAAAAAAAAACAGGCACGACTTAACAGAGCCATTATAAATACCACATGCTTTAGACCTTATATTTTAACAGTCCTAAGAAAATAATTCTTCAAACTTACAATCTTTACCATTGCATACCTATGATGCCTTAGACTAATGTCTTTAGCGACATCCTATAGATTAACATTTCTTTGAAACAAAAAAAAAAGATTGAAGCCAGTGTCACAAAAAATGGCTAGGGATACACAATCTCTTTTGGCAGCCAACATCAAAGATCTAACGTTACCTTCTGATGCTGCCATTTGGAAAAAAACAACTGTTGTTTAAATACACATTTCAAAACCTTATACATCTATTCAGAATGTCACACTTGGTAAACGAGAGGCCACAGCATGTTTTTTTTTTTTTTTTGGTTTTTCCAAGTGTATCCAGCAGTGTGAGATTCTTGATAGTGAATGTATTTGAGGAGCACGGACTCGTTCACCCTTTAAGTCTCTGTAGAGCACAGTAAATTATTTGGTGTGCACTTACAGTGACACTGGCCTCAGCAAATTTTTCTTTTCATTTGTATTTGTTTGTTTGTTTGTTTACAGTCTTTAGGGAAAACTTGCGAGAAATGGTCTTGGTCGATGTTCTCCTGGGAATCGGCAGGAGAATCCAGCTCACCCCACCCTTCAATCCACAACACTAAAACATGACCAGCAGACTTCACTCCCACTAGGCTTTCGCCAAAGGGTACAACGTAAGAAAAGAAAACACACACACACACACACACACAAAGAAAAACGCCTTGTAAAAAATGCTTCAGAGTTCAGGCTTCTACACACCCCAGTGCTTCAAGAGCACTTACTGACTACTCAGTGTGACAGCAGAAATAAAAAACGAGATAAAACACGGAGATGAAATAAGGAAAGGAAATAAGGAAAAGCAAAAAAGTTAAAATGGAAATCAAACTGAGGGGAAAGTATCAAAACATACACACACATAAACAAACATACACACACACACACACACACATACACATAAAGCCAGAGGTACGTGAACAAAAGTGCTTCAAGTCGGGGAAGTAAAAGGAACTAACCCAGTAGAAATATGTATAAAACCTTAAATATGTTACTTTATGTACAAAAACTGTAACAGGGACAATGTCTTGTCTGTAAGTTTTTTTTTTCAAGTAGGATACCACTATACCTATAATGTTTGCATTGTCTTTGTTTTGACTGATTAAAAGGTCACGTGACCTGACTGACCTGGGCAATGAACACCGAGAAGCGTCCACTGCTGATTAACACCGTCCCCCCCACCCTTACTATTCAACTATCTGCTTGGATTCACTCTCAATACAAGCTTACAAAAAACTAGCCCACCCTCTTTAAATGGAGTATAACACCCCCCCTCCCTCTCTCCATTAAAGTCCCACTACTACTAAACTCTGAGGAATAAAACCCTTTAAATCATAGTAGCTCTCATAACTTTGACAGGTAGACTTATGACAAAATAGTAGATGATTCTATTTGTATTCAATAGTCTCTCGATTGGATATAGTTCTGTGAGGTCTTAATGAAGCTTGTTTTTTTATCTTTATGGTTTTTTTCCAAGATAAATGTTGTGCCCAAGTGGGCTACCATAGATGTGCTGGGTTCATTGAGTCATGCACTGCACAACAGAGGAGAGGGACTTTTTTTTTTTCTTTTTTTCTTTTTGAAGAGGCACATGATTCATGCTGCTTAGAGGCAAAGACATGGAAACATCTAGAGACAACACGGCCATTCGTATGCTCTCGGACAGCGGTAAAGTGCAGAAGATCAAAAGTGAAAGCATGTGGGATTGCATCTCTCTAGTAGCAGCAAAACATATTGCAAAAACATAATGTCATATCCATCAAAGAGGGTGGGGGGAAGGGGGAGTGGGTTAGCTTAGAGTCATGCATCTATGTGCAGAACGTAGAGGTGAATCAGAAAGCTGCTAGTGTCTTCAGAGAAACTGCGTTGGAGCAACAGGAAAGCAAAACAAATGTCCTTCTTCTACATAACGCTCAGAAAGGAAGGAGGTACACAGAGGAAGGTCGCTATAGGGAGATGATTATGCCTGCAATCATCCAGCCCTACGCTGCATTCAAAGCATCTTATACAATCATTCAATCATCAATGAGAAAAAGGCAATAGAAGACAGACAGACAGACTTTTGCCTCTAAACTCATGAACAAGGCCTCTGCAAAGTGCAAACAAAGTAACTGCATTCAAGTATGCCATAATGTAATGCGCAAACAAATACACAGTATGCATGAGGATGTTCACGCGTGTATGCGGGAGTACTTCACGTCTGCATACGGGTGAACATAACGCGTGGATAGGATTATTCTGCTTCACGTTCTGTAACAGTTACAGGCTACACTACATGACACATTTGGCGTGGTTGGGGTGGGGAACAAAAACAGTTTGGAGTGACATGGGCACTCTACTCACGGCTTGACAAGTTTCCCCTACTGCCCAGTGCATTCAATTTGCTTTGATATATATTTTTTTAAATCCTATTTTTCCACATCTAGTTCTGCAAAAAAAAAAAAAAAAAAATGGGACCAGCCACACAATACCACAAAAAAAAAAACACAAATGTAAAATCGAACAAAGCACCAGGTACTGCGAACAATGCTCAACAGCGTGAGGTGCCATCCTGGTACCAGGGATGGGAAGGTCCCAGAGAAGCACGGTTGAAGTCATCAGAGGAAGAGAAACAAGGGGTTTGCACCAATCACAATACAATAGATAAACACGGGGATGACATCAACAGAAAACGTCATGCCACTGCAATGCCGCCAATCTCCCTGTTATAAAAGAAAATCATCAAACGGAAAAAAACACGTTCCATCCCTTCCCAATGTTCCATGTTCCGTCCCTTCCCATTCAAATCTAGCCCCTAGCTCCAACCCCCCCCCCCCCCCCCCCCGCCCCCAAATTACACCGCAAAGAGAAAGCACGCTTAGGAGGAAGAGGCGGGCAACACACCTGACTCAAGAGGAGAGAAATGCTAACCAGTAACATCAGTCTGCCATCAAATAAAAGATGAATGAAAACAGCAACAACAACGAAAAAAACCTAAATGGAAATAAAAATATAACATGACACACCTTGTCCCTAGTTCATGAAAACTAGAGACTTCTGAGTAAGGTTTGCCTGTTTCACACATAGCAGTACACATGTAGTTAAAGCACACCAAACCTGTGGAAGAGAAGAACAAGGAAAGGGACGAGTGTCTGTCCACCCATGGGACCACAGGGAGAGGGCATGGATGGCACCAAAATCATAAATAACTAAGTTTCTGTGACCACACTGGAGGTCTGGGGGGGGGGCCAGGTCCCCTTGTGTCGCTCTCGCTCACTCTCTCTGTCTGTTTTGCCATGTCCTTGCTATGGAGTTTCAAAACAAGTCAGAGGCCAGGGAAGATGGGGGTGGGGGAGAGGCCGGGTGTGTGTTTTATCAAGAGAGGGGATGCGAGAGAGAGCGGAGGGGATGGGGGGCGGGTGGTTTGGTGTGATGGTGTGTCGCCCTGTGAAGTCCGATGCAGGGCAGCCCACCAAAAAGGTCACAAAACAGGAGAAGAGAAGATCCTGAGGGTCACTCCCATCCATTGTCCTTGATCATGTGTGCCAGCTCGATGATGAACTTGCCCTCTTTGTACTTCTGACTGCTCTCGAAGGCGTGCTCCTGCGGAAGACAAAGGCCAAACACAACACAGCGATTAAACATCATGCGCCCAGCTCCTCATCCGGCCCCCAAATCAGCTGATTTACACTCCGCAATAAACAGGTACTTGTACGGTTATTGCCACATTTGAAAAGTTATACATCTGGACTGCCACACATTATTTCAAAGCCACATAGCACCCCACCTCGCAAAAGGACTGAATAATTAATAACCATAAACTGGTGAGCATAAATTACATCTGCACTGTTTGTATTGGGATCCGAGCGCACTGTGAGAACAATCTTTCCCTGTGGCAAAACTCTAGTCCCTCGTCCCATAGCCACCTCTTAATTACCTGAAGCAGTCCACCTAAACACCTGACATTTAAAACAGAGAGAATGAGAGAGCACAGCTGCAAATAGGGAGGTCTCGGGAGGAATATGTCCGACTGCACCCTGGAACGAACGCCTCCCTCCCCAATAACTCTGATGGAACAGGATGACTCAGCCAGTCCTGTCCTTTCCCTTTCTCTTCCTCTCTCTCTAGGCATACATTAAAGCAAACCAAACTTTTAAAATGGCCTTTCATTTCTCCACGGCTACAAAAAGAAAGCACTTTCACTTTACTCATTGGGGATAATTATAAAAAGCCTTTAGTAGATGCCGGTGCCAAATGTGCAGTAAGGTACAAAGTAATGTGGGCACAAAATACTGTCATATCAAATAGATACAGGAGCAGGAGCAGGAGGTTCCTCCATGTACTTTGGAAGTGAAAGATGTGTTGTATTCGTCCATAATACAATTCGTCCCAAACACACGCCAGTCTCAGTAATCACAGGTGAAATTCTAAGCCAGGCCATTCAGAGGCAGCTGCCTCTTTTTTTTGTGCCATGATACATTCTCTGTAGGCAAATCCCACCGTAAGCCCCCGCACGGTGCTACTGTGGCCCTGACCACAGCTCAGTAACCAGATACCTGCATCATAAATAAGTAACCCTGGGATAGGGTGTCAGGATGAGCAAACGGCAGCAACCACAGCAACAGTCCAAACACCACCGTCACGCCCACAACAATACAAGCAGCGCTTACGGTCCAAACACCACCGTCACGCCCACAACAACACACACAGCACTAGCAGTCCAAACACCACCGTCACGCCCACAACAACACACACAGCACT
This sequence comes from Sprattus sprattus, assembly GCF_963457725.1. NCBI lineage: Eukaryota > Metazoa > Chordata > Actinopteri > Clupeiformes > Clupeidae > Sprattus > Sprattus sprattus. Next base: position 15,584,519 of record NC_137913.1, on the reverse strand, counting down.
AGCAGTCCAAACACTGGTGACTATACCACAGAAGGCCCAAAGGCTTCTACAGTGGGGGAAATAAGTATTTGAACCCCTGCCGATTTCGCAAGTTTGCCCACTTGCAAAGAAATGCGTGATCTAGAATTGTATTTGTAGGTGTATTTTAACAGTGAGAAACAGAATATCAACAAAAAAATTCAGAAAACTGCATTTTATAACATTAATGACTTTATTTGCATTTGATGCAAAAAATAAGTATTTGAACCCTCAAGCAACAGTGAGAGACAGGATATCAACAAAAACATCCAGAAAACTGCATTTTATAACAGTTATGAATCGATTTGTATTTGATCGCGGGAAATAAGTATTTGATCCCCTAGCCAAACATGAGCACTTGGTGGAGTAACCCTTGTTGGCAAGCACAGACGTCAGACATTTCTTGTAGTTGGTTACCAGGTTTACACACATCTCAGAAGGTATTTTGGTCCACTCCTCTTTGCAGATCCTCTCCAAATCCTTAAGGACGCATTTTCAATGTCCTGGGTGAGCGAAGGCAGGTTCTGCCCAAGATTCCCATGGCCCCATCCATAGTCCACTCAATGCGGGGGAGTCGTCCCCAAACAATAATATTTCCACCTCCATGCTTGACAGTGGGGATGTTGTTCTTGGGGTCATATTCAGCATTCTTCCCCCTCAAAACGCGGTGAGTCGAGTTGATGCCAAAGAGCTCGATTTTGGTCTCATCTGACCACATCACGTTCTCCAAGTGTTTATTGGCAAACTTCAGACGGACCTGTACATGTGCCTTCTTGAGCAGGGGGACCTTGCGAACGCTGCAGGACTTCAAACCATTATGGCATAGTGTGTTACCAATGGGTTGCTTGGTGACTGTGGTCCCGGCTGCCTTGAGATCATTCACAAGCTCCCCCCGTGTTGTTCTGGGGTTATCCCGCACCTTAGGATGATCACCGATACTGCACAAGGCGAGATCTTGCGTAGACCCCAGACCGAGGGCCATTGACAGTTGTTTGGTGTTGCTTCCATTTGCGAATAATCGCACCAACAGTTGTCTGCTTCTCACCAAGCTGCTTGCCGAAGGTTTTGTAGCCCATTCCAGCCTTGTGCAGGTCTACAATCTTATCTCTGACGTCCTTGGACAACTCTTTGGTCTTGCCCATAGTGGTGAGGTTGAAGGTGTGAAGTATGATTCTTTGGACAGGTTTCTTTTATACACGTCACCAGTTGAGATCAGGTGTACCTTGTTAGGCCTAATGAGGACTAATCTGTGTGCCTCGTGGACACATAAGTGGTCTGTGGGAGCCAGAACTCTTGCTGATTGTGGGGATCAAATCCTTTTTCTATAACTGTTTTATAACTGTTATAAAATGCAGTTTTCTGGATGTTTTTGTTGATATTCTGTCTCTCACTGTTAAAATAGACCTACCATTACAATTATAAATCATGCATTGCTTTGCAAGTGGGCAAACTTGCGAAATCGGCAGGGGGTCAAATACTTATTTGCCCCACTGTTGGAGGCCTAAATCCGACACAAGCATTGGTACAGTGAGGAGCCTAATTGATGTGTTAGTCAAATAGCTTTCCCATTCCTAAAAACTTTATAAAAAAAAGGTCCATTCACATGTTCTGGCCAAGTAGCTATTGGCTAACGGGGCATTGCTTAGTCAGTAATATTGTTAGTTAGACCTGGCCTCAAAACTGGCCTTACTGGTTCGGTTTTAGGGTAAAAGCTGCCCCAATATTTATTAGGCCACTGGAACCATGACACAAGTCCAAATCACTCCTGCAATCACTCCAGCTCAGATGCTGGTTCCTATCACTGGCACCTCTCCAGCTGCTCCTCTATGTTCATATGCTGGTTATACACACTGGAGACTGGTACTAAGACCAATCCAAATGCTGGTCTTGTTCTACTTACTGTCACCATGACTAAACTGATTTTAACAAAGCATCCAAATGTTTGACAGTGAAACTTTTTTTGTAAATTTGATTTAACAGGTCAAAACAGTAATGTGTTATGTTATGATTTGGTGTGTTTTGTTATGTTATGAGTGTGACAAGTGTGTCTACTTACGTATTTCCAGCCCAGAGTGGTTTTGCAGTTTTCACAGTAGATGTCTGCTACGGCGTGTAAACCTGTAAGAAGGACCCGCTCCTCGGCAGGCCCGCAGCCCACGTTCACTCTGCAGGAGACAGATCAGAAGGAGAGGGCCATCTGTAAACACCACAGTGCCGACCGAAGCGCCAACTGCAAACACAAAAGCACTGCACACGTGCCGCCGTGCACTGACCCTGGACCAGTCAGGCTCCAGATAGATGCAAACAATGACTGCAGGTGCAGTGGAGTTCAGCGTTAAAGAAATGCATGCACTGGCAAAAAAAAAAACCTTTCTCTGTTCCGGCGAGTTCCGTGCTGAACTTAATGCTTGCATGACTACACGCAAATGGAATGTGACACTCTGACACGCCATCCATAAAAACGCCAATGTAAGTGAGCTAAGTATTGTTGACAGCCTTTTGCTAAGACCCCATGTGGCTCTTGGTGGCTTGATGAGCAGCTTTTCATGGCTTTACTGTTGGTGTGGGAGGAATATTTGTGAGTGTGTTGGAGTGATGGCCATGATTCCACACTTTGTCATGCTGGCACCTCATGGTCCGTTAGGACGGTCAACTGCTACAGCGTGACTACATCGCTGTCACGTCACTGATGTAAACAAAAAAATGTCACTTTGGATGCCAGGGGTAATTGATGGGCAGCTGAACCACTGATGCCAATTCAATCTGTATGGGGATTAGTGACTTTCATACAATGGGTACTGGGAGCTGCTTTGACAACTTTGTCCTTGGCTTGAGCTTACTTTAGGCATGTAAACACATATACAAGGAGCAGCTGCAGAGGAGAGCTTGCCATTTGTGTTTGTGTTGACTGTGTTTGTGAATGACTGTTCTGGCAAGCACAGATGTCTGCCTGGAACAACTTGTCTTGGTAATAACAAAAACAGTCTTATTCTGAAATGGATATTGTATGATGTTAAAATCCATTGGCACCGTAAAATACTCACACAGAGTTGAAGAGGTAGGCTCGTCCCTGACTGCCTTGGAATGACTGCAGAGGAGAGAGAGAGAGAGAGAGAGAGGGGAAGGGGTGAGTGATCATATAGACACATGTGCACAAAGGTTGGCAACAATCCTGCAATATGGCCACGTGCATGAGAACACATGGATCCTCAGAGGAATGCTCACATGCACACTCCCCTACTTGTTTACGTCTTTCACACTCAAGCATGACCCTATGTGGGGGGGGGGGGGGGGGGGGGCTGGAAAGTCCCTCTGAGCCAGTTGTTCTCCAATAATGTTTAAGAAAGCATCTGATGCTTTTATTTATTTATTTATCTATTTATTTCTTTACTAAAAACATGTGATACAATAATTTGTCAAATGGGGGTCTGCCATGAAAAGTTTGGAAACCACTGCTCTAAGCTGAGAGTCTCAGGTTTCAGGCCAAGGTGCGTGTGTGTGTGTGTGTGTGTGTGTGTGTGTGTTTTATGTTTCTTAGAGAGTTCTTGTTACCTGGGTCCCAAATGAGGAAACAGTTCTAATGAAAGCACAAAACAACCATGTAGCTGACAGCGTGTGAGATTATTCTGCCCGCCTGGCGCTGTAGTGACTTTAAAAAGAGCAGGCTGATAGCATTAGCCTTGTTTCCCCAAACCCCCACCCCACAGTGTCTCAGGGTGGATCATGTAGGTCAGAGGAGTTTGCCACTTGGCAGCTTGTGCCAGACAACAGAGGTCATCTCACTCAACCTCCTATATTTACAGTTCAGGGGACCATTTCCTCAAAACTCTGACTAGGCAATTGCTGAGCCATCCTGGATAGCATATTGGTGAACCACTCTGACTTGACTAATATATCGGTGAGCCATACTGACTAGCAGATTAGTCAACCACTCTGACTAGCATAGTTGATGAAATAAATTGCCTCAAGTGAAACCAGAAAGTTTTTGTGGACTTCTCAAGTGATCCTGTACAATGTGAGTTTTACCAGGCACTTGGATTGATCAGCTCTTCATACAGCGTAAAAGCGTCACAAGGCTTCCCATGTTTGGCAGTCACTGAACGTGCAACTACCGCTACAAGTGTAAGCTGTTCCCACAGTCATCATAAACTGAGGCTTTAGACATGGCTGCCACTGCAGTGGTCACAGAACAGCCTCCAGGCCCTCTAAAATAGGAATGCAGTCCGTGCTGTTTTTGTATGAACTACAGTAAGTGAGTGCAAATGATCTCATTATTCATTAGTACGGATGTCACTGGCTACAGTCTGTCCTGATTCAGAAGCACCTGGAGGTGTAAAGTACAAATCCGATTCTGTTTATCTGAAAAAGGGTGTTGGTGAGAAGGTATTTCAGGTATAATCCTGAACACACAGAGATACCTGGGGGGTATTCCAAGTACATGGTTTAGTGACAAACATGGGTAGGTTAACTCAGAATAAGTGGTACACTTGCATACACACACATGAAAAAGTGTGTGTGTCTGGGTCGTGGTGGTGGGGGGGGATCTGTCTTCATTAATGCAGTGGCAATGTATGTATGTGTGTGTGTGTGTGTGTGTGTGTGTGTGTGTGTGTATGTATGTATGTGTGTGTGTGTGTTGTTGCTGTGTGTGCCTATGTGTGTTGTTGTTGCTGCTGCTGTTGTTGTTGTGTGTTGACTGGTCGGTCGGCCTCCTGTGGATGTCTGTCATCCTCGTTCAAGGGGAGCGGGACAGACAGCGACCAATCGGCTTTTCTTTTTCCATGGCTAAAGTCCCCTTGAGGCATCGGGTCTAATGCAGGCTAATACAGCCACCAGCTGCTCCACAGACTCTGCTGCTGGTCTCAGAGGAGCCTGTCAGGGGCGACCCAGCACAAGCACAGAGGGCCCCGCCACGGCAGCCTATCAGCACTGCAGGGAGACGGTTAAACAAACAGGAGAAATATAGAACCTTCATAAAGATGCCAGTGCCAGGGGACGACATCCTGTTTGCTGTGCACTGAATGAATCCCATTTGCGACCTCAGCCTCTGCTGCCTATTTTAGCCCGGCCGAGAAACAGAGGCAAAGGGGGGAGGGGGAGGGGTATTTAGGGGAGGTGCGTCACACTGTTGGATTTAATGGACAACCTCCCTGACACAATTGTGTTAACAACTGGCCAAAGGAAAGTGTGCCATTTACTGTAGATGCAGCGATTGACACAGGGGGAAATCAGGGACGACACTCTAGGTCTAACACTACCAGGTCTTCTGCCAAGTACATTAGTCAATCTGACAGCATACCAAAGGTGAAGAAAAAAAATCTAATAATGTAAGATTCCCAGCAATCATCCAAATATTCAATTATACCAAGGGGCCTCGAAAAGATTAAAGTATTCATAATTAAAGAGCGTAGGGAACAAATGTACTGTGTGTCATAGCTCTGTAGAGGTTGACCATACATGCGCTTGGTTTGAATTGGCTTAATACAAGTAATTCAGCTGCACAATGACAGCAATCCTCTAGGTGTAGTCTTTGTTTCCGGTGGCTTGGCCAATGGGATGTTGGAAAGGATATGTGACTCATATTTACCCGCTGGCTACCCTACATTTGAGTTCAGTTCCATGGAAATGTTTTGAAAATGTGTTGCGTCGAACACTGGCAGAAGCCCATTGGCGATACAGATTTAAGACCTTCATGGCACCAAGTCATCCTTTTTCTAGACTGTATTGCCCTGTCAATTTAGGGCACAGAAGTTCATGATTACCCTGCCCATAGACAGGATGCCAGCTAGTCATCTTGGGTAATATTTCTAAAGCCACTGCTGGTCAGACCCCCTCTGACAGCAAAACACTGCATATGGGCAATCACTATCTAAGTAGAATAAACAGGCAATGATTGTAATGACTTCTCCTCAAACTAGCTGATTTGATTGCACTGCCTCGCAAGCACAGACTGCAGGAACAGCACTGTTGTTTTGTGCTGTAATTGTCGACACAATTAGCTGTAATTGACGTAATTGCTCTGATGAAACTGAACTCAGCTTGTACCAGTCTGGGACCTTATCCAGTTGACTTTTTTTCTCAATGTATTTATTTAGTTGCTTTTGGAGGTTAAAAGTTTCTCAGTGACTAACAGTACTGACTCCGAATCGAGTTGTTCTTTGAGAAATGGACTTTCAGGAAACAAAGCCATGAGGAGATTGTATGACATATTCGTCATCCTCTCCTCCCGGTCTACACAGCCTCTGGGAAAACTCAGGGGGAGGTAATATCTTGCCAAAGTTCTTACGTTCACCCATGCAAAGCATTCCTTTACAAAACATTCCACCTGGCATAAAAACAAAGGGCTATATTCCTTCAAATGGATTCAAAATCATCATTCATGTGGTGTTTGGGGGCTTACAAAAGCCCAGCTGATTGATGATGTCAACATTACTCCCTTGTCCGAGTTGAACAGTTTTCATCAAAACAAAGATGGCATCATGGCATACACCATAACAAACATCTTTAGCAACACTCCATGAGCCATGAGGGATGGGCCTCTTAGGAAAGGCTTGTGCAATGAGTGTCTGACTTCAGAGATAACACCAAGGCTAACTGGTTGAAAGATCTGCATAAGTGAGGTAAAAGTCACATAGCTGTCTGGAGTGTGGGACTGTGACTCGCCTTTACCTGAAGATGACTTGCTGCATTGCAGCCTCTGATCAGCAGCTCAAAAATGAAAGTGCGCGCACACACACTCTGCCATGGCGAGCGTTTGATGGTGCTCCAAGAGGCCAGCATGGGAGACACGCATTTCTTAAGCCAATGCTGAATTGCTAATCCCCTTTCTATGCCTCTCCAATTTTTTGGCAGACGCTGGCATCACAGTGAAAGAATTGTGAAACCTCACGTCTATGTTCAGCAGAGGCTGGCACTCACCATTGGATTGTCCCTTTTCCTACACTTAGGGGCCAAGTCTTCTAAGAACACGTATTCACAGTGTGGCCCACCTTGCTCAACATCAAAGAAACTTCACTACTTAAATGAGGCCATGTCACAGTAACCCGCCTTCAGATGCCTAGTTGGTAATTTAGAAGCTTCTAACAAAGCAGGGTTGCTCGTATTCACAGGTGCCAGCTGAGAGGACTGTGACGTTTTCAGATCCACTGTAGGCAATCGCTCCTGATGGGACAATAGGATTTACCTTGTGCAACCACTTTCATCCACACCTCCTCTAGACGTGACGACTGACAACCAACGAGGATCAGTTCCGCTATGCTAATCCTGGCCCACAAAGCTTTAAGAAACTGACCCAATCAACATCAATGACAGGTTAAAAAAAACAACAGGCTGGTTTGCAATGAGGACAGAACTTTCGCTGTCAGTTGTTATTTGTTTACAGTAGGTTGCTTGAATTACTTAATAAATCTTATTATTGTTAATGTTTTAATTATTTTATATAATTAAGCAGGCCAGCCTTCTGCAAAAGGCGAGAGGGACTTTTGCCATTTCCTTAACGAGGAATATAATCGGCTTATGGGTGAAGCTGCAACACAGCCACAAAGCACAAGTCCTGAGACCCAAGTCATGCCTAGGGTTGTCCAGACTTCCCAATAGCTTTGCCAAAAGTCCCTCTGTCCAATGACAAGACATCCCCATACCTTTTCAAATGGGATGGCGACGTTTGCACACCGGTGCAGGGACAAATCCTCTACTGGGGTACAGTGGCAAAATACTGCTGCCCAACGCAAGAATTATTCTCAGGCATTCCACCGGCCATTACAGTAATTTGCAGAGTCACCCTGAGGCACTGGTTCAGTAAAGCATGACATGAAAATAACTTCCTCGTATGCATTTCCTGGTTTGGCTAAATTGCAAGACTCCCCCAGGTTACATTAGTTGTTCCTCCTTCATAGCACAACAGTCTATCCGGCCAAAAACTTCATAATACAAGCAACCTATTATTTGGAAAACAGAGTGTGTTGTTGGAAAGTCTGTTTTTCACCTTTTGGGGTAGATCTTCACAACAGTTTCTCTAACAAACTTTGTGGTCAAGTTTACGTGGATCCTCAGGGTTAGTTATCTGGCATGGGAAATGTTATCACCATGCAAATGCTAAATTACCCAGCAGAGCAGGCAAGAATTAGGCACAGCCGCTCCGTGGTAATCATTTGGACTTGTCTTACAGCATTCTGTTCCCTGACTTTTAGGAAGCACGCAACAGCATGCCACAACACAATAAAATAGAACGCTGAAAACACGTCACAAAAATGTGATTAACAGCATGTTCTGTGGTATGCTACTGTCAATGCACATAGTTCCCAGAAGCTGTTAGCAGTCCAACTGCCAAGACCAATCCACCATATTATCAGGTGAGCAGAGAGCTCTCCTGAAAGGCTGAGTCAATCAAGCACCTTCAAATGAGGGAAACCAGTTTTACATGACAAGAGGGTTTAAAAAAAACTGTCAGTTTACAATGCCAACTGGGCTAATGATTACCTAACATCTGCATCGAATTGTAGTTACATAAAAATGCCAAACAAGACATACGTGCTATACATTTCACAATACAAGACATGGCAGTTTGTTTGTATTGCATAAATTGAGTCAATGACTGTGCTGAGTGATGAATGCAATGTGCTTGATTCTAGTTTTGTTTTTTAACGTAGCACAGAACCAGGAAGTTTGAGGTTAACCATGGTTATGTTTTTTTTTGTCTTCTGACTTTCGAAATTTGAGAAAGATCGTGGTTTCTAGAGAAGCACAGGTGCTAATTTGATACAAACTGTATTATCCTTTATCTTACCAGGGATAAAACACCTACTAAATGACTACCAATGTAAAATATGCAAAATATATATATTTTTTTAAATGTGAGAATTAGCAAAGGTAGGAGAGGGCAACTCAGTTGTATATTTGTGTGTGTGTGTGTGTGTGTGTGTGTGTGTGTGTGTGTGTGTGTGTGTGTGTGTGTGTGTGTGTGTGTGTGTGTGTGTGTGTGTGTGAGTGAGTGTTTTGCTCACTTTTGAGATGAGCTCATCATGGTTGGCTAGGTGTGCTCTGCAGTGGATACAGCTGTATGTCCGGTGACAGTTGGGCAGGTACGCCTGAAACGTCTTCGACTTGGTCATCTTCACCATCTCACTCTCCTGTGGCTCCTCGTTTGGTTCAGGACTGGCGCTGGATGAGTTACAGCTCTGCTGGACTTGCTGACAGAAGAAACACTGGAAGATGCAAGCAAAAGCCGTCGTTGTTCTGGAGTGGGTGTGTGGCACGTTCCACACAAACACCACAGGAGAAATTGCAACCTGGAGGAGAGAAGACACAAGGGTGCAACTGGTTAGGTGGCACATTTTGTTGGATCAAACTGCACCCTTTCCTGCCCCTAATCAGTCAAAACAAGGGGGTCAGGTAAAGCCTACACCATTATGTACCACTCCCTACTTTTAGTAATCAACTAATCCCAAATTATGCCTACATTTATGTCACCTCAAGATAATGTCTCTTAAATATATATTAAAAAATGTAGTTTATGTTTCCCTCCGATTAGTCAATGCTAATAATCAATTAACATCGCTTCAGCCCCCCAAAAAGATGTATTTCACTCTCACTTAAAAAAAAAAAAAAAGAAGAAATGGCTTTTTTCAAGTTTCGACTACACTGTGTCAAATGTGTTTATGTCTTGTGCAATGTTGTTGCATACTGCTTTTAATCTCACACAAGGTACTTGTGACACTGTAACGTTTATAACAGTGATGTTATTGAAGTGCCTAACTTGATACTAAGGACTGTGCACGTTGTGAGTTACAGAAACTAACTTCCGCAGCAGAACAGGAAGCTAACTGCTCGACTCGCTAAATCAAAATTACGGCTGCACGTGAGAGTACAAGAAAAAAACAAGGTTGATGAGAAGCTGCAGTATACAGTTCCCTCTTTTCAATTTCGACAATATGCACAGGTCCGTTTCATGATTCCCGAGTTAAGTCTTCAATATATTCAACCGAAATCGTATATTCACTCTCGGATTATCTCCAGAAAGGGATTGGTTTCAGAAACAGCCATACAAGTGAGGACACTACTAGCATTTTTTGCGTTTCATTAGCTCTCGCATATAGCTGGTTTATCTTGACGGTTCAAAATGCTGACCATAACTGCCATCTCAATGAGTTACCACCAGCATTTCCAGTTGATAAACCAGATCCACTACCCCTTCAAAACAACGCAGCTATCGCCGACGTAGATATCGCCAATAGCAGAAGTTAATACTTGTGTAAGACAAAGACGACTGATTACTTCTACGCCGTTTATATCATTTGGCAATTATGTACAAACTGTTATTTGCCTAATTCACTGTGTGCATTTAATGTTAGCTTAACTGTGCATGCCATGGGGAAGTGGAACACAAAAGCTCAGACGCAAATTTCAGTGGCTGTTGTAAAAGCGTTCTCGTATCGTGAATCGGTTAGCTGTGTAAACTTTACAGTCCATCGCTTATTTAACACTGTTGAGGCTAAAGTCTATTCCTGCCATGTGTCGCTGAACAAAGGACGCCAAACGTGCGCATTAACCTGGGATCGATCTAAGCCAACAGGAAGCGTGGCACAAGGATAAAGCTAATCTTGAGCAAATCTGAGGAGTGCAACTGTCGGATTACGGGTAAATTGAAGGGAATAGTGCAGATTATAAATCCTGTTTTGCAAGAACGCTGACAGGAAATAATCTAACCCAATGACATAAGGAGAAATGGAACGGGCAACACATTTTGAAAAAGTACCATCGACACGGAATAAATCTTTGTATTTGCTTTTTACACAGGATTCAAAGTTAAACATATTAAAAGGTAACACGTGGTTGCGCTGCCAACCTATACAAATCCCTAAAACAGCTGCCAGGCACAAATCAATTGTCTGCAGCTCTTCGAGTCACAACAAAGCGAAGCATGTGGTGATATGCATCTGAGAGCCTCGCATAGCACCACCACCGCACGCAGGCTAATGCATGTTCAAAACAATGGGCAACAAAACCAGCGCTTTTCTTTGTTCAGTTGAGTAACAACTTATAATATTGCAACAACGTGCTGTGCCAATCCTAGTCAACCGTTAAACAATGGGCAGGCAACAGCCTGGATGAATTATATTCCATTCTTGTATTTTCACTTTACTTGAAGATAATCTTAGTTGTAATTTCCACTGTCTCAATACAGTGAATTAATGAACTGTCACTTAGTTTGACTATGTTGACTATGCTGTATGTATGGCACTTGATTCAATTTGATAAATGCAGGCTTTACTTTCTAAAATGAACTAGACCAGTACAATAAGTCAATACCTTACCCTATGTAACTTTTCGACGTGAGAGATCAATAGAGTGCGAATGGTGTCAATCTAGTCTACTCCCTATGAACATTAACGATATTCATTTTAACACTAACTTCTAGTCATGCATTCGTAGTGGATCAACACTCACCACCTGAATTTGATCTCAGAACGAAGCCTATCACATACGTCTTTCGATGTAGCCTAGTTGATATCAGTAGTTTTCATGGCACAACGAAGATGGTGTCACCCCTCTACCTTGTCAAAATATAAAAACTGTCCGAAAAAAACATGAATAGATTTTAGCTGACAGTCTTGTGTATCAGCTATGGTGTGCATTTCTTTCGTCTTTGTTGTAGTCTTTGTGTGCTTGATGGACTAGACTGACTGCTTTGGGATGAGAACGTCATTAGAAGGACGGACCAGTGAAGTGACTGACAGCACCTCCTCCCAATACTCAAGTTAAGAAGGAGGGACTACAGTATAGGTCGACACACTCCCGGATGTGTAAATAAATACTAACAATGTTCACTAAAAAGTTAATAAACAATAATTGAACGTATCAGACAGAGTTACTTGAAAAGTGAAATATTATTTGCCCTAGAGACACCAAAATAAATACGTGTTAGATATACAAATCAGTAGGCCTAACGTCAGTCAATTAGCTCATCAATTGTTTGTATGGTGAATACATTCGAACAGCCAACATGAACGGACTACTATAGCATAAGTAAATACAGGATATTATAATCGATCCGTTTGAAAGACTAGTTTGCTTGAAGCGTCCAGTTTGGACTTCTCAAACAAAAGGATAAACGCTTTGCATAGCTTCCCCTAGTTTATGCGTCATCTGCTATGCCTTATAAATAATGAGTTGGGCTCCTAAAATAAACACCGGTCACGTAAGCCGCTCTGCAGATTTTGTTCTCTATATCTTCCATTGTAGAGAATCGTGATGTTGCCTAAAATTATAGATTATCAGCAACATGCACTGACGTTACTATCAGTAGCATATCCACAAGGATAGTATAATATGTTTTTTCAATACAGTAATTATTTAGATCAACCGTCTTTGTGAATTGAGGGTGGCCATAAGTGGTTTGGGCAAAAGAGGAAGCGTGTCTGGCCATGGCGAGGAGCCTGATGATGTCATATGTTTTCATTTTTCAACCCCCTTATTAGCTAATAACCTGCCATTCATTTGAATCGTAGAAGGCGGTGCCCTATACATTTTTTTTATTCTGCAGTGAACAATAATACACTTTTAAAATGTAATTTTTGAAACCGTACAGTTTATGAGCTCATTTGTCTATTGGCCATTGCCACCCTACCAATAATAGACTACATCCAGAGGCATGCCGTTCAGAAACGTGTCAATGTGACCTTTAGGATACTTGCTTAGGAAAGGCATATTTTCTACTGCATTCAGAGTTGTGTTGAAACATTATCAATTGCTTTTTCAATCCGGAAATTACGGCTATGCAATGCGTTAGGCTACACCAAGACGCAATATCAATTTAGTAGCCAACCATGCATTAGGTAATAGGGCGCCGTAACACTCAACTGTTATTTGTGAGATACATGGGAAAGAATATCTTACCTTTCGGGTGGAAGTGGAGAAAATATCTTCTCCACGGTGATGTTCTCTCTCATTCACAAGCAGTGTGTCCACCACGACTGTGGCAGGCTACGACGATTCTTGAGAGACGCTCCTCACTGTGCTATGTTCATTCTTCTGAATTGATTCCGCTTTATTGAATGAGATTGTTGTCTCTTCAGGGTTCCAACGGCGACAGTGTGGGAGTATCTAGCTTGTTAGCTGAGCGCTCGCCAAACAAACGAGGCTACATTCAGAATGTGAATTCCCGTAACTTGAATAATCAAACTGCGCAACGAGTAAGTCAGTTATCCCCGTAGTCCCTAGAAGAGTGTCCAAATACTAAGAGACGAAATATCTCTTAACTCAATTCATATCCCCTGGTTGGAACCTACGCACAACAAAACTTCTTGGTTCCCTTCAAACACCATTTGAGTTATACATGGTATAGGCCACGTAAAAAGCAATTGTGTTCTCCGTTAAGAAATGTCATGCACAAAAGAAAAGAAAAGGATAATCGGGGCACCTAGGACCAAAATGAACTTGAAAGCGTCATAGGTGAAACAGCTCTATTAAGTAGATATGCTCTCAACTGACACTGCAGGTTTTCATGTGGTTTGCAAGCGCTGCATAAGCTTCATTTTGTTTCGACACTGTGGCCAACAACATCATCGAACGCAGTATGAAAACATAAGCAGATATTGACGACATTTCCCTCTACAGTATAGAAACCAATTAAATACAGACTATCCTCCACCAACCAATCTTGGTAAAGCAAAGCCAGCCTGAATCGTGACTGGCCAATCACTTCCATCTGCTTGATCCACGACCACGCGCACAACGACGTCGCTTGTTTTTGGTTTTGCGCGGTCACGTCAGTAACACGTGCCAATTTCTCTCGCGCGCCATTAACAAGTCGCAAATCGAAGCATCAGCCTGTGTGGCATAGCTTTTATTGTAACACGATTGCGCATGATGTTTTAATATGTTATTTTGCGTTTGTCTAATGATCCTAAGGTATACAATGTAAATGTTATGTCCATAGCAATTTTCATAGTTCATTTTATCTCAATGGCAGTCTTCAGATCTCATCTTGAATGATAGTCTATTGCTAGACGATTCCAATTTCCATGTTTTGGCAATCAACGAAAGAAGCGAATGCTCAGTAGCCAAATCAACATTTATGTTATTATTTGAACTTTAAAGTAATTTAATTTCATTCATCTAAACGTACATATGGCAACATTCAATGCTGATTAGCTTGGGCAATTCGTTTATATTTTGGGTCAGTCTCTTGATGTAGCAAGGACGTGAGATATCAGTCACTTTCCTTTGTCGCCACCTGCTGGAGGTCGAGGCGTAGGCTCCTCCTCAGCAAAACAAACAAACAAACAAAATGACAGTGGACCCAAACTGACCGTCCAAACCATGTTATATTGTTATAATTTGGGTTATATAGGTGGATATACTTATGTTGACCGGTTGGATACAGACACATATGGCATCAGTTATTAGAAGTGTAAAAAGAAATAAAAGTAGCCTACTTATTATTAGTATTTTGATGGGGAGCTATGGATAACAGGCCAAAATTCTAATCCTAACCTGACTACCTGCATGTTTAGCAAACAGTAGTTTCGACATAAAACTATTAAGATAGTCAACAAGCAGGGTCTGGGGAAATAACGGACAAAAACCATCCCCCTCGTAATTTTATCATTCCTTTTGGATTAATGATAATAATACATGTTAGTCACTGCATCATCATCAGGCCACCCCCTTTGACCTTTTCATTTAATGTAATAAATCAACCACTGTCAACAAGTGAACCAGTACTAAGCGGTTATAGATCATAAACTCCCTCACTGTAATGTGTGCAGTTGCATTCTTTGCTGATAGACTAGATGTTTTAAATTCAAATTAAAGCATGTGAAGTGAGATTTGTACACAATGTAAGCTACCAAAAATTGAAACGTATCAAGTTAATTTATACATTTTAGTCAACTGAAATTAGTTACCCTGCAGATGCTGGTGTATGGGTCCCCCCAGTGCAGTTATAGTGATTCAAATGTCTAGTCAGAGATCGAGGTAACTACAAGGACCATCCTGTTCCAGACTTTCCTTGCTTAATAAATCCCACCTGGTGCTTCATTGTTGAGGCCTTGTCAGATTTAACATGGACATGATTCTTCTCAGATCTGTTAGTAGGCCTATGTGCTTATGAATCAATTTACATAGTATTTACATACAGGGATCCCATTTTTCAACACCATAACATAAGGCTTTAACAAACTTTGTTTCATATTTGTAATTGAATCCAAAAAATGTGCTCTCTGGACAACTAGGCAAAATGTATATTATGATATCCATAGGAATGGTAGGCTATTCTACAATGGAGCCATAGATAAGACAAAATGTGTATTTTCAAAAAATCTCAAAGTGTCATATTAAAGTTGGACAGGTGCCATAAGCAGTTTGTGATCTCAAAGATTCTTGATGTAACAATGCAACATTATGAAACATGATTTATTGTCTGTGGTGGGGTTAAAACAAGTAATGAAATCAACTGAAAAAAAGAAACAAGTTGAACAGAATGCAAAAAGTAATTTTAAAGCAGCATAACGGAACAATTGCTAATCGCTAATGAGATACTAGCGGCTTCAACTAGCGAAAGCTCTTGAAATGTGCTTACTTTGACACTATGACCAACTAGTTAGTCAACAACTGTCCTTAAACAGTCAAACATCAAGCAAGTGCAACTCAAGACAAAGCAAGACTGAAAATAAGCTCCCTACTAGTTCGGCAGACAGTAGAAACCGGGCGGCTTTAGGCAACCCTACATAACGCAGTAATATGCCTACGGACCCTGGTATTGCAATGGCACTGAAGCGATTTGCCATATTAAAAGTCATTGTAGCGCCCCAATTTTTTTAAAGCTGTTATTTTAAGGTAAAACTGTTTATCCTAACCCTAACACTGAAGTACAATTACTGCATAATGCCACTTTAAAACCTTTTGAATAAAATGTTTACAGGTCTAAAAGAGGCAATATCCCACCTCTAGAACTATACTCTTCACCTGGTGGACCTTTTGACACACACGAGTATTGCTTTGTTTGGAATGGCCTCAAAGCCATTATTGCCATCTCAGTTTTACACCTGGGCCCTGTTCGGCGTACGACTGAAGCTAAGATAATTAATTTAGCTCGCAACTGGAGATTAACTAGCTCGCTAAATGAGAACAGGCCAAACCGGTCTGGCGACGGGCGCTAATTTATTTTAACCTCAAGTTAATTTATCTCGTCAGCTAAATTGCGCGTGCACGTCTTGCTTCAAAAGGCAAGAAAGGTCGATCCCCAAAACCATGATTTTTTTTAAAGGTATAATGGTCTAAACTCAAAGAAAAAGACTATTTTTTTTCTCCGATAACGCAGGATATGATCATGAACGCGTTATGAAGAATTCAAGACCATAATCATGTCAAAATTCAACACTCCCGTGGCTACCACAGCAATATAAGAAACTGTCTATAAGAGGTATAATACGTGACATCTTCTCTCTACACGATATGGTACTATGGTGCAGCGGGTTAAGCGTCTGGCTTGCATGCTACAGATCACTGGTTCGACTCCTCTCACCCTCGTAAGAATTGTAGTTTAAAATCGCTTGGAATAAAACCGTCTGCTAAATGACTAAATGTGAATGTATTAATAAGAGATTCAATACATTTAAGCAATGGAAAGAAATTGTGTCTATTTCTCTCTTCTTATCATGCACCCACCTCCACCACCATTCACTACCGCACAAACACTAGACACGTTTCCAAAACTAAACGTTTGCAATGATGTAAGTTAAAGTAGGTAAAACAACTTTAGCCAATATCTATTTGGGTTATGTGCTCAAATTTCCTGGGATCAAAGAAAACGTTAGTAGCCTATTCATGTGCAAACTAAAAATCACGTCTCAAGCAGCCTGAGACGTGATTTTTAGTTTGCACATGAATACTAACGTTTACATGAAAGTTATTTCGGGTTTATCAACTGTATGTCTCAACTGTACTATATACCACTGTCATATAATAATGAGTGCTTTGTTCTCCGCATCGCCGACATTACAAAAATGAAGGCTACCACTGGCAAGAAAGTGATGACATTCAATGTTTGACGGTGGTGTAGCCTATGCAATAAATGACTCGAGAAGGTCTTCTAAATTAATTATTCCTTGTCGGGTGGATCGGTAGCGCTCATACAAGAACTCATCATTATGGAAAAATGGATCTTCTTGGCGATCGCAAAGAACTCTTCCTACGCTAATCAAACTGACTCCTTGTCAATGGGATCCCTCCTTTTGGCGTGGGTATGGCAAGTTTAGCCAGCTAAACTTTGCTTAGCCTGCCCTGGAGCAGGCTAAGGCTAAGCGATTAATTACCATGGAAATTGAGCAAAAGTTGGTTCGCCGAATCCGCTAAAGTGGTGTTGTCTTTTTTTAGCCTCGAGTTTAGCTCGCTAAACCGCTTAGCGAGTGACGCCGAATAGTACCCTGATCAGACATTTGGTAACTCATGAATGTGACAAGCAAAACAATGGGCTTGTACATACACCAATGCCCACCCCTCTATGACGAGGTCTTAACAAGCTCTCAGGATGTTGCCATCAGTTGTCAAGGACCACATGCTTCCATGGTAACATGTCCATAGTCGCCTTATAGACCTAACAGGCAAATTGGTTTTAAGCGACATTTTCCCCTTCTTTGAACCTCATCGTCCTTCTCGCCTTATCGTTCCCACTACCCTTATTCAGCCAACCGGCAGCCTGAAGACAAGAGCTCCGCTGTTGCCTTGCCAACCGAGTGCTTTGAAAGCCTGTGTGTTATACACTTAGTCCACTGAGCATCCGAGACCAGGAGCATCTGCCTTCAGCTGAGAGACCACAGAAAAGTACAGGATAGTGTTTATTTTTTTATTCTGCCGTTACTAGGTTACATGATTTGACAAAGTTGCAAAATAAATCAATATCTGTAATTCAATATGGCAAATCTTCATCAGAAGCAAAGAGGAATCTTCTGTAAGGTAATTCCTTCATGTGATATAGCACTTTAGTTAATCTATTATGTTTAATCTTTTAATCACTTTTAAAACCACCCCCCCCCCCCCCCCCACCCGACCCCAGTGCTTACACAAAAACCCAAATGCACATCCATAGACAAATTCAAAAGGGACTCAGCCTGTAAGTAAACACTTACAATAAAAGATCTACTGATCTGAACATACTTACAGAAGAGTAATTTAATATACGGAAACAACCTTTGAACAGGATTAATATTCAATAGAAACATGACATTCATTTGACAGTAAAAAAAAGTGTGCACAAAACATCCAAACCAAGAAAGCAGGTCTAGAAAGGGGGGGGGGGGGGGGGGCAGAAGTAAAAATCTTCACTTTTTTTAAACAGAATCACAATCACAATTCGCTGGCAATAGGATTTAAAATGAAAATAGTCATGAGGATTAAGAGTTATTATTTTTGTTTGTTGTTTGTTTATACTTTAAATATATACATTTAAAGAATATACTTGAAAAAGAAAACAAAATCACAACTAATCCTCAAAAAACAAACAAAACAAAAAATAGATACCATGAACAAAGAGCTGCACAATAAATCTGGTTATTCATGACGAATAAAAGGCACAAAAAAGAGACAGGTTGCACATAGATGTCAGCAGAAGCTATCTTACAGGATTTTGCAGTGTTTCAGAAAAAACAAAAAAGTGCCCCGGGCAGAGGTTGGCACTTCCACTGCCTGCCACCAGGGCCACCAGGTACTGAGGAACATGAGACTAGATATTAACACATGTGAGGATGACCCACTGAATTGTGATTTCCGTTAGGGTTAAGCCACCCACCCACTGAACACATGATTACTGGCAGGTTTACGCCAGTGAGGCATCAAGAGTGAAGCCACACAAGAGCCGCAATGTAAAAAAGCAGCCAATCGCAACCATAGGAGAGTTCTTTACTTAACCATGCCGGTGAGGTCAGGCAGGACTTGGCTGAAATGTTCTTGATGCATCAGCTTTTAGGTCAAGTTTCTGTGTTCATGTTTTTTTTGTCCCTTACCTCAGTGCCTTGTTACATGATATAGCTATATACATAAATCCACCTGTGTCATCCCATGCATTATTATATGTTGATCTTCAGTCAAGGCCTTCGTTGACAATTTTTCTCCTGTGAAGAATCCTCACACTATCAGGGCATTTACACAGGGGTTTACTTGCTCTCTCAGCAAACTTTCTTTGTTCATTTTCTGCATGGAATATGACCTATGTCTTCTGTTAACAGGCTCAACTCAATTGTAAAGTACGCAAAAAACTACTTTGAGGAAAAGAAAAAAAAAAAAAGAAAAGAAAGAAAAAAAAAAAAAAAGTTTCTATACTTTTCTAAATGGGACCTGTGAGACCACGAAAGATAGAATAACAAAAGCCTGGCGGTTCCCAGGTGGAACTCCAAGTCATGTGGCACTTACATAGTCTTTGTATAGAAAGCTTTTAACAGTCATGCAAGGGCACAGTCTTGTTTGTAACAAGGCGAAGGGAATGAGCTTGAGAGAGAGATAGAGAGAGAGAGAAAGCAAGAGAGAAAGAGACGCAAGGCTAGGAGGAAAGGAGGCACCGTACTTTTTTTAAAAGTAACAAAAGCGTTCCCTCGTTACGTTGATTGTAGCACTACTACAGCTATTCCCCTCAGCATGTTGAATGTGGATATGTTTTGACTACGCAAACCCAAAGCCTCTCCACAGAAAGCTGTTGGCTGTAGCCCTATTGTATAGTACCCCTGCTGAGGGGCCTGTGCCTGGGTGAAGATGTTGAGGACCTATGCCTGAGGTTTACCAACGCACGATGCCGGCCTGCCTGAGCCACGGCCCGCTTCACAGACGGCCTCCGGCGAGGCGGATGTGGTCAGAAAAATATGGCAGTGCCACCTTATAGTCCCAGCACTCTTATGGCATGATGCTTCCGTGACCACGTTACTCGTCTGTACCAAACTTCGCTTCAAAGGGTGTGTGCAGAAGGGGGTGGGGTGGGGTGGGGTGAGGAGGGGAGGTTTGGGCTGAGGCACTTAACCAGCCCAGGAATGGAGCCTTGACAAAACGGCAGATTGTTTGTTTTTCCCCCCCCAGAAAAGTGCATAGAGCGCATGTTACATGCACCCTGTAAATGAGCATCAGACCACTGCATACATCTCATGTGATAAGATCTCTGAGCTCTAATCTCTCCCTGATCATAAGTTTGGCCTCGGTAGAGAGAAACAGAGAGAAGAAAAAAAAAAACGGCTTTAGGAAAACTGTAAAATTAAACGTTATCAGAACAGTAGCTCTATTTAAAAAAAAATTAAAATAAAAAATTATTGACGAGAGCAAAACTGTTTCACAATCACAATACAGTACCTTTTCTTTTTAACTGAAATGCAGGACAGAAGAGCCTGGCTCTACATGATTGGTATTTCAGTCCTAATTTCACACTGATACACAACGCTGGTCAGCTTGGCTTCAGTCACACGTCGTGTCCCAACGCTTCCAGTCCTCCACCAGGGCATCCGCTCCCGACACGAGAGTGGAAGGAATGCGACAGACGAAAGGGGGGGGGGGGGGGGGGGGGGAGGAAAAGTTAGACTACAAAGAAAGCAGAGAGGTTCATAGAGGAAAGAGAAAGAAGAAGGAAAAAAAAGAAGAAGAAGCTAGAGTGAGGAAGGGGAGCAATGGGATATTTCTGACGCTGTTCCTGAGACATGGACAGACAGGAGTGTGAGGACAGGCTTTGCCACAGACGTTTAAAAGAAAAAGAAATAAAAAACAAAAATCAACAGCACACAGTGGAGAAGATGCTGGCAGAAAGCAGCCACAGCCAGTCAGGCTCACCACATCTGCAACAAGGGAAGGACACCCTTGTTAGTTCCTCACAGTCTCTTTAACAAACTCACAATTAATTTGATTTACATTATTAAAGAATTAATTCATATTAAGAAGCAACACCTTAATCATAGGCATACTTAGTTTAAAATGTTGTTGCAATGATAGGACAGTACTTGAAAACTGTTGATTTTGTACACTGAATTGCTATTGTTGCACTGGGTGTGCTGTGGGTTGTGGGTTACCTGTGGGGGACTTTAGGGCCTGAAACCGGGCTGGAAACGAGCTGTCTCCTTGAAGATCAGGTCCTTCAGTGTCTCTTTGGGTAAGTCATCCAGCTCCATCTCAAACTTAAAGGGCGCTTCGGCTACAGGCTACAGGTGAACACCACCAGAGAGACAGACAACAGACAACAGTTCAAGAATCAGAGCATTTGATTAACAGCTATGTCAGTTGGGTTTGCTACAGCAGGCATTCCAGTAGTCGGTTCACTGCACACATTTCACGTGTCACTGAGAACTGAGAGGCACATACACAGGGGCTATGGTATGCGCTAGGCATCAGAGGCATTCTTCAACACCTTGACCTGCAAAACAACCTTCATGAACACTAAACCCCCTGCTTATGAGCAACCCATCACAGTTACATAAGCCAATACATTCAACCTTCTATTCAACCATCCACTGCTATTGTAGCTGTAGCAAAGTACATAGAACAAGGAATTCAATCTGTAGACTTGCCTATACTCCATGCTGCCCAGTCTAACTAACTGGAGTGATTGACTACGTGTCTGTTGCTCACCTCATCTGTAGGGTCGTAATACTGCTCCAGGTAAGGGTGTGCCAGAGCCTCCTCCACCTCAATCCGCTTGTGGGGGTTGAAAGTCAGCATCTTATCCAACAGGTCCAGGGCTGCAAGTAAAACAATGATGTTATTTAATGAATCTCTCTCTCTCTATCTCTATCTCTATCTTTTAGCACAGTTCTGCACTGGGTGCGCTGTACAATAACATCAGCTGCTCTCTGTCTTAAAGAGGACCTATTATGCTTTTCCATTTCCCCCCCCTTTATTTTAGTGTGTTGTATAGCAACCCGTTACGCCTTGTAAGAATTCCAGCCTTTGCCTCCGTTTATTGATGACGCAATCTTGGACAAAGCATTTCAGACAGATGAATGTTCTCAGAGATGAGATGTTCAGTATGAGAATAATAATAATAATGTGTTTTTGGAACATTGAAGCATGTAAAGCTGTTCTAGTAGACCCCAAAAACAAATGATGAACATTGAAAATAAGCATTAGAGGTCCTCTTAAAAGTATGAATTTTTATATTCAATAAAATGCTAGCAGCCTAAGGTCCCTCTAAACTGAGCACTTCTAATATAAAAGAAAAATGTCAACTGATACGTCAACTGTCAGAGGAGTGTTGAGGGCAAACAGGAAGTGACTAAGATGACCTCTGACCTTTGGGGTCGGCATTGGGGAAGAGGCGGTTCCAGGGCACCTTGCAGCGCAGGGGGAGGGACAGCAGGTAGTTCCTGGCCTTGATGTTGATGATGCAGTTGAGGTCCTCCTGGGTTGGAGAGCCCAAGATTCCTGGGGGTGGCAAGACAGTCACAGGTAAACGCCACGTGCCTCACCTTCCCATCACATGCTTTAACAACCTCACTCACCCCTGCACAGCTACTTCACCGTCTTTACTTCTCAAAGAAAAGAAAAAAAAAGGGAAATCCACTTGAAGGCTCATTCTTAATAGGGACTTTGCAAAGCTAACACACAGGCCTTTGGCAGTCTATGATTAGCCCCGAAACCAGCCATTAAAACACACCCGCCTGTGAGGCTTTCAAGTGCAAGGCAAACAGTGCGTTTCCTTGCGATAACGTGGCTGAGAGGGCGAGATGGGAGTGTGGCGATGGCCGGCTCCTATGGGGTAATGATAAAGAAGGGATCTAAATAAGGAAATGACGTGGTTTATCATTAGGGAAACATCTGCTGCTCAGCACGACGGCTGGAACGGCCCAGGGAGCGCAAACATAGCAAGGACCAGGAGGACCCCCACCCCAGGAGGGGGAGAGAGAGACGGAACCTGTTCACAGCAGTAGTTACAGTTTAAACTTCATATGGCACATGCATCTTGGCATTCTTTACGAGAAACATGAGACATCCGTGACAGTAAGGAGAAAAAAAAGCATTCATTGTAGAGTTGCAATTATCAGTATGGCATCAAACTGTAGGCAACTTACATTTTTTAAATTACATTCATATTTAGTCATTTAGCCGACGCTTTTATCCAAAGCAAGTTGAAAGCTAGGTAACAATGCAAGGAAATAGCCAAGACATCAGAAATAAAAGTGCCTAGAGAAAGTTGTTTAATTGCCAGATTGATATCTGAAATGAGCTGAGAAACGACATAATGAATGACACGATCCTCATTTCATCCACATCTGTGATGGTCGTTTGATTGAATTGATGTGAAACAGCTCACTTGCCCCAGGAAATGAAGAGTCACTTTAAATTAGGAGCTGAATGATGGGAATTGCTGAACCTTGGGGCTCATATATCTCTAATCAGGTCATTATTATTATTATTATAACCTTTATTTAACCAGGAGAGATATGTACATACTATGACTGGAATTATTTTAAGCGGTTACTCAAAATACTACTAGAAATGCCTGAAGAGCTCTACAGGGTAACTGTAGTCATAAAACCCTGTTTCAAATGACTGTACTCCACACAACATGAGATTAAACAATTGTTGTTTGGTATGGATTACTCATACATTTGCAGTAGCTGAAAACTGTGGTCAATACATCGAACAGAAGCTTGCTTGTTACTTGTTGACCAACCATTTTCTTTTATTATTCGTTCGCCATACAATAGAAATTGCATAAACTTGTGTAAAGATTATAGTTTTAGAAAGAATAACAAATCTATGCCACACCCACCCTATCCCACGTGCATTCTGATTTATTTAGCTAATCAAATATGTGTGTTCAAAAAGTGCCAGTGCTAACCTTGAGAGAGCTTTAAGAGAAATAAATATGAAATCATAGTCAATGTATTAAACTAACAACTAGCATATATATATATATACATAATACTGGATACAAAAAAGATATTCATTAGACTTTTGTAGTACTGCACAACAAGTTTACATCTACTACTTTTAGGGTTTTAAAATTGCACGTAAGATAAGACGCACAGTGAATGAGAATGAGATGCACAGTGCTTATAGAAATCAATCACAAAAGAACGTCCTCTCTCAAAAGGAGTCAGACAAGAGGTTTAACATTTTGTATAATGACATATCAATACCACAACCTCCAAGAATGTTTAAAAATAAAACCTCTTTTGAAGCTCCGAAGGCAGGGCAAAAATAGATACTTTTCAAATCTGCATTTGACAAATCTGTGTGCCTTTTCTTTTCCTGTTGCCTGACTACAGCTGCCGTTTTATGCAGATTTATGAGCTCAATGTCGAACGGCAGTCGAGCAGCGTCACAAACACACACGCACACACACACGCACGGGAAGTCAGCTGTTAGGGCACAACAAATCTGCATCCGATTGCTTTCACTGGTGCTGTCGGAAGAGCAAGATGCAATCTCCCTGGCAGATAAACAGGGTCGACCGATTATTGGTATTTTCTCCTTTGGTAAACGAACGTTAGTGCTTGCCTCCATCGTTCATCTTGAGTGGACCAGTGACCTGGGCGCCATGTTTAGCAACGCTTTTTTTTTTTTTTTTTGTGCATAAGACAGGACAAACAATGCCACAAAGAGAACGGAAAGGATTTCTACCTAGGATGTGGTTGAGCTGATCCAGGTAGTGCTTCCCAGGGAAAATGGGCCGGT
Source organism: Sprattus sprattus (assembly GCF_963457725.1). Classification (NCBI taxonomy): domain Eukaryota; kingdom Metazoa; phylum Chordata; class Actinopteri; order Clupeiformes; family Clupeidae; genus Sprattus; species Sprattus sprattus. The sequence continues at coordinate 15,559,859 of NC_137913.1, read as the reverse complement.
TGGACAACATCTCAGCCAGGATGCAACCCACGGACCAGATGTCAATGGATTTAGTGTAGCCCTGCAAAGAACGAGAGAGTACGAATGAGTCACAAATAAAATAAATAAATTAAAAAAGACTTGGCAGCGCTCTGAACCCTTTCTATATACAGGCTCATTGTGTGTGTGAATGCGTATGCGTATGTGTGTGTGTGTGTGTGTGTGTGCATATTTGTGTGTTAGTGAAGGAGTGAAAGAGCAAGCATACCAAAAATGTCAGAGGAAAGTGGGACACCAAACAGTCCACGATGAGTCAACACTCATTTTCTGAGGCAAAGTGCTGACCAGATTACAGGAATGCTCCAGTGCACCAGCAGCAACTCCACATTGATCCCTTGCCATTTCAACCCACTTTCGGGTCCTTTTCAGAGACTGAAGGGTTTTTAGAGACCCAAACCTAGGTAGAGTGATCCCAGCCTAACAGTGTGTGTGAGTGTGTGTGTGTGTGTGTGTGTGTGTGGGTGTGTGTTTCTAATCCACACTGATTAGCTTAAAGCCAGACTGTTTTTGTGTTGCCTTTTTTTTCATAACTCAAGGCTGTAAATAAAAGCTCTGTAATTATACTGTGTGCTGCCTAAGGCAAAAATCAGTTATGCATTGATCTGGTTCCCTAGGGGGCCGCCGGCACCGCCATCCCTCACAATCTATCAGCTGCTTTTCACAAGGGGAACGTGGCGCCACAGAGCACTCCTCCCAACCAGACGAGTGTGTTGGCAACCGCCAACGCGTGTTTGAGCGTCACGATGGAAGTGTGTCAGAGTAGAGTGTGTGTTTGTGTGTTTGTGTGTGTGTGTGTGTGTGTGTGTGCATTCATGCGGACTCCTGCAAGTGTCTGCATGTGAGCGAGCCTGTCTGAGCAGTCATGAGGGAGAGTGTGTGTGTGTGTGTGTGTGTGTGTGTGTGTGTGTGTGTGTTGATGCATGGGGCTCACCTTTGAGTTGAGCATGATCTCGGGTGCCCGATACCAGCGCGTGGCCACGTACTCCGTCAGAAAGCCAGTGTGGTCGTGGTCCGGGTCTGCCACGCGGGCCAATCCAAAGTCACAGATCTTTAAACACACAGAGCAGCTGTCAATCAACAACCAATCAGCAACAGGAGCCACAGAACGATACATACTATAATCAAGGCTTCTTCTAGACATCCTCGTACATATGAAGTCAGTGTGATGACAAATGCGATGATATCACAAGATGCAAGCCTTAATAATGTTTTTGGTTTTGGTATGACCCCATCATAATCTGTGTTTGAATTTAGCAACTAACCAACCATCACATGGGAGTGGTGTTACCTCAAAGGTAACGAGAGGAAGGGTCAACCTCAAAAACTCATATGATACGTTCGTCTCCCGCACTGCCCTTCAGTGGCTTCCTTGTACTTTTGCGAATGCAATTAAAAAAAACAGTGCTGCAATTCTAACCACACAAAATCTCCCCTGAAAAATGCTGAGGTTTAATCAGATGGTGAAGTGGCAGTTCTCAGATGATACAAACACACACACTTATGCCATCAGAATCACTGCTGTGTGTGACTGCAAATGTTACGTAGGCTAAGCAGTGTGCGCACATCTGCACTCTCCTTTGTTATAGAAATACATAATAAAGACCAAAGTCAGCAATTGCAAGGAAACTAATAGCTCTGGATAACAACAGATTATGGGGTCTGATCTTATTGTTGCTGCTGCGGCAAGGTATTGTGGGGCGGTATTATCTCCTTTCCTTTTGTAAAGTGTACCAGTGTACCCTAGGCTAGTAGAAGATACGAAAGGAAGCATGGAAGCACCTTTCCTATACGTTTAGAGCATTTAACCAGCTCTCATCATGGCAGCCACACAGAAAAGCCTAACCCAAAGGAGTCATGGACTTATCTTTCATTAAGAAGAAGCATCCATCAACCCACCCATCCATACATGCATTTTGTGACTAAAAAGCAGGTTTGGAGAACTTCGCTCAAGCAGCCAGTGACGTTGCTGAAAGCGCCCTACTTCTTCAGTCCAGGTTATAAAATACATTGATTGTAAACAGGTTGTGTAAGAGCAGCGCTCTTGAAGCTCAAATGGTGGGGCCAGGATCCCCAAGGCCAGGGGCTTAATGCTAAAGTTAGATTTTAATGCCCATTTATGCAATCCACATCTCAGTGGGTTTAAAACTCACTCACTCAACCAGGACCTCATACTAAGCACAATTTATATAATGGAATTCGTTTAATTTCAGCAGTCACATTATTCTCAATAACTACTGCAGCTGCACCTTTGATAGAAAGAAGGAACACAATTCTTCAGAAAGAGATGTTGCCATCAAGCAGTGCCGCACGTATAGCCATTCCAACACAATGCTGAAATACGCTGCATACACAAAGCAAAAGCCACTTCCTTCCAAGGTCTTAAAACACATGCCTGTCCCATCCGTGCATGTGCTGCCAGAGATGGCTTAGAGCTGTATGCAACCTTGAAGCCATTCTGCTCTGCTCAGTCCAATAGTTTAGTGCTCTGCTCTACTGCAACCATGCTGCTGTCAATTCGTCGAAAAAGGTTGAGAACAACTGACACCAGAGACTGGTCAAGTGGTTCAAGAAGATCTTCTAAAGATGTTCTAAAGCTCAACATCAGCACATCAGCTCCACCAACATCTCCCAACTGGCCATCTTCTTCCAGTCAGTACCCCTTTGTGTTCCCCCCATAACAGCATACCTTCAGATCGCAGGTAGTGTTGAGGAGAAGGTTGGAGGGTTTAAGGTCGCGGTGGAGCACGTTGGCGGAGTGGATGTACTTGAGCCCTCGGAGGATCTGGTACAGGAAGTAGCAAATGTGGTCGTTGCTCAGGTGTTGGGTCTTCAGCAGCTTGTACAGGTCCGTCTCCATCAGATCTTGTACGATGTAGCTGGGACGTCCTCATCAAGGAGGTCATCACTACATAAGTAGCTCTTAAATAATTCATACTTTATACTTATTTTAATACAGATTATACATGAATGTATAAGTAATGTAATGTGCTATCTATCAAGATGCTTATGAAAGAAAAGCATGATAATTAAAGTTTGTGTGGTGCTGTGTGTGCAAGCGTTGCCCCCTTGGGAATCATCGACTTAAAATTGAACGATTTAATCAATCATCGTCAAAAGGATACACATCTTTCATCGTGTCGATGGTGGGTGCTCGGATGATGTCGTTGATGCCAATGATGTTCTCATGTTTGAAGCGCAGCAGGATCTTGATCTCGCGGAGGGTGCGTTGGCAGTAGGTCTGGTGCTCGAAGGGGCTGATCTTCTTGATGGCCACTCGCACCTTGTTCTCCCGGCAGTATGCAGAGCTGTGTGGGGTGGTGGGGGGGAGAGAAAGAGATGCATGTTAGCTAGCGTTTGCCATTTTGACACACCCTACTTAAGCAGGTGAGGATTGACAACAGACGACGACGACACTGCTTTACAAATGACACTGAGAAAGTAAAGGCCTTGCTGTGTTTTTCTAAAAGCAGAAGGAAACACACAAGCTTGCACAGTTTTGTACACTGGAGCATCTCAGAAAAGACAAGAGGGTACAGAGCAAGTTACATGGACCTGCTCTGATCTTGACAGCAAATACTGCTCAAAGTGTGTCAGTCACACGAACAGCAAACCAACCGCTGACCTTCAGTCTCTTATCTTCTCTACAGCCCCCTCCACACACACACACAGACACACACACTCACCCTCCACACACAGACACACACACACACACACCATCTCTATCCCTCTTGATGGAGTGTGGGGGCGGACGGCGTTCTCTAGCCTGCGGCTCGAGCGTCAAGCTTTGCCAGCTCCAGCGCGCTCTTGCACAGGCCAGGTGCCAAGAGAGAGGACCACCACCCGAGAGCAGGCGGTTATGAAATCCCACCGCAGAATGGGTTCTGCTAGCGCTGTTATTAGCAATGTAACTAACGCACCGGTCAAGGTACCGCCAGTGCAGTGGAGACTGTTTATTTGGCATTTTGGAGGTGAGGGAGTTGTTGGAGGGGGGACTAATGTTGTCAAAGCGCACGCACGGACCCGTGTGAGATTTTCAGCATTCCAAGGACTTTGTAAACCAAGTGCTGGATTAATGACGGAGGTCAGTTAAGAGATGTTGTCCAGTGAACATGGAGAACATCAAACAAACACTGATGTGTGTGTGTGTGTTTGTGTAAGGGGGGGGAGAGAGAGAGAGAGAGAGAGAGAGAGAGATTGTTTCCACGGAGACGGACTACAAGACTTTACATATATTGCGGCAAGCAAGGCTGGTTATGCAACAGGCTGTTGCCATGACGACCTGGCCAAGTGAGTAGAGGAAGGCGCTCGCACTGCCATGATTGAGCTTCTACAGAGCGAGCGCGCTGACAATCTCTGATACCCTTGAGGCAGCGCAAGCACAAGAACACACTGAAAAAAAAGGTGAACAAAAATAAGAACACTTGTATTTTCATACCGCTAGAAATACAGTTTTCCCTTCTCTGCAATGCCCTTACGCAAACAAGGCATTAAGTCAGAGAAAGACTGGGGGATGAGGGAAAAAACAAGCTACTTCGACGATCCAATGAAAACTGGCACATAATGGAGTCTAGGATGAAACTGTGGTGGAAAGAGCTTGCTAACCTCACTGCCCTACACGAGCGCAGAGATGAAAAGTTGGGGACTGTTAAGACACCTTTGTCAAGGGGAGAGGCGCTGGAAGCTTAAAGAAGCCATGGAGCGAGTGCCAATCATTTGGGCAACGGAGGAGAGAAGAGGAGAGGATGGCAATGTGCCTGGCTCTGCCAACAGGATGGTACAAATGCACACTGCTCACTTGTTTTCAAAAGGGATGGATGGAGAGAGAGAGAGAGAGAAAGACACCAGATAATGAAGTTAGATGACTCAGCTTGAATAGTTCGGCACAGATTGCTATAGTATCAGGGCATCAGTTTGCCATTTCCTGGTGACTAATATGATCACATTACGATTCCTGTCTTTGCGACGATACCTGTACTCTAGAGACAGTGGTTTCAATCACGATCCACGAGAGAAAAAAACAAAGCAACTGCGCCAAAGGAGCCTCCCATGGGAGGACATCCACTTATGAGGTCAGGTGACTGTACTGGTTAAAGCCTCAAACAATGCAAATGCGTGGCAATGCTGACTGCTGTAGTGAAAGTACCTTCTGAACACGCATTAACACACTCCTCCTCACAACAAAGCACTGCTCCATATCCAACTCATGAGGTAACTTTACACTTACATATTTACACCTAAACCAACCTACACACACAGCATATGGCAATGACTGCTTTAGCAATAGTACTACTCTCTCATACACACACACACAAACACACACCTCAGAGCTCTTCCTCGCCATCACAACCAGATTGAGTCGAGTGTGGGGCCACTGACGTCAGCCATGGACAGGTTGCCTTGGTGACTGCCATTGGGGCAGAGTTTGGCAGGGCAGCAGACCCTGGACAGAGCGCGAGTACCGGTGGCATGCGAGAAGTGGTGCTGGGGACAGGGTCACCAGAGCGGAGGTCAGGGACTGAACTGGGTAGCCGGGTTTAATAAGAGCTGTATGAACACTCCCCTTTGCTTTAATGCCAGCAGAACCAAAGTGTGTCCCGACACTCTGCCAAAACTGCCATGACATCAGTTTTCTCACCAGGAGGAAGAGGAATGGAGGTTTGGGTGGGGGCATTGACTGCGTCAGTGTGCTGGCCTTCACCCTGTCAGAATCAGACTCCACTCCCAAATGTTTCCTGTCTGTGACCACCAGCAGCCTTGAAAGCCTACATTGCTGTCTGGCATTTGATGTAGGCCACTTCAAAGTGAGCCAGCCAGCGTTCTGAGGGAACCTTTCTCATAAAAGCAGCCAACATTTACCTCAGATAAAGATCATCCTCAAAAAGTAAGTAGGGTGTATTAAAAACCAAAACAAACTAAAAAAGGCAACAAAAAGCCTCAGGAGACAAAATGTCAGAAAATATTTATCACAAATTTGTTTGACACTCAAGCATAACAGAACTGAAGTATGTTTACAGACTAAATAATTTGGTTAACAAAAGCAGTGCACGGCTATATATATTTGTCTGGCAAATTAGCAGATAGTCAAAGCTGCTTTGTGTGTATCCAGTCATCGTGTCTATGTCAGAACAGAATATTAGCAAAATATAGGTTTGTACACTGGCAAATCTGCATGGTCTATATGAAACTTGAAAGTACAATAGGCAAAGCATTTTTTTTACCAAGTTAAATGTAGAATTCATTAAGGCCATTTTGGGTTGTTTGACCAATTACAGTTTTATTTCCATTGTATTATTATTATGTGGATTAAATTGACTTGTTAGACAAGTTAATTTGCTCCTAGCACAATTGTGATACCCGTACCCAGAAAAAGGGGCCAAGTCTTCCATTTCCTTAATGTTCCTCAACTGACAGTTTAAACCCTGAAACTTCACATCATTTCTCATTTGCTTATACCTGCATATGGCAGTCAATGCTTTCCCGCTCCAGTCAGTCAACAGGTTTCATACATGTTAAAAGGGAAGGTAGGATAAGCCATAGGCTAATGGGCGCAACATAACAAGGCGGCCATTGTCTCCCGGAGTTCAATGTGCTCTCTCCTTATCCTGAGCTGGTGATTGTGCTGATAAGGACATTCTGTTTCGAGTGGAGTGCGAGTTGTCCCAAACAACACTCTTTCTGGTGCCATGTATACTCTGAAGCGAGGCTATTCACTAGCCTTTGACCACTGGCTAGATTAGGAGCCAAATCATTTGGATAACCTCATTTGCACCAACAGGCACAGCCCATCTAGATGACCCTGATGTCTCCATGATCTGACCATGGTATCCACCATTTATAAAGGTATGCGTAAGAAAACGAATAGGTTAAACAACTCTCCCACTTTACACAGGTTTAAACCTCAGCTTGTCCAACACTCAAGTGATGATTCCTGACCCAGACATGACCAAATTCATCATAGCAGATGATGGTCCAGGACCTGTCCTACATTGGGAGCCTGATAAATCACAAACATGACCACATCACCACATCCACACTAGTTACTGAACAGAGAACTCTAACATATGTGCTAATGTTGTGCGCATTTAATCATATTCAACGCAGTCTGCAAAGCAACATTGGAAAACTTAGCATCTTAACAAATTCTGCCTTTAAAGTGCTGTGTATAAAAAAAACAATAAGCAGGGCTTGCAAAATTGCTAGCCTGAAGTCCCAGAACAAGTTTTTCCGTCAGGCTACCTAACTGTGACCACACCCTATCAGACTAAGGAAATAAAGTTAAATAAAAAAAGAATTTCAAATAAAAAGGCTACAGTACGAAATCATCTTCAGGATGAGCGCAATATGTTATTTTTAATTTCAGGTGAATAAATAACAGAACGTCAATGTATAGCATGTAGGGTATAAGCCTATTTGCTTTAGTTGTTTGCTTGTGTGTTGCTTTTTTGTGTTATTTGTTTATATTGTTTCTTAATTAAGACACACATTTTTATAAGCAAAATAACAAAGTGGGCTTTTGCTTTTGTGTGTGTGTGTGTGTGTGTGTGTGTGTGTGTGTGTGTGTGTGTGTGTGTGTGTGTGCAAAAATAGGAAAATGACAGATCTTCAGGATTATTTGGCGATCTCAAACCAAGATCACTCAAAGCAAACCAACCCAATGGTCACAGTGCTGCTCTTCAGATATGGCATTTAGGATTCCTGTATCCGAGATAATAAGATGGACACTAGCAGGAGATTAAGCACATGTATGGTTAGCTAAGGATGTCCTACTTATAGTGTAGTGTCGACAGGTGTAGGCGTACCCTTCAGGTGCCACTAGCGCTCAAATGGGCAGGATGACTATTAGACAAGGGGAAGGTGTGTCAACATTCTCTATATTAATGGCAAAATCTCTGGGATTTTACGAAGACAACAATCTTAAAAACGTTTCCATTCTACCCAGCAAGAAACCCTCAGATGCAAAACCCAACCCAAAACTCAACCGTTACCATGGGCAGGCTACGTCTTGTTTCTCTATCTACACTTGTGGCTTTCGATGCAACACTGTACTGGTTCCCTCTGCTTGTTGCATCACTGTAAGGTCTGGGGTGAAAGGCAAATGATGTGGATTGTGGCCGTCAGGACTCACAGGGTCACAAAGGAGGTAGTGACCAAAGAGGTTGTTACCAATTCACCCAAACAGACCAGATCCACTGTGGAAAATGCAGCAGTTGCCCAGTTTTGCACATTTAGGGATTATCTTTCCCTGGGGGAGCCAAGAGTGTACACTAAGTAAAGCAATTTGAAACCCATGTTTCCTGGGATAGACGCTGCTTGGAAAATTCTGCCCTTAGCCAACAGTCACGACATTGCTACACAAGAAAAACTATCAAAAAACAAACAAACAAAAAGAAAAAACTTTCACTTCTTTCACAAAAAACGTTCACTTCCTCTTAATCCCACCCTTGCGATTGCAGACATGCTCTTTGTGCCAATTTTATCTACTTTTTTATGCAGATGTGCAACTTCAGACCTCAGTCACTGATCCCTCTGATGGATTATCTCAGCACTTACACTCAACCAGGTTAAGTAAAGACGGATGGTGTGTCATGAGCTGATAACTTCTACACCTATTGTTCAGAATGCTACACGTTCCACTTGTCTGAGCATTTTTTTCCCCAGCTTCTTCTTTAACAGGATATTGAAACAAATGTGGGTTTGCAGATCGTCAGCTGAAGGATGGAAGCTCCAAGTGCATGGGAGAATGAGGGTCAGACTGGCAACAGCCAGGTGGTTTGGTAAATATCCTTTGATGTTTGGAAATCAAGAGATGCAAAGTTGTATAACCAATACGGATATATTACTAGGAGATATAAACAGGTCACAAAGGCAACTATTCACATGAATTTGCTGTCAACAGTATCATTCCTCAACTAATCTATACACATCTATTTAACCCCCCCCCCCCCTCTTTTGGTTTTGCCTACTGTCATATATCATACACCAGTGTCGCAGCCCTTGATTGTTTGTATGAGTGCAATATGTCTAGTTGACCTTGAGTGTGAAAAATGGTTTCTGGAACTAAATGTAGGCCTACATTTATACATTTTAAATCAAAATCAAGTAGCGCCGTGCATAGCTTTAACTCGAGAGGGGAGAAATGAGCAGTGGCGTGCATCTCAAAGCATCCTGTTCAGCTTTCGCATCGGCACCCACGCTACTGTGGTGTAGAACAGGGCTTGCTGACATCCTGTTGCTCTTACACGGCTGTCTTATTTTTCGCAGTAACTGTTCTAAAATCTCTCACGATCTGGACCATATAATATATGTCTAGGCTACGTACAATTGTCTCCAAATTACATAATGCATTCTTTTGATATGATGCACCTAATGACAGGGTAGCTTTTGCTTGTGTACATTAGCATTGGTGTAACGTGTTATGATTTTTCAAATTAAATCTAAGCGTAGCGAACCTTAATATATTAAAAAAAAACCGCAATATTGGGTGTTTTCGACGTTATCGAGAGCAAACAACGTGCATGACACAGGCTCCAACACTGGAAGGCAGATTTCGACATTCTGCAACCAAGAATTCACTATGAAGAACAACTTGTTGAGGATACAGCGGCTGCCCGTTAGGATTCACAGATCAACTCAAATTGGCATGTTATGAAAAGCTTTACAGCGCCAAACGACCTAGCTACAACAGTAATTTGAAAAGAAGACTGATTATGTACACTATTCTGCATGGTTCCACAGATTGGCTTACTTACTTACCATCAAGCAACCCATAACTGAGCCATCCGACCACATATCAACAAGTAACTTGGTGCTTATATTCGCACTCCACCCCTGAATTGGCAGGAAGGCCACATCACAAGTACTAACATCTCCATCTAGCCATTTTACTATCCACTGGGTAGGGTGACGGAGTAAACAGTAGCGAACGTTAAGTCGAGGCTACCTTGTAGCGTTGTCATTTCAAGGGGTTTCAGAGTTGGGCATGATAAATTACTATCTCCGAAGTACATATACATGTAGCACAACTTAGCTAACGTAGCCTTAAATAAGTTTCCGAACTAGTCAATTTACTAAAACAAACGAAGTCTTAACAGTGTTCCGCAGAATATCAAGGATACGTAAGATGTAACTTACCAGACCATCCCGTAGGCACCTTCTCCGATGTAAGACAAGTTACTGTAGCGGGGGCCGACATCGAAGGCCTGCCCACGGACCAACTCGGCCCCGGATACGGAGCTGAGTCCGCCGCCTGGAGGGCCAGATACCGCAGCTGTCGCCATTGTTGAATCTGAGCTGCCTTCGATAGCTCCCAACGTTCAGTAATAAAAGATCAAAATCTTAATTTAGACTCGGCTACGGATGAAACAGATCATGTAAAAGACAGACTTATCTCAATATAGTCAATGCCGAGAAAAAATGGCAATGCATGCATAAAACGGTTGCTAAAATATTGCGATACAGTATGAGTAACGTGCACTTGCGCTTGATGCCGTGTAGCCACTCAGACTGCAACGGAGTCAAGCATCAAATGTTGCTGCAGGAAATAACCTAACCGGGAGGGGGAGATCACGTGGACAGTGAAGAAACATTCCGTTATATCGCGAGAGTTGGCTTGTGTTGGTTAAATACATTGGGTTTCAAGCTGTTTGTCAAAACTGTTCTAATACACACAAAAATACAGATTCATTAAATAAAGCTGGCTTAACGGGCTAATACTTACTTAATATATGTACACACTACCATTTCGGTATGCAACCCGTTATTATGTTATTATTAAAATGGAACTCAAAAGTAGATCGGAAAAAATACTTTACAGGTGTTCCGGCATGTTCTTGTATAGCTTCTGTAGTGAATCAATCAAATCAAACTGTCAAATGTTCTTCATTTTATAAATCCAGCATTCAGAAGAGTAAATGTATGTCATCAATTATTTCTTCTCACAGTTAATCAAACGTGTTCACATTTATACTTGAAGAAAGGGTGGGCACTGGTTCAACTAATTGTTTTTATTTAAAGAATAATTGGTTTGTTTGTTTTAATGCAACTTATTCCCAGTGTTAATATTACTTAATCATCAGTGCCATGCCTGTGACAATTACCGAAACATAAGTAATTTAGTCACAACATAAAAGTACTCCTTAGTAAGTCAGACTTGGTCACACTTGCTGGAATGTCCTGATATCCAAGAATATTACATCAGAAATAGCAACACCCAAGACTTTCTCTTATAGGGAAACTACTGACACTTTTCAGAATTAGTTTGGGTATTTATTTGAATGAAGTATTACTTATGTTACATGTGTTGGCACAAGGAGCAGTGGCACTTTACAACTTGACCTCTTGTAATGAATCATGGGCAGAAGATACAAAACCGTATAAATTTCACATAAAAAAAATGAATTAAATCATGAAATCATTGTTATTCTGAATATAGTTATGCTAAAATGTAATACTGTAAAAATGCTCCAGGAAGTTTTAATACGGTAATAAAGTTTTGGCAGTTCACCTTGATCACTGACATGACACATGTTATGTACTAAGGTACAGTGTAACATCGTCAAAATGTACGTTAACAATAATTTCACACTTAATACAAAAACAAACCCACAACAATTGATGGTCCAGTAATAAATGGCAGCAACCTCATCACTGTGCCCTTCACTGATCATTAATGATATGGAAACATCCTTTCAAGCTCATCCTATTGACTCGTTGGGGTCACAAGGAAAGCTGTTTAAGTTAAGAAATGTTAAGAACGGGTGATTTAAGGCACCAATTGTGTGTGGTTTAGAAATGGAGACAAAGCAAGTAACAAAAATCTACACTAGACGGCACCCACAACTGAACAAAAATTAATTAGCACAAAATATCAAAGATCAACCGCCTGAAGGGTTGCACTCTTGTTTAAAACACAACATGCAGACAATTATATTTACAGGTCAACACACTCCAGACTTGCTGATGTTTGTGCCCTAGACATGGCAATAGGACAGCTTTACCCATGCATTCATTATTCATAGTAAAAGTATTTGAGAAAAACACAAGTGTGGACACCAACCTCTAGCAGATGAGCAACCTCAGCAACCACACAAAGCCACAAAACTGTGCCAAAAAGAAGACCACCGATGGTGCAAATGTTTCTATATGACGGGTGCCTACACAATTGATGCGGTATTTCTTTTTCTCCTCTTAAAAATGGTAGATGAGGACATGTGAAGGACATAATTTAAAAAGGTGACAACAAACACAAACTGCTGGCTCAGATGAGATGGGAGGGAGAGCTTGGGTTGGAACAATGAGGTCATGCCGCCTTTCCGTCAGCGCAGCCAGTGCCACAGTGGGAAATGCTGATTCAGAGGAGATGGAGGTCGTAGATTACCTCAATTACTGGCAATGATCTTAATCCCCCCCACCCCCGCACGTACATAGCCACACTAGACAGGGACCACATCAGAGAGAAAAGCTCAACATGCTTGACAGCTACACAGAAACGTCCTACGGCAAAGTCCTAGTGCAGAGAGCTCGAATTAAACAATTATCTGTGTCTGTGGTTAACAGTTAGTCACTTATACATTTCTATACATACAAACAGTTCGGCACTCAAGGTCTGGAAGAGAGAAAACCAAAAGGTCAGTGGTTCAACAAAAAGCAATCAATGCCCTTGGAACCGGGACTAAAACAACTTGATTAGTGATTAGTTGCACTAGATACTAAATTGTCCTAAGGGTCTCAGGTTAAGACCTCAAAACTACTGAAGGTACAGTTTAAAAACAGACAGATGACCACTAGAGTGAATTACACGAGAGGTAATGAAATAGTCCTTATTTCTAAATACAAAAAAAAGCACACTAATGTTTAAAGCATTGCAAAAGCAAAGCCAAACAGCATATTCCGCTCATACACAAGAAAAACCTTATGTAATAACATTGACTGAAACAGCAGTTCTTAGGAAGTTTGCCTCAGGAAAGCCAAGGTCACAGGGAAGGAAGGGGGGTTAGAGTCTGAGGTATTTTATTTCACTATATCAACACTCACAGTCCCCTCCCCTCACCTTCTTCCCTATGCTTCAAAACGCACAAGCTCTGGTCTATAAATAGCATTATCGCATTATAGCCTAGCTCCTGCTATATTAGCTACATGTCACAAGGCTTTCAAATATTCATGACATTTGAGCAGGCAGTAATATGAGACCCTAACCACAGGCCAACAGGCATCAGGACCTCAGACATCAGTCTGCCAGGAAAAGAGTCTGTTAAATACCCAACAAGTCATCCCTCTGGATGGTTTTCAGGTTATGACACTGTATAAATTATTTAAAAAGGCACCCTTTTGGAAGTACAAAGCACCCAAATGGAAAACAGTGGAGCAAAAAAGCTTACGGCGAATGAATACTGATACTGTATACTGATAAGAGTTTTATAAAATGCTCCTGAATAAGTCTGCATCGGGAAAAATTGGTGGGAGGTGGTCCTTAATGTAAGTGCTTGGCCTAACCCACCAAAATACTGAACATTGTAAATGCATTCCAATATTTGTGAATATAAAACAAAAGAGCCTGACTATGTACTGCTGTTGTTTTGATCACTCAAGCAGACAAGCTGTTGTGGGACATCACTGAAAGGTAAAGGGGTTCCATTCCTGTCCACTGGGAGGGAGCCAAGAGCCCTTGTGGAGAATTAAAGGAAACACAGAGAGAAATGAGAGCCGGCAGGGTGCAGCAGTAGCAGCATCTCCGCTGTGAGCTCCGCGCTCTTCCTTCCACGGCGGTGGGCCATCTCAGTTGTGACCTGGACTTGGTTGGTGGCCCTAGCCCTGTGCCGCTGCGGCTGCGCCGGCCTGCCCTGCGGAGCCCTGGTCTTGGAGCAGAAGCTGGTCGGGCTCCCGCAGGAACACCACCAGGACGGTGATGTTGTCGCTGGAGCCGGCCGTCTTGGCCTGGGCCACCAGCCGCTGGGCCACCTCCTCGCAGCCCCCCCGGCCCTCCATCTCCCTCAGGGCCTCCAGCACCAGGCCCGGCACCTCGGCCGGCCGCACCACGTCGAAGAAGCCGTCGCACGCCAGCAGGACGTAGTCCTCATCACCGGTCAGCTGCACGGACGAGCAGTCGGCCATGTTGGAGACATACGGCTTCTGGTCAAAATCGCCTAAATAACCAGAAGCAGAGGTTATTGCGGAAAAACCTGAGCTTAAAAAACCTCAGAAGATTTCATTGTTTAAATTGTATGCACATTGTATTTTCTTCACTGACAGAATACCAAACATGCCATGTTTCCCAAATCCTTTGTGCAACATTTCCTTTATAGTACTATCCAGTAAAATGTAATCACAATCTTCAGCCAAGGCTCTGCTGGGAAGTGACAATCAACACAAAAGCACCATCCCCATGATGCAAGTCACTGATGATGTATTGCAGTAACTGACATCATCCTTTTTCAGGATCTGATCAACTTACCGATGGCTCGGGAGACAGCGTAAGTCCCATTCACGCGCCAGCAACCCATGAAGGCAATACAGCCTCCCAGATTCTCAATCCTCTGCTTTTCATCCTGAACGAAATGGGACCAGCAAAATCAGCTCATCTGGTTCCTCATGATACTGAAGTTCCTATCCAAGATATGGTTCAGTTTTTCTAGTTCTTTGGCTCCCAAACCCACACTCATCGTATTCACAATGGTCTGGAATTCTGGAGTTCTGCTAGATTCAAAACGCGTTTGTTCAGCTAGAAGGCAGCAATCAGGGGAGCGTGTACAAAACGGATGGCACCCAGGCTAATTCAGGTACTGTTTCATTGGGGAATAAAATGCTAAACATGTCCTTTAACAGTTGACTGTTATTTTGTTGATGAGAAATGTTAATACACACCACACACACACACACACACACACACACACACACACACACACACACACACACACACACACACGTGTGTACAGTGTATATATATATATATATATATATATATATATATATATATACACATATATATATGTGTCTATATCTCTCTCTAAATATATACATATACACACACACACACACACACACACACACACACACACGTGTACAGTGTATATACAGCCGCGGAAAAAATTAAGAGACCACTTCAAAATTATCAGTTTCTCTGGTTTTACTATTTATTGGTATGTGTTAAAGTAAAATGTACATTTTAGCTTTATTCTATAACCTACTGGCAACATTCCTACCAAATTTCAAATAAAAATATTGTCATTTAGATCATTTATTTGCAGAAAAATGACAATTGGTCAAAATAGCAAAAATGATGCAGTGTCTTCAGATCTCGAATAATGCAAAGAAAACAAGCTCATATTCATTTTTAAACTACACAATACTAATGCTTACACTTAGGAAGAGTTCAGAAATCAATATTTGGTGGAATAACCTTGATTTAAAATCACAACTTTCATGTGTCTTGGCATGCTCTCCACCAGTCTTTCACATTGCCGTTGGGTGACTTTATGCTACTCCTGGCGCAAGAATTCAAGCAGCTCGGCTTCTTTTCATGGCTTGTGACCATCCATCTTCCTCTTGATCACATTTCAGAGGTTTTTTATGGGATTCAGGTCTCGAAATTGGGCTGGCCATGACAGGGTCCTGATCTGGTGATACTCCATCCACACCTTTACTGGCCTGGCTGTGTGGCATGGAGCATTGCCCTGCTGGAAAAAACACTTCTCAGAGTTGGGGAACATTGTCAGAGCAAAAGGAAGCAAGTTTTTCTTCCGGGACAACGTTGTACTTTGCCTGGCTGAGGTTTGTAAAAGACCATAAGGATTGAAAAAGCGGACTGGAGGTTCTTCTAAGTTCGTCTTCTCTGATGAGTCCGATTTCACAGTAAGTGCAAGACTCTCTGGCTTGTAGGCCTCTCCAGGTCTCCGTCTAACCATCAGACGACCATGTGTTGGGCAAAGCTGAAAATTGGACTCATCAGAGAAGACGAACTAGAAGACCCTCCAGTCCGCTTTTTTCAATCCTTATGGTCTTTTACAAACCTCAGCCAGGCAAAGTACAACGTTGTCCCGGAAGAAAAACTTGCTTCCTTTAGCTCTGACAATGTTCCCCAACTCTGAGAAATGTTTTGTCCAGCAGGGCAATGCTCCATGCCACACAGCCAGGCCAGTAAAGGTGTGGATGGAGTATCACCAGATCAGGACCCTGTCATGGCCAGCCCAATTTCGAGACCTGAATCCCATAAAAAAAACTCTGAAATGTGATCAAGAGGAAGATGGATGGTCACAAGCCATGAAAAGAAGCCGAGCTGCTTGAATTCTTGCGCCAGGAGTAGCATAAAGTCACCCAACGGCAATGTGAAAGACTTGTGGAGAGCATGCCAAGACACATGAAAGTTGTGATTTTAAATCAAGGTTATTCCACCAAATATTGATTTCTGAAGTCTTCCTAAGTTAAAGCATTAGTATTGTGTAGTTTAAAAATGAATATGAGCTTGTTTTCTTTGCATTATTCGAGATCTGAAGACACTGCATCATTTTTGCTATTTTGACCAATTGTCATTTTTCTGCAAATAAATGATCTAAATGACAATATTTTTATTTGAAATTTGGTAGGAATGTTGCCAGTAGGTTATAGAATAAAACTAAAATGTACATTTTACTTTAACACATACCAATAAATAGTAAAACCAGAGAAACTGATATTTTTGAAGTGGTCTCTTAATTTTTTCCGCGGCTGTATATATATGTGTGTCTACATCTCTCTCTAAATATATACATATACACACACACACACACACACACACACACACACACACACACACACACACACACACACACGTGTGTACAGTGTATATATATATATATATATATATATATATATATATATATATGTGTCTATATCTCTCTCTTAATATATACATCTACACACACACACACACACACACACACACACACACACACACACACACACACACACACACACACACACACACACACACACACACACACACACACACACACACACACACACACACACACACACACACACACACACACACACACACACACACACACACACACACACACACACACACACACACACACACACAGTATACTAATGCTAAGGACAATCACCCACCTCTCTTTCTGGCTTGTGGGGGTCCATCAAAATCACCGGCTCCCCCTGCCTGACCAGCATGGCCTGAGAGTCTCCAAGCCAGGACGCATGCAGCCAGTCCCCAGCCAGCAACACCACTATAGCTGTGCTGCCACTTCGCAGGCGCTACAGGAAACA
This sequence comes from Sprattus sprattus, assembly GCF_963457725.1. Lineage (NCBI taxonomy): Eukaryota > Metazoa > Chordata > Actinopteri > Clupeiformes > Clupeidae > Sprattus > Sprattus sprattus. The sequence goes on along the minus strand of NC_137913.1, from coordinate 15,542,561 downwards.
CAACAGACACACACACCAATATAGGCTCAAACCTTAATCAATGAAGCTGGCCTTCTCAATTACCCAGGAGGATGCTGATGTTTGTTCGCTAACCTCTCTCTTGGCCTTAACCTTGAACATGCCATCGACATGGGTGAAGGCAGCTTTGAATGCAGCAGCTGTGTCTTTCACCAAGTCCTCTTGTTGGCTTAGAACAACGTGAAGGTGGGTGGCTGCGAACGTGGCGGCATCTCCGCCTCCGTGTCCATCAAAGACAGCATAGTACTGCCTGTCCACACCGTCCTGTCATGAGACAACAACAGTGTACAGTGTACATTAGTTTAAACAAAGACATGCAAAGCCTCATACGTTCAGTGGCTTATATGTTAAAGATTGTGTAAGCTTTGTCCGAACTGTTTGTTATTTGCCGGAAAACAAACACAAGGAACATTTATCCATGTGTGACCGGACACTAAAACACTGTGTCCTGATCAAGCATCACAGAACCCACAGATAGCATTCAAGTCTTGAGCAGACGAACTAGGGCCACACTGTGGAAAGGGTGGACGACATTTTGACAGCAATCCATCACCTGTATGCCAAGAAGCCGGTTGAAGTCGGCTACGGTCACGTGCCGGTCCTCCATCTTCCTGCGGGTGTTGCGGATGGCGTGGACACAGCATCGGCTGAAGCGCGTGGAGGCCCTCGGGGCCGCGGGCAGCTGCTGCCTCCAGGAGGCCGCCACCTCTCGGAGCTTGTTGAGGAACAGGTGCTGCAGACCCTCACACTCCAGCACTGCGGGACAGAGAGGACAGGACAGGCTGAATAAGAGCTGGGAGAAAAACATGTTTTTCAGCAGTAATACCCTTTTCGGCAAGCGCACACACAGTTCAGCAATTGCACCGTCCTTCGTTTTCATTATGAAGCAGAAATAGCCACGTTATACAGATACAAGTATGACAGTACAGCAGGAAGGTGGGTCTGAGTCTGGTTTGTATAATTTCTACACATTCTTTTCCAGCTCCCTCTTGTCTCCTACTGAATTCCTGGTGACCTCTAGCCCTAGAAATGTATGCCAATCACTGTCCTTGATCACTAGATCCACTATTTCTATATTCTATCTAATTAGGTCTTTCATACCATCCTTGTTCTTGATTGGTAAATCTAGTTGTGACCATTCACTCTGGTCATTCCTACATTTCAGGCTTATTTTCTTATCTGTGTGCTCCTAATTGAATTTTAGTAAAAGAAATAAACTACCACAAAACTTGAACTTGAGAACAAAATACCCTAAACCTCTCCAATTGCAAGGTAATCATCTGAACACTAGAGGGAAGGCTTTCCTCTATGATTAACAAACCAGTAAATCATCTGGCCACCAATCCTTCACATCACATTCATGCTATTCTCCACAGAGGAGCCAGTGAAGAGAGAAGGGTTTTATTTATATTAAGCTCCAGATAACACCACTGTATGTGTGAAAAAAACAGTGAGAGAATGCTTTCAATCCGCAAAACATGACCAACATTGCAGAAATGGTGAACAAATTTCCCTTGCACACACCATATTAAAGGTGCAGTCGTTGATACAAATCCATTACACTCTTTGTCGAATTCAGCAAAATTCTCCTCATGGTCCTTTGACTGGCAAAAAAATTCTGGTGTTCCTGTACAGTCCTGGCTCTGTAGATCCGGTACAAACAAAGTGGCTCGGACCAAGCTGTACACTCTTCCTGCTAGTCGACACATTGCTTCAGCAGCATGTAAGAAAGCGGTGTAATTTGATTGGCTGTTAAGCTCAAATATCAATGACCTTTCACCACAAACGAGGACCCCACCTTTAAGTACGACTACAACGCGGTCACACATGGCCTGTAAACAGTTTAGGGTGCACCTCAGAAGGACATTCTGTTTCTGGTTCAACAGGCAAGTTAGCACAGTCAGTGGCATTGGGAATAACTCACAGATGACCGGCGGTTGGTCCTCCTCTTGCTGCTGCTCGGTCTCCGCTGCTAGCTGAAAAGGCGTGAGGTCGCTCTTCATCAGCTCCGACACTGCAGCCTGACACAGGGCCACACTTACAGATGGAGGGGCCTCCCTACAACACAACAAACTGGCTTGAATCATAACGCTTTTTAAAGAACCTACGAAAATTCAGAGTTCTCCTGGTATTTTCACTAGAAAATGACTGTCATCTAAACTTAATTTATGGTTAGTGTATTTCAAATGTAAAATCGTCTCCATTTTTATTGTTGCAAATTCTTATGCACTTGTGGAAAATAACCAATAGCTGTTCTGTACCAAAATAAATTATATCAGCTCCGATTTCGCTTATTTTAAGGAACCATGACGAGGAATATATGCACTTCCATTAAGGGAAATAAAACAGAAATGGGTGCAGACAAACTTGTGTGTATTTGTTTGTTTGTGTGCTGCACAAGTGTGTGTACGTGTGAGTGAGTGTTTGTGTGTCTTCAAGCAAACTGGAAACGGGAACAGCAGGAAGTGAATGGAACAATGGTACTTTGGCCGACAGGAAGCCTGCCTTCACTGACAGACACATCCCCACTACTTAGAACGGCACATGGAATGACAAACCTATGCCTCCGTTCCTAAACATATTACCCACAATTCAACATGGGATGCGTAAACAATAACAGCTATTCATTATGGACACAACAGAGGGATTCAGAGGGACTGAAAGTCCTGTTCAATGCCTCATATTCATATTCATTCAATAACATATACAGTATCCAGCCTTTGAAGTTAGAAAATATAATTATCAGTGATGAACAAGTCCCTGTGGCTCTGTGCAGAAGTGTACATTCACTGGGATCCTCGCTGGGAGAAAGAAAACAACTCCCTTCCATGCCCGAGCATGAAACAGATAGGGTGGAGAAGATTGCATCTGCTTGGCTGGAATCTCAGGAATGCACCACATGGGAGCAGTGTATAATTAATTTGTTGCTTTTAACTTGCAGGCCTAGGTCAACTAAAATAGTCGTTTTCCCCCTGCAAAGCTAGGCCAATAACTGCACACACACACCCAGATAACATACATTGGAAAACTGTAAGATAATACTGAATGCGGTAAAGGTCATTATTAGGTAGGGTGTTGGTAGAAGTAGAATGTACTAGGAACTGAATCAGTGAGGGACTCTAAGACAGTGTGGTGCAATAAAGATTGAATCGCATTCTAACAAGACAAGTTCATACCCCTTTGGGGTGTATAGAAACCTACTCATGATTATGCAAACTAGTGTAAGAAACATGTGTGTACAGTGCTGCTTTCACAAGCACCTTGGCCACCCACCTGGATGCGAGTAGGCGGAGGCCGAGATCAAGGCTCTCCCCCCTGACCTCCTCATGGCTGACTTTGCGGCTCAGGGGGTTGACAGGAGGAGGGTTGTCTGGGCTGAACGGCTCCGGGAACTCCTTCAGAAACTTCTCCAGGAAGCACTGAGCCACGCCAGACTCAGCAGTACCCATCATGTACTCTTTGTCACCCCTCAAAAAGCAAGCTTTGGGCGACGCAGTATCATCCACAGAAAGTGACCCCCCCAATCCCTATTTCTATCGGTCACTGGTCAAGCAAATACTCGCAGTCAGTCAGCCCCTGTGAGTAGCAAAATTAGAAAAATGATGATTTGCTGTATAGGTGAAGAAAGTGGTTGTAAAAGAAGGTACGTAACAGTTACGTGCAACGTTGTTCTTCTACATAGAAAAGAGTGTCAATATTCTCAAAACATCAAAAGTTATTGACAGTGGAGTGAGAGAACGAAGTTTCTGGAAGTTCTTTAATGCGATCACAATTTGTTTTTGCTAATTACATCCAAATCAATTAGTAGGCCAATTTATCTGCTAATCATTCCTTACAGTTGTTATGAACTGTCAGCTAGTTGAAGAATTTAATGTCTTTACCCCACAGCAGACCAAATTAAATCGTAAACAAATTCAACGATAGCTAATAGTAGGTACATTCGTGTACGTGCAAGTGTAAGTATTGTATTTACATGAAAAGTGTTACATCAACATTCTAAACGATCAATAGTGCCCCCAATGTATCGTTGTTGCTTCCTACGATCCCGTCCTCTGCGGGATTGATTACACCAAGTTACTGTACACCAACACACAACAGTTTCCACTTAGGTTTCATGCTACATTCGTCGGTAGAAATGACATGTCTGACATGTTTTACTGCAATAAATAATTCGAAAAATTACCAACTCAGACAGTAACATGTTGCAGTTGGCCCTGCAGAAACTCAGGCGGTGTCTGATAGGCCTTTGAAAAGAAATGTTACGTTACCTAATGTTAATTTCTAACACCCTGGACAAAATGCTTTAAGCTGTTTAGATATAACTCTGTACCAGAAAAAAAGTGAGTGGTTATGATGACCACGCAGGGTTGTGTTTCATACCTTGGAGTCTTTTCTCTGTGAAGCAGGCACTCCCTTCGTGCACAACAGTTCAAAATCTCGAGACTCGCGTGGCTGTAGTGTGGCTTTAACACGCCCTTTCAGAGGCTAAACAAAAAGCTCGAACGTCACGGAAGTCACAACAGTTTGGCGGCGCTCACATCCTGTATATGATAGGCAGTGTCGTAAATTGTGAAGAACTGCTAATAAAACATGTGGGGTGAAGAGAAATCCATGGCGTTTGCACTATCCACTTCAATTGGAGATCGACTGAACAGTTGTCTGGCTTTTTGAGCTTTCAGACGGGACCACGCGACATGAAACAATTTCCCCCTAGTGGTTGACTCCAGAAATGATTTAACCCAATCATAAAAATAAAATGATACGCTGCTGAGATATATTTATACTGTGCATACGTTTCTTTTTCAGATATATAATCTGCCATGAGTTGTAAAATGTATTTATGAACTAAGCCTACACAAGTTATGACTCTTAAGAGCAGTGTTTTTCATAACATATGAAGTGAGAAGCTCGCAAGCACATTTGCAAATAGATAATGTATTTGTGGACCCTTTTCACATGATACTCTCTTCTTGTAAATCATCTACAGTAAATGTGAAATGGACTGGAGATGGAAAGTTGTGAGTGTTACTAACTAAATCTACCCTAGTTCTAGTAATGCTATACTAGTTTCTATCTTTGCTATCTATATGCAAGTCATTTCAAAACTAAAATGTTACCAGTTAAGAGGCCGTAGAGTCCGCAACTCTAAGACCATACACTTTTTACTTACCAAGGTTAGTCACTAAACCACATCCTTGGAATACCCCAAGGTTGGGATTTGGGAAACCGGGGTTTGAACAACACCCATAAACGATCCCAGCCAATCAACAGGGAGCTCTAGGAGCATTGAAGGAGGGGTGTAATTTGATAGGCTGTCAAATGTAGAACCTTTTGCAAAATCTAAACCAAATCGCAGACTGTACCTTTAATTCATCTGTAAAATAGAGTTGGCCTCAAAATAGAGCATAAAAATGAACAAATACAAAGTCCCACAAACACTATAACATGTCAGTCTAAAATTTTATTATTATTATTATTACTATAATTATCAAAAGACAGTATCAGAGACAAACACGTTTCTGTGCCAGCAGATTATTCAGAAACAATCTACACAAAGTATGCGGCGAGGGCAGCCATTTTGTCTTTGGGTTTTTTCGGGTTTCCTCTCCCACCCGGGCGACGACCCCTACCCCTTCCCCGCCCCCCTCTCCTTGCACCTCCGCCCCGGTGCATGGGGTGCCTCATGGTGGCATGCTTGAGCTCAACCAGATCCTGGAAGATGGCATCGCAGAACACGCAGCCCGTGTGCTGCGTCTCGCCGTCGGGCAGGGGGGTGCGCGTCTTATTGAAGTCCACGGCCACCAGCGAGGCCTCGCAAGCCTCGCAGCTGTCCGCAGCCACCTGCACTTTGTGGGCATGCTCGAAGAAATGCACCACCACGTTGCACTTGTTGCAGGCCATGCGCCACTTGGGGCCCGAGGTGGGATCGAACACCAGCACGCCATTCTCGCACTCCACGCACTGGCCAATGCCCAGCGAGTTCAGAGAGTGCTGGCAGGTGGGGTGGGTGCACTCGTTACAGCCCATACCTGCAAAAACAAACAGCAGCAGAATGATTACAGATGGCTGTTGTTCTTAAGGACCACCAGGTTGAATATTCTTCTTTTCTGTGGGGGGAAAAAAAGTCTTTTTCATAAAAATGATCTATTAAATGTGGTTACGGACAGAGGGACAGAAAAATAATAATGCAAGTTTCCAGGAACAGGGTTGGGTAATACTGACCAAAGTAAATAGTATGTCTGCGTGTGTGCATATGTATTAATTCATACAGAAACATATATACATATGCCTTGCTGACGCAGATCTGTACCTTTCTTCATATCCCTGAAGGGGGGGTTGCCGAAGCAATAAGGGCAGATGGGGTAGCTCTTCCCCCTCGAGCCGGAGGTCCAGAGCACCAGCTCAAAGTCATCCAACGGGCAGCGCAGCTCCTTGTACAGCTTGATGGCTCCGTTCTGGGGCAAGCTGTACGTGTCGTCGCATTGGGAGCAGTGCAACCGACTGGGCTTGGCCTGTAGGGGGAGACACAGCACAGGGCCAGTCAACAGAGATACCTGTGAAGGCCAGAATTAACTGCTTCACGAGGCTAGGATGAGCCGTGCTGCACTCTTAAAACGATATGCTGTGGTGGTGTTAAAAGAGGGTTTGCAACAGTTATGTGCAACATTGTTCTTCTACACAGAAAAGAGTGTCTATGTTCTCAAAACATTCAAAGTTTCTGGAAGTTCCTTAATGTGATCACAATTTGATTGTGCCAAAAATAGCTGTGCAAATGGGTGAATGAGACGGATTTGTGTGTTAAATTATTTAGGTTTTAAACAACCTTATAGCCTCTTGTTAGAGACAACATTATGTTGTTATCTTATAAAACAGTTCCTTGTGCATGTCAAACACACAAGATACATGTTAGCTGATATCATACTAAAACAATCTTATAACAAGAAATTGTGATTTATAATTTGCCAAAGAACATAATATTACCTACTTACTAACCAAGAGTGAGGTCATGCTGGGAATTATCAAACTGAGGCTTTAATGTATCGACATGGCATGACCAAACTGTCGAGGTTAGTAAGTTGTTTATTATTTGGCATTTTTTGCTCCTTTCATTTTGGAAATTAAAAGAAATGGTAAATGTAAATAGAAAACATGTTGTTTTGTTCAGCTCTCAAGACACAATGTGTTGCATAGCAAGGTGTTGCGTAGCAACTTCAGGTTACAATGACCAATAGAAAACGGACAACATGGCTCAGCTAAAATGGCTTTAATTTAAAGTGAAGTGATTCAAACTAGCCTGGATACCAGACCGAACCCCGCCCACAACATTTTTTGGTCAGGAAGTTCGGTCTGGCACTGCTCCGTTGGGGAGAAATTATGGTCAAGCCGAAGTGGATCTAGCCAATCAAATTGTCAGGGCGGGCTTTATACGATGATGGACAGATGACTTGAGTTGAATTAACGGTAGATTCGAAATCGTACCAAGATGGAGGCGTCACAGGAGCCTGTTAATGGGAAATATTTTATGTAAATTAAGCTATCTACACGACTTTTTTATGTCTACATTGACTCGGTTAGTTGTGTATGTGCAACACGAATGTTGCAGAGTATTGTAGGTCTTAACTGAAGCTCTCTAGACATTTATTGTTAGGTTATTGCTAACGCTCAGACCAAAAATCTATTGAAACACATAGTAGCTACCTAGCCTCGCTGCTAATAAGTTTAACGTGAACGCATATCTCACAGATATTGACAGTGCATTCATTTTGAAAGAGCAACATTTGTCGATCGAAAAGATGTTTTTTCCGTCCTTCCTACGGGATCCGGTAAAAGTTGAATGTATCAGATGGTTATACTACGCTGCTCTGATAGGTTCTAGGTATCCAATTGAGTGAAGGGGCATTTTCTTTCGTGGTTCGTTGAAACACGCCCCATAATCACAGCAATGGAGCAGTATCAGACTCATATTCTGACTAGAATTATGAGTATGACATCGTCAGGCTAGATTCAAACTATAGTTTCTAGTCTTCATCATCACTTTCAATAACAAATCTTCGCTTCTTCTGAATTTCTTCATAGCTGTTGATGTTTTCATTTTCATCTGGACAGTAAAACTCTGACTCAGGCTTTCGCTCATTTCAAAATTTTCGACAGAGGGCAATACAGATCCGTATTGATCGGTGAGGAGGGCAATACGCGGCATGACTACGCATAAGCCAATCAGAACGCTTGTACTGTTGATGCCATATAATAATACCCTCTTATTCTATATCCTCATATTAAATATTATCTATTAACTAATAATTTCCTTGTTTAATAAAATGAAAGTCTGGTGCAGAGGTGTATTCCACATGACCTTGGTGTTAAAACATGTCGCGACAATGACTCACATGGCTGCAGTGCAGGGGGATAGCCAGAAGCCTTTCCAGTCAATGAAAGAGACATTGACAGGGGGGAGAGAGAGAGAGAGAGAGAGAGAGAGAGAGAAAGCCATGCCTAAATGGTCATCTCATGATTAATTTATGACAAAGACTAATGCTTATGAGCATTTCAAGTGCACTGATGGGAACCTCTCTGGGTCCCTTATTTTGCTAAAAGCAGCCATGTGAAGGCCGCTGATGAGGGCTCGTCTCACGAAGGCAGGACCTACAAAGGCAGCAGATTGGGGGCAAATTTACATATGTCCGACGACCATGAGCGGCCACCTGACGTTGCGTCAGCACACAATTTAGCAATGCGCAGGGAATGGGAACGTGCGGAGGCAGATGCCGTGAGCATGGCACTGACCACAATTCACATGGCCACTGACACGTGCCTCCGTGAAGTCATTAAGTCACGGAGCCAATTACATCCAATCATCAGAACATTCAGATCAATCTTAGTCTTCGGGAAGTCGCTTAAACTCAGGTTCCTTGAGTTAAATTAAAGACTGAAAAAGGACACCTCCTACCTGACTATAAATGATCATATACATCAGTAAGTCAGAGGAGAGAGAATCTGTCTATGGTGACATAAAAGTGCAGATATAAACTAATTCTAACAAAATGCCTACTTACCGATGACATTGCTTCAGATGAATGACATTGCTTATTTAAAAGCCATTTCCTATGTTGATGTTTCATGTAGATGCTCATATGTGCTTTAGCTTATTGAAAAGCTTTTGCCTAGCAAGGGTTGAAATCTGACCTGGATGTATTTCATGAAACGATGGCACTTCCCACAGCGGGAGAGGGGCTTCCCAGTATCGGCGATGGGTGAGAAGGACACCTCCATTAATTCATCCATACCTGAATAAAAGAACAGTGAATGTCAACTTATATGGCAGCTCTTCACAATCTCCTAAAGGGATTTAAAAAATACGTATAGATGCACACCTGAAATTGAGTCCACAAAGTAGTGGAACTTCCTCTTGAAGATGTCTAAAGTGTGCTGGAGCACCTGCTGGAAATTGGCTTTGCCCAGAGCTATGAGGGTTAGCTGCTTCTCCACTGCACTACGAATGGTCGGCAAAACCAGCTCTGCATCTGTAAGTCACACACACATCATCACCATCAATCTCTCGAACACACACACACACACACACACACACACACACACACACACACACACACACACACACGAAAAGCACACCAGTAGTCAAAGGGGTTTGATCAGGTTTATACACTAAAACACAATAACTATTTCATGCAGACTGTGATCAAGGGATTTAGTGAGCTTAGACTTTGTTTGAATTAGATCAAAAGAGTATGGAGTCTTACCGAACCTACTACCTGATCGCCATTCTTACCAATTTTGTAGTAGCCATGGACAAGCACGATGCCCAGGTTAGTAGGCTTCAGCTTGCGTCCATTTTCCACTGTGACGTAGTTCCTCTGGCAGACGTTATTGATGTGGACTGGGATGCTGGCATCAGTGCCTTAAGAGCAAAGAGCACAAAATTAGCTGTCCACACACTTGGCAATCAAAGTGCTACTTTTACTACCAATACATGACAGCATCTCTGCAATTATTAGATACAATAAAACTAAATTTTAAGACCATTAAAAGCTCCCCATTAAACATCTCCCGCTAACAGAGTTTCCATCCAACTCATTCCAATATTTTAAGCACATTAATGAAAATGGTGTGCAGAATGCTAGTCTGTGCGCATCTCCATCTGCAATGCTATAAAAAAAAAAAATTCTCAAGAGAAGAGTTGTGAACAGCGCTTTCTTGAGGCTGTCGGCGCAACTTTAACAGAAACATGTAATAAAATGCAATTTGATGCTAGTAAACCTGTTTCCATTGACCGTAGTCACTTATTATCCCTTTTTTTTCTACTCTTATTAAGAAGATTTTATGCACATTTCCAGCGTTTCCACTTAGGCTTTCCTATTAGAATGTTCAAAATTCGCATTTGAAAGTTGGATGGAAACATGGCTACCGGGCCACAATGAATAGTTTTAGCAATGACTGGGCAGTGCTCCAAACTTTACACTGTGCTGGTGTGTAGTGCTTAGGACCACTCCAATATCACACCATCTGATAAATGACTGCATGTAAATATAAGCCCCCCTCACCGATGCCGTGTTTCTCCATGAGTGTGATGAGCTCTGCTTCAGTCAGGTAGTCTGGGGGACAGGTCTGCTTCTCCAGCAGCTTGATCTCGTCCATGGTGAAGGAGTCACCCCTCTCACACACAGGCAGAGCCTCCTCCAGAGGAATACCTTGCCAGGGCATGACCTCTGTGAAGCCTGTGAGGACATACACGCACAGATACACAAACAAACAAACACACACACACACACACAGTCATCTCATGCTAAACCTGACCGCAACAGATCAGCAATACATTGAAAAACATTTTTTAACTGCTTTCGTTGCCATTCAGCATTTGATCTGACAGGGTCAGTCAGACCTACCAGCTGATATGAGAGTTTTGCCACTACAGGAGAAGCCTTCGGTGCCGACGCTGAAAGTAATGGTTGTCTGGAGGTACTTGCAGTCTTGGCTGACTGTCGCAATGAAGTTCCGAGTGATATACTCATACAAACGCCAGCCATCGCTTCCTGTATTAACAAACAGACAAAGACACAGACACAGACAATATATTAATTCATATTTCAACTGTTAAATATACACAACATTAAGCAAATGGTTTATCAATGCAGAGTTACTACTTCACATTCTGTGTCCTACCAAGTTCATTCTCTGAGGCAGGCCTCATGGGTGTGATGGGGGGATGATCCCCTGCATCCGACCCCTTCCTGGGTCGGTTGATGCCCTCGGCAAGCAAGGCTTTAACCTAACACAGTAAACCAGACGCAAGGCTTTAACCTAACACAGTAAACCAGACACAAGGCTTTAACCTAACACAGTAAACCAGACATGGCTTCGATCATGTCACCTACCAAGCTTAAATCTAAATATGCCTGGAAATAATGAAGGATTCAAAAGACTGAAAAGAAACCTACGATTCATGAATAATCACAACACATGAGGAAGATTATGTCTTTTGGAGGAGTGAATGTCTATTCCTTCACCTTTAGACCTGAACGTTGCTACTGGAACTGGTTCACCTTAATCAATCAACAGTTCAACATTCACTATTTTTCTTTTTTTTAAAGTGAACTAAACTTCCAAGCTCTCAACTTAACTCGCTTCCACCAATCATACAGAAATACACCTGTCCATTTATTTCACATTCCTGCCGTGCTGTTGGTGCTCCAACAAGGACGTTTTAAAAGTAATCTTCAGCGGGAGGCCTTACGCAGTCTGCCCAGAAGGGGTTGTTGGCTTGCTGTCTCAGCGTGCCTTTCAGGTCAAAGTTCTCGGGGTAGTGTGTGGTCTCCGTGCGGGGGTAGCTGATGTAGCCCTGGATATACAGCCTCTCTGCCACTTGCATGGTGTGCTGGGGGCCCATTCCTTTCAGGATTTAAGGGGAAAAACAGAAGACTGATGGTCAATTCTTCCTTTGGGTGTCCCCTCTGTCTCTATTGTACCTCTCTTTCTCTTTTTTTCTGGTGCATGGGTGTCTATTGTAACCCCCCATACACACTATTCCATATCATATGCAGAATGGTCATATTCTCTACCCTACAATTCTGATAGCATTATTATGTATTTGATATTGTCCTATGCCATTTAAGAAATGAGCTACTATGATAAGGTTACTCACCCAGCGCTGAACTGGCCGTCCTCAGCATCTCCACGGTGTTCAGGGCCAGCGGCCGCTGTTTGGCTTTTTCCTTCTTGCTCACCGACTCCACCTGACAGAATTGGTCAAAATTTGGCAAAATTCTCATACAGTGACTCAATCCTTAATGTTTCACTGGAGGACTACAAGCACCAAACCAGGAGAGCTGTATTTTATTTGAAAACAAACAACCTACCTGTGCCTCCCTGGCTGTTTTGGCCATGTTGACAAACATTTGGCCGACATCTCTGTCAAATACTCGCACACGGTCCCAGTCCAGGGTCAGGGGGCTGTCCTTTCCCCTAAACACCTTCCCAGCAAGAGGAAACAAAAGACCACCCTAAAGAGACTGACATCTGGAGGTTTGCTTTATCAAGTTGGATGGAAACGTGGCTACTGGGCCACAGCAAATAGTTTAAGTGATGACAACGCGGCAGTACTCCAAACTTCACACTTGTGCTGTTGTTTAGTGCTTATGACAACTCTTGTATCACACCATCTGATAAATTACTATATGTAAATATCCCCCAACCCGCCCTACAGCAATAATGATCCCATAGGACTTAAGCAAAGAGTTAAAAGAAGATGTGGAATATCAGATCCATTGATCACTAGCCTAGCCGCAGCATCAAACAGGAAATGGTTATACCTTGGCCTGGATGACCCAGTAAGTCTCAGGCCTGAATGACTGGATTTTGTCATGCCTTTCCACACAGAAACCCAGAGTAGGGGTCTGACAGGGTCCAAAGGAGACGAGGGAGGCATCCAGGTTACCATATTTGCCTTGAAAGTACTTGGTCTGAAAACTGAAATGGGATCCAATAAATAATTTCAAAAGTATAACTGCTTGTCTAAATCCCATAGCAAAACTATAATCATTTTTTTAGATTTAAGTAGACCTGTGTGTTAAAAGTAACATTACATTAAAGAATACAGCTATTACACATCTATCTATAAATCCAGAAATCTCTGTGTGTCTGTCCGTCTAGGCCGTATCTCCCTGACGGTAGTTACGTTAGTTATGAGATTTCGCATGTAGCTTACGCATGTCATGAACCTGTGCATCCTTGATTTTGAAGATTTTTTAAATCATAGTTCGCAAGCTATTTGTATTTTACCGTTTCCCGTAGGCAATATGGGTTATCGTTTCCCGTAGCAAGTCCCATTGACCTAGCCTGGCCATTACCAGCCTGTGACTCCATTTCATTCCGTCTTTCAGTCTGGGCCAACCCAATGAATTTTGGTTTCCGAGATGGGCGGGTGCTTATCTTGAGGTTTAAAATCATTGGAGTTCCCTTAACCAATCAGCAACGTTTAGTAAGCATTCGGTAGATTAAACTCTTCCCAAAGCCAGTTGGGAGAAGAGCTACGACGTCCTTTCCAATCATAAAACTTACAAGAAAATACTCTTGTTCTCCTTTTAATTTTCTGATGTTCTCGAGAGTTGAGACAACTTTTCCGATAGCTTTTCGTGTCTTCTCCTCCAAGGCGAGTTTTGCGTCACAGCTCTGAACTGTTCGCTGATTGGTCCTGCAAAATTTTGAGTTCTGGAGACGATTGTCAATGGGGTTGGGCCAGACTGAGTATGAGCTTGAAATCAATTCAGGCGGAAATACGTAGGCTGGTGTCACCAGGCTACCATTGACCGATTGTGCACCAAAAATACGTCACAATCAAACAAGCTACGTCACGCTCAGAACCTATAAAATCGGATGATCAAACTCGATTGTCAGTTTTTGCAACAAGACAATTAAGTGGCTTATTATTTACACCTACTGGAACAAGAAAACACAGACTACATACGGCAGTGAAACAAGGTGAGTTTCCTATAGATCAAACATGGTCTGAATGGAAACCATATGGGACCATCATACCTTTCAGAGTAGAGAATGGTAAACTGTTATTGGTTACCAAGGGTCTTACATTAAAGTGTTCTCAGAGATTCTAGCCCCGGATCTCAAAAAAATTATATTTAAAAAGTGCCCCGTATTATTCTGATAATTCAATACAGACTTCGAAAATAATATGACATCGTTGATCAAAGTCCAACCGCACCCCGTCAACGGACATATGCTTCTATCTATAAATCCAGAAATCTCTGTGTGTCTGTCTGTCTGTGACAGGCGTATCTCCCTGACGGTAGTTACGTTAGTTATGAGATTTCGCATGTAGCTTACGCATGTCATGAACCTGTGCATCCTTGATTTTGAAGATTTCTGAATTCATAGTTTGCGAGATTTGTATTTTATCGTTTGCCGTACGGTGCAAACCCATGTCACCGTTATGAGCGACGTGATTTCTAAACCCAATGCATTTCAACGGGAGCCAATCCATTGTAACGTAGACCAGCGATTTGGGCGTAACACACACACTTCGACGTCTGGAGTAGGCCTGCTCATCTGTAAGTAAATTGAACCTGTTTACGTTAATTGCTGTTTTGAAAGTTGCATAGGGACGTATTCTTTGAAAGTTAGGGACCTATGTTTTATGCATCCATACATAATCTCAAACTTTATTTGTTGGTGTATCTCCAAAAAGGCTATACAACATTAAAACATTTCTTAATGAAAAGGAAACATGCATCACAATAATACTTCAGTGTAACCTGTACCTATGTGGAGTGCAAATATGTCTTGCTATTACACTACCCAACAGCTACACCGACTTCTGCTAACACTACAGAATGCATAATTCCTACGGGCACTGCACTAGTACATATAAATGAAATGGCCCCTTCATTGCTATGCAGAGGGATCAGTCGTGTACAGTTGCATCTTAATAAAGTGCTGGGCAAATCACATTGATTATATTTGTATTATATTGTAAATGTATGTATATTTTTATAATTTATATATATATATTTGTATGTATATATATATATATATATATATATCTCTACTGTATATATATATATATATATATATATATATATATATATATATAAATAATATATTCATTTATTTAATATCAAATGATATATTTCCAATCCAGCAAGGAGCTTCTGGTCATGTGTGTACCGTGTGAAGGCACAGCCGATGCGGAGGTCCAGCTCCTGGCGGGCGTCCACAGAGAGCGCCTCGTTGCGGTTGGGCTCTCCCAGATGGTTCATGGCGTTGCAGATGTCCGTATCAGTGATGGAGCTGAATTTTGCACGATACACTGTGCTTTCATTACCATACGACTTGTTCATGACTGGCTCAATAGCATCCAAAACCTTAAGCCACACACACACACACACACACAACACACACACACACACACACACACACACACACACACACACACACACACACACACACACACACACACACACACACACACACACACACACAATTACATTGAGTGCAAAAAGAGTGATTCTACAAAAATGTAATCATGAACATAATCAATTTATAGTGACATGGAAAGTCAAATTCTATTTAGGGGCTATAATGTAGTAGCTACGTCTATTTAAATATGCCATGGTGATACCTACATTTCATCCTCTACCCCTCCAGAGGTATGGCATCAGACATACATACCTCAAAGCAGATATTCTCGCCTTCTTTGTCACAATCCAACCATAGCACAACATAATCACATCCTTTGGCCTCAACCTGTTTGGGATGGAGGACAGCGTTTGAAACCTTGGTCAAAATCAGTGAATAAAATACAATTTAAAAAAGCAATGATGCCAGGGCTATTTCAGATGAAAAGTTCTGGTGCCACAGGACTACACCAACTTGCCTGTAAGAACTTCACCATGTTCAGTTTTGGATTGGCCTCCTTCTTCTCTGTTGGGGCTTTGCTGAAGAGCTCTCCTGGATCTACCATGTCCCAGTTGTTATACTTCCCTATTGGCAATAGACAATTAGAAAAGAAGCGATAAAGACAAATTGGAGGAACATTTTTTACTTTTTTCCAAAGGGATTTAACTCAATTCAACCCTTCAGTTCAACTAGTTAACGGAGAGGTACTGGCACACTGCCTTATCTCAGATTCTTGTAAGAAGTATGAATTATGGAGATCACCATGAGACAAATCCTATTTTCGTAAGAGTAAAGGAATGAAGGAAATCAGTCAGATTTTTTACAATTCGGGGCGGGGGTGAGAAACTTCCCTCGGAAGGCTCCTAAGGCCATCAGCAGTTTGAAAAAAGCTAATTTTAAAGCTCTTTAAACTCACTTTTGGACTTTACAATAACAGTTATTTTACTATCAACAGACTCAAAGAAGAAATGCATATCGATCTTTTCCAACCGGTTCAAGACACCAAAACCAAACCAAAAGGTAAGGGCCTCTTGGTCCCCTTTGACTGAAACAGACAAATGGACACCCCCCCGTACCTATGAAGTCGAGGCTCATGACATGGCCACACACAGATGTCATCTTGAATCGCACGGTCTGTCCCATGAAGCTTCCGGTGTAATCGTGGACTGAGCATGCTCCATTCAGGCCTTTTCGTGTGGAGCAGCTACCTAAAGAGGGGAATCAACCGGGTCAATGGTCAAGAAAGGGGTCAATTATGTTAATTTGGTCCACTAACCCATGCATTACTGGTTTTGGAAGCATGCAAAAATAAATTCACAAGGTTATCTTAGCTTACATATGTAATTACATTGTCGTCATGGTTACATGATTACATGCACCTGTGTAGGCTGACTCATAACAGCCCCCACTCCCCATTTCATTTTTACATCGAAAGAGTTTGGAGAACGCACCACTGTTTGTCAAGGCCAAATACTAAACACATTATGAATGACTGTGGGGGTCTGACGTAGGTGACCCTCCACTGCCCCCCCCCCCCCCTCCCCTCATTCATGTTTTGGCAGATAAAAGGGCCCGATTACGGCCATCGTTTCATCATCGTTTAAGCATCTCTCTCTCCCCTGCTCATCAGGCATCCTCCATCTGCCAGACTTCACAAGATGTCACAGCTTCAGGTGAGTTTGCCCTTTTTTGACTGAGGAGATGATTGACTGGGCAGTAGGCCTAGTAGTAGAATCGGAGTGGTCACAGGCCAGAGTATTTAGGTTTTCTGTAAGTTCTGTGGTACCTTCTTCTTCTGCAATGAAGTCCTTTTTTTTAGGCTTCGTTAGGGATATAAAAATGATCTATTAATGTTCAGTAATTCCATTCTGTGTGGTAGCAGTGAAGACCCTATGGGCAATCAAATTGGGTTAATGCTACCACTCCAGTTACATTTTTGAGGTGGGGCTGCTTTACATTAGGGAACAAATGGCCAATTGGTTTAGAAGGGACTGTGGAAATATCACAGAAACTCAAAAATAGGATCACCTAAATACTGAAAGGCTGTCACTCAATTTAATGCAGCAAACAGCTCTGCACATGTGATGGAGGAATGCACAGTGCAGTGTTGAAATCCAACTGAATTTGCATTAAATCATGTTGTTTTAACCAAAATCATGCTGCCAGATCTACAATTGCTAACGTTAGCCACTTGCCAGCTAGACAATTTTAAGTAATCGATATGCTAGGACCTAGCAGCTAGGTAATGACAAAGACGTTCAAACACAACAGAAAGTCATAGGTTTACGTTTCTGGCAGACAATGTTCACAACTAGCTGCATCCAGGGTCCAGCTGAGCTAGGCTTGCCTAGTCTTGTTTTTTAAACTACATTTAAGTTCTCGGTTATAAGCTAATTTTGCAAAAAAAAAATTGTTTTGTGTTACCTTCAACCCATAAAATGCATATTTTTATAAAAATGGTAATTTTATCAATAAAAACATAAGCATTAATGTGTTTCATCATAGTACAGCCATTTAGATTACAGCTCAAACAGCACATTTAACTTGGGCACTACCTCTTAAAGTGACTAACTGACATTCTTTCTCATATCCTTACAGCTACTTTTCAGTCTTGTCCTGCTCCTCCTGAGCCCCTGCTTCGGTAGTCCGTTTAGTGACCGCTGTGTTGAAAAGTCCTTCTGCACTACCAGCTTAGAAGAGTACCACACTCAACTTATAAACCTGCCAAACAGAATCAACGAACGCAGCGTTGCTGCATGGAATTATGTGTAAGTACCTGCAAAAGAGCTGACTATTGTCTCTTCCACCAACTCACAATTTTAGCAGTAACTTTCAGTAAACTATGAGAATCCTACTATAACGAATCAATACGAACAGTTAATAATAACGATAATTATAATAACATACTTCTTATTTCATTATTCTTATTAATAATAATAATAATAATAATCTTTTCCGACAGATGATTTATTATGTTATGTTTTCATGTTGTTTGTTTTGGCAGTGAGAAAATCGACCTCGACAGAGTGCCCCAAATCATCTATGAAGCAGAATGTCTCACCAGCCACTCCTGCAGAGGAGTGGACAGTGCTTCCAGTCTAGAGAGTATCCCAATCACTCTGAAAATGCCAGTGCTTCGCAGTAACCCACGGTGTTCGACTTACTCCCTAGAATTTGAGGCAGTCAATATAGCCTGCATATGTGCATACTCCAGGCACGGTTAAGACTGCGTTATGACTGCAGGCAGAACTGGCCCAAATCTGATTTCATATTCATATTCATATGTGACAGCACAAATCACATGCAATCTGAACTTTTCAATTCTGATTTGGGCCAAGTGTGTACACCTTATTATTGGTTTTGTTTGTATATGTGTGTGTGTGTGTATGAGTGAGTGAGTGAGTGAGTGAGTGAGTGAGTGAGTGAGTGAGTGAGTGAGTGAGTGAGTGAGTGAGTGAGTGAGTGAGTGAGTGAGTGAGTTCTTGTGACACCGGTCAGTGTGTTGTGTCATTCCCTATTTGACAGAGTAGGCTGTATGCTGCTACCTGCTGTGTTGTCTAGCCAGAGACCACTGTTAAATGCTTCTGAATTTGATTCTAGTGTCAGCTGTCATTACAATTGCTTGTAACAATAAATCGACTCTGTAGTAATTTATGAACTCTCTTTCTGTTCAATTGTTTTCCCCTCTGAGTTCCAGCTAGCTATCGCTAGTGGGGCTACCTGTATGTGCCATGGCTTGTACTGTCTCTGTTGCACAGCATGCAATATGTTTAGCTACTCCCCAGCCTCCTAACAAAAGTAGGCCTAAGTGACTGGCTGACTGGTCTGGAGGCGAGGATGAATGAGCTTCAATGTAGATCCAATTAGCTCGTTAGCATCAACTGGCAATCATTCTGTAGAAGCCTAGGCTTCTGCGGGGAGACGGCATCCACCCTTCCTAGGAGGCGGCTGTTCTTCTCTCTAGATGTCTAACACATTACTTAGCTGAGACAGGTTACAGACAATCCATTATTAGGCAAAATGACCTCCCTTTTTAATCTCTGCTTTCCCAAATAGAGTCTTTGCCAATACATAGAGTGTTAATACCAAGAACATTTAAGCGAACGACTCCAGGTCAAACTAATAGAGATTTCAGACAGGAACATTACCAAAATAAAACCTTATCAATACAAACTTAAAATAGGGTCTTATTCATACAAGGTATTTAAAGTTAAAGATG
The DNA here is from genome assembly GCF_963457725.1 of Sprattus sprattus. Lineage (NCBI taxonomy): Eukaryota > Metazoa > Chordata > Actinopteri > Clupeiformes > Clupeidae > Sprattus > Sprattus sprattus. The sequence continues at coordinate 15,522,904 of NC_137913.1, read as the reverse complement.
CACCACGTAATTAATTGATAGCAGACAACCACATTGATATACTTTGTCTAACTGAAAAATGACTATAACCAAATACACCCAAACTGGAAAACAACCCAACCTGCCTCTCGTGGCACTACACAGACACCCTGGACCCTTCACTACATAGACTTGACACCATGTTGGTATCAAAGGATGTGCCCTAGCCTAGTTGTACATGTTGTCAATGAATAAAAGTAGGTTGTGGAGTTCCCAAAGGTTCAGTGCTTGGACCCCTGCTCTTTTCTTTGTACATGCTACCCTACGGTGCTATAATAAGGAGTCATGGGACTAACTTCTATTGCTTTGCTGATGACACACAACTATACCTATCCATGAAACCAGATGAAATTATACAACTATCTAAGATAGAAACTTCCCTAAAAGAATAACAATTTCCTGATGAATGTGAGTTTATGATTGTAGATCCTAAACATTTGAGAATGACACTATCCAGCCATAAAATCACACCAGGGCTGTGTAATATGACTATATATCATGTGAGGATAGAAAAACTTCTATTATTTCATATTATAATCTCTTGTTTATTTCATTGTGTCGCTAATCACACCCTTCAAGACAATATTTTTAATCATATGGACGGCACTTTGCGTTCTTCCACATGGCACAGATGCAGGTAGGAACTTAGCATGAAGGCAACTCAAATAAATATGGAGGACAGTGAATTGGACAAAGAACCTTTACTGTCTAGAACAGGGAAATTCAAAACAGGAGAAAGACACCAACCATCCAAGACAATTGTCAAAGATCTTGGGGAACTATAGAACAGATCTCAAAGACATCATTTTTTCATATTCATTATTTCCAAAACCAGGAAAGTCCTATCCCTTCAGGATGCAGAAAGACTAATCCACGCATGTATTACACACATTTAGCAACAACTCACTGAAGAGCCGTCAACTGATACAGAACACTGCTGCTCGTTCACTTAACACAAACAAAAACAAACAAAAAATGAACAAATCTCACCTGTACTTGCTTCTCTACACTGGCTCCCTTTCAAAAGTAAAAACTGATTTCAAAGTGCTCCTTTTACATTTACTTTAAGTCATTAAGTAGACGGTTTTATTTAAGCGACGTACAAAGGAGAGAATAATCAAGCTACGAGCAATAGAGACCTAGTGTAACAATAAACAGTATTTTACATAAGAAATTAAAAAAAGTGCAGGAATGTAACTACTGTAAGTGTGAGTTAAGTACTACTGCCCAATGCCCAGCAAGACCACTTTGTTCCCAGAGTGCAAGTCTTCTTTTAATTCCAAGAATATCGTAAAGCACAATAAGGCAGAGCTTTTTGCTATCAAGTCCCCCTCCTGTGAAATCTTCCTCTCTCCATCTGAGAAGCGGACACCCTCTCCATCTTTAAATCCAGACCTAAATCATTCCACTTTAGTGAATCCTACAGTTTGGAATAATGCATCAAGATCAGATCTGGCAACCGTCTCAATATACTTCCCAAACACCATGCCAGAAAACATCTCCTTCTACTTCTTCTCTCTCTATATCATAGGCGACCCAGTATCCCAGTTTCCTCCCTTACCCTAACCTGGGTTCGTAAAGTGCAGTCTTTCCACCTGATCCACCTAATCTACCTGCAGAAAACAAATTGACCAAACTATTCATCAAAAGTGTACAGTAATTCAAATGACTGCCCTCATGTATATAGTGTTATGCTTTATTGCACTGCTTACCTTATAATAGTAACCTTATGACACTGTATACCCACTAAATTGTTCTACAACCTTATCCACCGGTTCCATTGACAGACCTATCATCAACAGTGGACTTGCGCTAGCTAGCTAGCTAGCTAACTATCACAGCTAATCCCACTTACCATTTACAATCATGTATGCCCTATTCCAATGAGAACCTGAGCTACACTTCACGTGTAGTTGCTGTTGGCTTTGGCATATGTAAGTACATATCTGATGGAAGAAACTAAAGTGATATAAAAGTGATGTCAAACTAGTAGGCTAGGTATGGTTGAGGCTATGAGAAGTGACTGAATGAATGGAGCAATTTAGCAGACACCTAACGTATCAAAATATTATTTATATGCGTGATGGCTCAGTAGGTACACTAGTTGATATAAAGCTACATACCTTTTGATAATATTTTCGCTATAGATTGCGCCAACGACGGCTTCTCTGCTACCATCAACACAGTCCTCATATTTTATACGCAGGGTTACAACTTCTTCTTCTTAGAGTTTTATGACAGATTTCGCGGCGGACGACGCATTGTCGCCACCTACAGTTAGAAAACGAGCTTTCTTAAAACGTATAGGAGTTTGTATGTTTATCTGGTGTACAGTAAATCCCTGACCTCTAAATGCAGATTATAAATATAATATTAATTTAGTGATTGCCTACACTGAATAAATAGCACATGGATCTTGATATTCTATTTTACATTCTGAGATCAGAGCCACGTAGAGAGCCTGTCTATGGCTCTGCCTGATAATAATTGAGATTTCCCTGTTCTGAACAGTCTGATAATCTGCTATTCATCTCAATTTTGTCCACAGTGAGTGATACAACACCCATTTGAAAATAATGTTTAGCAATGCTATCTTCCTCACCACTGTTTTACCCTTGTATGACCTGGTCCCTAAAGAAAGCAAACACCATGGTAATACAAGGGACAACTCTTTAAAAAAGTTCTGGTCCTGCTGATCTGATGCTGTTAATCCATGTCAAGGCTGCAGAAGAATCATCTTGGTTATGTAGATCTGTAAAACAACAATAGCCTTCATAAGGTAATGAGCCACTGCATCAGAGGCGGAGGCATTGGGGAATCCTTAACAGGTGTGATTAACCTCTG